>NW_008751715.1:408284-426682 GCF_000715545.1 Opisthorchis viverrini
TTTGCTCGCTGCGTGACAGAACCGTAACAAAGGCAGCTTGGAAAACTAACTTAACCATCCACGTCAACGGAAACTGAAAAGACAACGCGAAGACGAGAATGAATCATTGAACATCATCTTCATATCATGCTGACTGACATATGGAAGAATTCCCCAAGAACGTACGGTAACCCGAAAAACTCGGCAGAACCTCACCCTTCCTGTTGAAAAAGAATGACGTACCTTACAAGTCATCAGTGACCCAACTGCCGGTTTTTGGTTATCCGAGACTGGATGGGGTGAAGGAAAGATTTTTGCGGCTAAAACGGTACCAAGAAAAGCCTCAATATTGTCCCTTGTCTTGTGAATTGCACTTAAAGTGGCTGAAAACTTTTGCAAACTTTCGCTGGCTTCCTGAATATAATCTTGGATGTGCAAGCTTTTCCAGTTCAGGATCTCCCATCCTGGCTTCAGAACTTTACGCAGCTGAGCTAGATGGGCTTCCAAAATCTTGATTTCAACAGGACTCAGGTTGGAAACGAGTTTGAAGTACGTTCTCGCTATTGCCTCAAGTTGTTCTTTCTGTTTGGCATAAGTATCAATCTGTTTGGATAAAGAGGAGACCGAGTTATGGAGATAAATAAAAAAGAACTTTTTGACTGATATTTCACAGTCAATTTTACAGACGTTGTGGAAATTCATAAAGATGAACAGCGACGTGTCTACAGTCAAAGTATCAGTCAGAAATATCTAAGGTTACAACCTAGGTATTCCCAGTAGCAGTTATAAATCCGCCTAAACGCGAAACGTATCACAGTTCAATTCTTCTTTAGGATCTAACTTTGCTGAAATACTAGACTTGGAAAAGCTTTGTTTGGCGTGAATCCGGAGACTTTCCCATGGGCGTGAATGATATGTACCCCGAAATATCTTGGGGAATTAACTGGCACCCTGTGTCCGAGAAACGCACCAAGTGGATGAGTTTCAGAGTCTTCCTGCGCTGTTAGACAGGATCTTAGCAGCGCATACCTTTGATCGTTCTCGGATTTAAACTTTAGAAAACTGATGTGCGAGACGAGCTTGGTGCCACTACTCCAGCAATGCACGCTGAGGGCATCTCATTAATTACTCCGGAAAAGGCAATGCGGATGATCTTCGAATGATTTTCATCGTCCGTCCATCCCAGTTCCGGCCGTTGGCTGACTTGCCTGTCAATACTTTCTGCCATATAGAGCCATAGGACTTCAAACCTACTGGACACTTGTTTATTTGTAGCTAGTTAGTAAATTTGTCGAATTTGAGCTCACATCACACTACGTTAAACAATTCAGCTACTGTGGCATAATTACTCAAGTTGATTTGCCTCGGAAAGAGGAAGCGTAAAACCTGGGTTTCGCTCTTATTAGAGTTCAGTGCTTCCACCCCTTGGTGCGAACTAGTTACACCATGATAAGATGAGGACTGTTCCAAGCAGTTTTGACATGACCGCAAATTTTACGGGTCTGGTAACCATTACAGCCTTTCCCCGGAGAAGCGATGGCGCTCAATCGTCATGAAACTGACGGTGGTCGGGGGACACTAAAGAACACTAGTAAATGATGATGGATTGCCGCTTCGTCTGCATATCTACAGTATGGTCTTGTGAAGATGGACGGGTGAGTTTTAAGTTTTGTGGTAAGGCTGTGGGCCATTGGTTCACTCACCTAAGATATTCGGGGTTAATCTTTATCCGTTTATCAGCATCAGCATCCCGGGCCGGCTGCGGTTTGCAGTACATAGTCTTACGGATGATTGCGCAGTATCAGCGAGCATTGTGTTCGGGGCTAAGCTAACCGTAAAAGACGTGATTCTTATACAAAGACTGGATTCGCCTAGCAAAATGGATGTCAAGTTGATTGGTACGGTCAACTCCACTGAAACGAGGGACAGAGAGATCTCTTCCGAGAGTACTGAGAAGTATAGTAAGATTACTTCAAAAGGACTGTACAAATAAAGGCGCAACTAGTAGGAGAGGACTGTTGCCGAGTGCAGCATTGCCACAGTTCATTTGTTGATGCATCAATATTTGTTCTGTCTGTCAAGAAGAACGTGGACACGACACTGCCCAAGCAGCATATTTTACAGTTTCTGTGTTTACATCATTCTCAGTTTAATTCAGGCTGATACGATATCCACATGCCCGACTGGAGAGCTGTTCCCTTCCTCAGCATTTTACGACCAACAATTTAAGTCCCTGATCTTGCCCCAGGGAGAGTTCCATGGTGTCTCCCACAGAGCATGTTATCAGCTCAATTTTATCGAATTTATCTTATCATCCAGAATAAGGAAGCATTTCTCGCAGAATCACTTTTGCTCATCAGTCACGTTTCCCTATGGACGGATCTCACGACAGCTTCACAACATATTCGACATATTTCCTCCATTACTTCATTGTTCTTGCAAATCGTCATGGCATTATTTGTGAACAGGCGTCCTGTACCTCCGTCACATTTTATGCTTGCAGAGTTGAAACCGAAATATATCGCTTACCCAAGGATCTCAGTGATATGTTTTAACGGAGATATGTTTATAGCGTGAAGGATTCATTCTTTACAATGTAGTGGAAAAAATGGGCCTGTTATGCCAGGAACCTATCTCTACACTCTACAATCCTGCGTTGAAGTGTAAGGCTGGAAAAGTACTTTCTCAACTCCTTTCGTAGACCAGTTGGTAGTGCGATGGTACATTTGTGAGGGTTAAAAATCTACCAGCTCATCATCAAGCACAGTGAAGCGACATCTGTACAATATGGCCCATCAACACTGAGGAATAATCGTGGCACTACCGCACATAATGCGGCTGTTCCAAAAGGAGGATTTCCTGAGTGAAACAAACATTGTTGTTTGCCACTAATTTTAAGGGTACTGCACTTTGCAAACTGCATTCCTTCGTCATAAGTTATCTATACACTGTTGGTGGTGCGACTGTGAATACTAGCATTCGGTCAGCCGAACATATCTTCCCGGAATTAATTATTCATCAGCCAGGCTCAGGGATTTCGCATTTGCTCATGCCAGTTGGGAAGCCATTATGAACTCTATGAGGTTAACAAAATAACGCCGAAATACGTAGGAATGTTTCGTATTATCGGCCGAACTCCGTACACAAACTAATGACATAACCAGAGGTATGATATTCACTCTCGCTTCAGTAAATGTGGGTCTGTTTGACTCCCCGGCTGAGGTAGTGATAGTGCAATCTGAAGCAGTCTGTATTTCTTTTTGGTTGCTTGACAACGTGTGGTGCACGAAGAGTATCATTTGCACCATACCAACTCCTTTATTCTGACACTTATTTGTTTACCTGGACGCCACAGTGTTCCAAACGAAAGGTTCACTGACAATGGAACTAATTTTACTGGCGTTAGGTCCACATTAACACCGACTGAACGAGCCCCATATTTGGATTTGATAGCCAGATATATGATGGAACACCTGGCATTTCAGTCCTTGCAGCGCTCACTCTTATTAAACTGATACTACTTCGCGAAAACCTTTGGATTAATGTTGGAGCAGTTAGCTTACACCAGCACTAAATATGTATCCGCAAGCAACCAGAGTATCTGATGAATGCTTTCTGGAAGTGTGGTGCCAAAAGCCAAGCAAAACTTTTTGGCACAGAGACGCAATTCAGAGGCTATTTATCTAGTTCTGGTGGTAGATGCCCCATCCTCAGGAGTGTATAAATTGAAAGAGTCGTATCAGGATCCACCTCAAGTAAGAAAGTTTAAAAGGACAATATTATGGTGATGATGATGAGCACCCACCGTCACTTGATCCAACAGGAGAACAATTCTTCCTAGATGGTATTGCTAGAACAAAAGCAAGGGCCTACATGAGACATGTTTGTCCGAAATAAGAGTCCCTGACGTACACAGTTGTCATTACCATTACCAAATTGTCTTTTTTCCAACTCCCTGCCATTGTTAAGTATCTCCTAAGGCCTACGCATTGGCCCCATTTAAACACACTAATTTTCAATTTCATCATCCGACTGCGTTGTTGCGTTAAACTTTAATAAGACTGCGTGTTTCCATATTCCCATCTAGCCACAGGCAAAGTCCCTTTTGGGGTTTTTTCTTCGTCTAGTCTCTATCTCTTTGTCCTTTCACTATTTTGAATACGGTAAAAAGCCTGCTCAGTCAGTTTTCCCCTAGAGTTCATGCCATGTGAACTCCAAAACCGTTTAGAGTGCTTGTGGAATCGATACTTACCATCTACGCAGAGTCTAGTCTTTTACAGGCGCCACGCAAAGAAAAGAAACATGTCCCCTGGATAAAACTGCTGTGAAATAAACTTATTTTGTCAATCACTACAAACAGACACAACCTGATTTCCTCGCTTTTTATCCCACCACATTGCCAGTATGCAAGTGAAAGTACGTACGCACCAGCACCTCCCACTTTGAACCACCCATTCGCCAAAACAGCCATTTGTTTTTGCAGCTAAGTGTACAAGCAAGCTGCATCCCTGATGTGCATTTTGGCCCCTCTTTCAATTTCCTACATGCTCTGCACTAACCAAGTCTGTGCTTTGTTTATACGAGTGTATCCAGTTTTAGAGTTGCTAAACATTTTTCAACTGCTGAATTTTGTTGTGAAATACACGGGTGGAGGAAACTATTGAGAACTACTGGGTAACTATTGATCCGTTGACAATATACCAAAAGCGAGATGTGTGACTCCAGTCAAGTTACACAATGAATGGTTACACTTTGTAAGATTGACATATGCACAAAAACAGTAAAACTCTAATCAATGGTAGAAAAACAGATTTCTGGGCGAATCTCACTGAGTTTCCTGTGGATGTTTGGATCGACTCCCCTCTCTTAGCATTCATCATTATCAGCATTACACAATCAATCGGGGTTAATCGTGTCATTAATATAGTTGGCAAAGTGAAACGAATGAGGTATCAGATGAAGCAAATTCACCTTGATGGATACGGCTGCGACTACTGCGGGCAGTTTGAATCCAAGGACCTCCAGCTGCTTAGCTTCGGCTGCGTTCAGAGTTAAAACTTCGTCGAAATTGACAACAAAATCACACTCAACTGTAAAAAAAGAATAAGAAGTGACCGAATAAAAATGGCCTAGCGGTGAGTAGAAAATTACATCCGTACTTGTCCAGTGTCAGTTGGACTTATTGTAAATCTAACTGAAGTTATCGCAAAGTCAAAAACTTACCGAGTTCGGAATTCGTAATTCTATATGCGGAGGTGAATTGCTCATTTTTCATCTCATCTATAGATTCCTTTGCAAGTTCGGCGATTTCATCCGGGTGTTCTAGCTGTGTCCTACGCGAACAGAGAATAGTTTGTTCCAGATATTGATTGAACGTTGAAGCCGATCGATTGGCCCAGTCCAGATACAGCTGGTCTTCATAAGCTTTCATTTTTCGACCGACTTCAAAGTAAAGATTTCTAACTTGCTTGCCTTTCTCAGATTGCAACATTTCTTTGAGTCTCAAAAGGCGGAGAATGGGTCTTTTGATGCATGATAGCAAGTGCCGCTCCCATCTGATCGCCCCAGCTATTGGGGTCGAACAGCGATAACGTGGAGGGAGTTCATCGACAGGTGGTCTTCTGGCACCATTGGCAAAAGCTTTGTGAATGACTAGGACCTCTTTTTCATATTGTTCCAAAATATTCACAAACTTTTCACGAAGCAGATTGCCTATGGACTCTCGTGTGTTGATGCTTTGAAATTTTAACCAAACTTCCATAGCAGCTTCTGCAGAACGAAGAGATTGAAATGCCTCATTGATAAGTTCCTTCACCTCGCTCTCAATATTTCTAGCCTGCTCACGGAAATTCTTTATTGATTTTGTCCATTCCTGCCAGTTTTCAAGTTGCATTGGATCGTAATTTAACTAATGAAACAAGACTGAGGCTTCCGGGACAATATTCTTACCTCTTTGAATGGAACGATCAGTTCTCTTACACAATGTGCAACTTCATCGATTCGCTTTGTTTCTCGAGTGACAGACTTTAGTTGGCTTCCCAAGACGTTGCAGAATTCCTGCAACACGGTGACAACTTCTAGCATGTGGCAGCAAATTTCACGAATATGATCAGTTTTGGAGAATAGTTGCTTTTTATCAAATTCCCACCGGGCATCTCTACCTTTGGCCTCAATGTCAGCACGCTTTTCATAGTACACCGCCTTCCATCGATCACATAATTCTATTGCTCCGTTCAACTGTTCAACGGCATTTGACAGATCATTTCTACGAAGCATATTAAAATAACCATCACAATAAAATCTGTCATACCGAAACAGATTGGGAACATCCAATCCGGCAATGATACGTTCCGAAATCACTGCGGCGATCCGCTCCATTAGAGATCCCATGTTCTCATCATTATTATAGTATCGAGAAAGAACCCAAATCATATGCAAAGCTTGCATTAAAGGTTCCAAGGTATCTGCGATGACAGTGAAACTGGTTCCGAAAGTAAGTGTCTTAAAGTACCGCTCCAGCAGGGATAGCAATCTAGGATACAAGAAATAGTTCTTCTGGAACCTACTTGACATTATCCTTTGATTCTGAATACAACTTTTGAATGGCTTCTAGTTCTGGGATTGTTTGAATCTCTTCACCAAGGAAATAAAGTTTAAAAATCCGCTTCACGAGTGGCCTTTTTAATTGCTCAGCCAGTGCGCCAAGGATAAGATTACGATCTTTCCAATAGTCGATCAGACCGAGTGGGCCACTTCCGCTTGGCACTTTGGCCAACAGACCACGGATGATTTGTTGAATCTGTTATTAACATTCAAGGTTATCACAACACACTGAACGGGTAACCAACCTGATCGCACCAGTCTATCACCATAGAGACAATTTTCGAAAACATATTGCTGTGAATAATTTCTGAATCGGTGCCTATCAGCTCCAGGTCGGATACGTTCAGAGTGACATCACTCTGAAGTTGGCTTAGGGTTACTTCTATGGACTGGATGAACTTCCGCATCCCCAGGAGGAATTCATCTCTGTCTGGAAGCCACTCCTCCTGCGGAGTTTTGTTTAGCTCTTTTTCCGAGACTCGGGATGTTTCCTGATCTGATTCTTTACTAGTTTCCAAATAAGTATGCTTCAGTTGCTGCTGTTGCTGCTCCTGACGCTTCGCACCTAGTCTTCTTTGAGAAAGGAGAACTGGCTCAAAAACGGTACGCATTAGATGCGAAAGAAGCTGTAATAGATTTCCCCGAAGGTAGCCAAGCTCAAAATGCAACAGCATCTCGGATGTTGCCTGGCTTAGACTGGGTGGGTGTGGCAAGTAACCCTTGGACGTCCGGATGAAATAAAAGTACTGCTCCGTAAGTGATTCATCAAGTGCACAGGCTGTTGTCATATTTAAGCGGGTTCTCCAAACTCTGCGCAATTTAATCTGCTTTGACATAGACATTGGTAATAAGTAAGTGTTATACTTTTGAAGTATGGGCTGGCTCTTCCTCCTCTGACTCTGAGCACCCATTTTCTCGCGGCTCTGAAGATTTATTTTCACTACCATTCTGTTGAAGAGAGTTCACGTCCATTTCAGCCAAAAGGTCCGCACTCGACTCTACATTGTATCGAACGCACAAATGCCAAATACATAAGAAGACTATGCTTACCTTCATTTTTGTGTACCACCTGAATCACCTCTTCCACCAGCTCCTCGTAGTAAGTTGTGTAAAATATCAAGGCCTGAAACCTATCTTCTGGTGTGTCATTTAGAAACTTAATCAGAGCAAGTTCATTCGCGTTGTCATCGCGTTCGAGGAAATCAATGAAGACTTCATCCTGTGTAATTTGCAGTGCGTTGTACAGCACGTGCTTCATCCATTCTATCCTTACGTCGTCCATTAGTCCAGACGTCTCACAAATTTCGTCCTTGTGTTAAGAGCCAACTGGTCCCAGCTTTATCAATATCCTGTAAATAGGAAAAGTTGATTCAGTCGCAAACAGTCTACCTTCGTGATGTTTACAGTTTACAGTCTTACCAGTACCGTCTGAGAGGTCCAACAGTCTTTGACTGCTTCTTTGCTTGCTTTACCAATTACAGTGTTTTCAGTCCAAACGAAATCAGTTAGACAGGCTCAGAAATGTGTTGGTAATTGTTCTCCGCACTGTCGCAGGCAAAGATCCGGCCTTCCAGTAAGGACCTTAAGCTTATATTTCTAGTCAGTCAATAAGCCTATAAGTTTCAGTCACCGTCAGTGGGAAGAAACAAGAAGACCAGAATCGACTGAAAAACACCCATAAGCTGCGAGAAAGCTGGCCGCAAAAGGTGCCCTACGAAGAGGGCATGAGAGCATTTCAATAAATCTATTCATGCCTTTCTAAAAGTGGGAGATCCAGTTGCACTAGTGATTAGTACGCATTGTTATGATCTTTACCATGACCATTATGGTGTTGAACGGACTCCCGATGAATTAGGAGTAGTCCAAATAGTCTGATTACCAGGTAGATAACACTTGAAACAAAGAAAATCTCCGATACTGTCTGGAAAAATATTAATTCTATTGTTCCTATACTATAACCGATGACGCACAAAATACAAGGAATGTACAGCAGCGGCATAATGCCGGTCCGTGCTTTATACAGAACAATAGACTGGATGATCGAGCGCCACCTCAAAAATCTCTATTTGAAAATAATGGTTACCAAACTGCTATACAACTCAATAATGCCCAAAGCAGATGACACATGTGAGAACTGTCTGTTATTAGGAAACATTAAACCTCCATAGACGAGGAGATGCCAAGTTGAATTATGTTAATATTATTAGTGCGTAAATTTATTGTTTAAGAATTTCATAACAGTTGACCCTACACACCGCATTCATCATTTTATTCCTCACATCGTAAGGCTTCTTGCCCACCTACTCATTCATTTACTCACTCACTCACTCACTCACTCACTCACTCACATTCATTCATTCATTCATTCATTCATTCATTCATTCATTCATTCATTCATTCATTCATTCATTCATTCATTCATTCATTCATTCATTCATTCATTCATTCATTCATTCATTCATTCATTCATTCATTCATTCATTCATTCATTCATTCATTCATTCATTCATTCATTCATTCATTCATTCATTCATTCATTCATTCATTCATTCATTCATTCATTCATTCATTCATTCATTCATTCATTCATTCATTCATTCATTCATTCATTCATTCATTCATTCATTCATTCATTCATTCATTCATTCATTCATTCATTCATTCATTCATTCATTCATTCATTCATTCATTCATTCATTCATTCATTCATTCATTCATTCATTCATTCATTCATTCATTCATTCATTCATTCATTCATTCATTGACTCACTCATACCCATTTGCCTACTTTCCCAATTTTCTATATACCTGGACCCTGTCTTCTTACGCATTACATTTACACTTACTTAGTTGCCCATCTATTTACTTACTTGCAATCTACCTAAATGACCTGTTTACTTACCTACTTACTGAACTACCGGATTATTTATTCATTTACTCGTGCAAGAAGTACAAATATACAGATGACTTGGAACATTATATGTTATGTTGCGATTCAATGCAAGCTGCAAACGGAACTTCCCAAGCGTGTGATGATAGCAGAGTGCACGTACAGTTCCTCTGACGAACATCACACGATCGTTGGTGATCCTGTTTAAAGTTACGCTTGTTTTCCAGCTTTAGTAATCGAAATACCGGTCAAAATACTTTGCCATTATTGAGGAGGGACCACTGATTGCAGTCCATCTTATCATACAGGTTCAACACCAAAAATATGTTCATTACTTTGGGAAACAAACTAATAATTAATCACTCACGAATAAACGAAGAGCAGATTGATTGAAAATTGACTGTCATGCATTCCTTTAAAGACTGAATATACCGCTTTCAAGCTCAGTCAACAACACCATACTGAAAATGAGGACCGCAGGGTTCATCCCATGGTGACTACCAGACAACACTTTTCACTCACCTTGCTTAACTTTAAGCATCCAGTTGGTTTTTTACACAGGACCAAATAGGTTTTTTGTGTCCAATAGTCCTTTGCTTTATCATTTAACAGGAAAGTGGAAGTGAAGCAATGTTTACACACGAGTCTACCTTATAAGGAAATTTTGATCGGGCAAGAACTCACCTCAATGGAATTTCTACTTGCGAAATCACCACGCAGTAGTAGAACTCGCAAACAAACAACCCACTTTGACTGCCACAAAAAACCTAAGAGCTAGGGTCTCTCGGAGCCACACGAAATTACGAGACATGATCACCAGAGTCTCGGTTTGTCTGGTGAGAAAATTCCACCTGGATGACGACAGCTTGCCCAGTAGTGAGAGTTTTGCCAAGCCGCTCCTCACAGTAAAACTTCTCTTATTGTCAACCCTGTGCCAATTATCACCTTTTTTCTTTAAATTTACGCCCATTTTATGATAATCAACGCAGATCGCTGCTAACATCTGGTTCCATGGTTGCAAATCCAAGCACTGGATATCAAACCGAACAATGGCACTGCTCAAATCTCGGAGAGATCTCCCTGCCGGTCATGAACATAACTTGCAATTTTATCTAGAGACGTGCAGGCGCAGGATTATGATGTAAAAATGCATGCAATTCTTTAAAGTTGCGGTTTAGAATCGGTTTCGTTCACACCTTGATCTCTGAAGTGATTAGCTGGAAGCGCCCATAATGGATTCGAAAGTAGATTTTCGAAAAGATATTGGGCAACACTATCCACTCTTATCGATTTGTCTGAGAAGCTAGTCATCACACTGAAGCATACGGCCAAGATAGTATTCATCGTAGCAGCAGTGTCCTTACAAACAATATACTGAGTCCGCTGTTGGACTGAGGCTTGATGTCATATGGACTTCTAAATCTGGCGATCATAGGAAGAATTTAACATAATGACCTACTGGTAATAAAAGCTCTTAAGGAAACGAAGGAAAAATCAATCCCAGTGATCCCAGAGGTGCCATTGAACTGCTCAACACAGGTCAGGCAGTCCGACCGGGCTCGATCACTAATACCGGACACTGAGCGTTGATTAAATGTTCAATGAATGACAACGCTTCGTTAATTTCAAGCACCTTGTTGAGAAAATAAAAACAAATATCTATTTCCCGATTGATTATATTGATAGGGCTTTCGTACACAGAAGTGATCCTGAAGTGATATTTTGCATAATTGGGTGTGGTTTCCTTCAAGTGTAGGAAAAGCCGTACGGGTCAAGCGACTACTTGGTTCGGTATAAGTAGCCAAAAATGCACAAACGGAGCACAACAGAGCGTGAACTTTCGGTGTCCGAAGTATTTTTGTCGTAGAAAGCTACTACTCATTGTGATTTTTAACAAAGAAGACGACACTGTAGCATTTGAAGGCCTTAATATCAGTGTTGCAAATAAGCAACAGCTCAATTCAAGAGTTTCCAATCCTAAGTGGAATGAACTTTGAGTATGGCCGGAACAAGCGCACTAAATAAGATGGTGAAGGTGATAAGGCTCCATATATAGTTCCTCGGCTTCCGAACTTTATTTTACCAAGCTATCTAAATCAATCCCTTCACAGATCCTAATGAATGTATTATCCAGGAATATCCACCCATAAGGCTTATTAACCGTTTACAGCCAGATACGGTCAGGTTTCACATAAAGAGCTATCATCATGAAAATGCATCTGCTACCTGAAAAAACCTCAGACTTATACTCATATAAATGTTTTTGGCATACTAGTGAACTATCTAGCTATGAATGTCAAATTATTCCCGCCCTACCATGCCAACGGCAAGAATCATGCTTTGGAATTTGCGCAAAGCCATCAATATGATCTCAAGTTCTGTGCAAAGCAAACTAATTTTAACCGCTCTCCCACAGAAACGACACCAGATGCACAAAAGTGCATCATAAATGTGAGACTTTAAACACGCTTGCAACCTTCTTACCATCAAAAACAGTGGGATGATAAATCCCCATGCAGTTACTGCAAAATCTTTGAAAGCTCACCACTAATTTTGTCCCTTTCCGAGTTCATCAGGTAGTCACATAATCTACATTTTCGTCAACCTTATGTTCTAATTGAACCTCAATTGTATGAAAGTTGACAAATATACACATTTGCACACAGATTTGGTTTTAATGACAGGTTTAGCTGAGTTCGGTTTAAATCTATCGTGTATGTTATTCTTCAAAAATTGTACTGCAATTTCTTGAATATCATGCCGACCAAAACAGGAGGGGGCCTTTGTGCAGCATTTTTTGTTGATAAATAATCCCAGTTTTTATTAATTTTGAGAAGTTCAAAGGGACAAAAATAAGAAAATAATAGCAGTCAAAACAGTAAATCAAAGCAACTTTGAAGGGAAAGATGCACAAAAGCCAAATGCTTAGCACTGGACAAGGAGCATGCCCTTATTCGGTGTGCTTAAGCATGGTGCACTAAATCAATTACGCAACGTCCATCACCACCCGACTACAGGTCGTCTGTGAACAGCTCCCGTAAGAAGGTCACCCTAACCCGGTATTGAATATTTTCAGTGATCAAGCTGGTTCCATCTCACACGTTTTATTCAGAAAACAGCCAATACAAAGGGCGCAAAGATAGCCAGGTTTTGTGATATCTGTTTGAATAATCCGCTGATTAAATGCATATTAGTTATAGACTCACACTACAAGGAGCAGACGTCATTCCGGAGGACAAAACTGGTAGAGCTAGGTGCCCGACTCAGTTGAACCATAATGAGATCACCACAGCACAGGGCAAAGAGCAAGGAGAGACAACACGAAATAGTTAAAGCGTAGTGAAAGTTACACCAAGACAGAAACTGAAAACAACAGATGTACAATTCTGATAATTCAATCTAGATGAAAACATTATCTTCATGAACCACTCTATATTTCTCATTCAGAAGGTTAAGCATACCTGGCAAGCCATCCTCCTCACTAAGATCATAGGCATTTTAAATCACATTCGCAAGGTAGAGGGAGGTGTTCCATTATCAGAAACCAACAAAATGAATTCTGGTGCCCTAATAAGAGGATATTTCTCCGTCGTTATCCAAAGCTTTGCTATTCTGACACTTAGTTCCAGTGCCCATCCTAAAATATATTGCCTCACACGGGGCATTTACCACGCCATTTGTGGAATACAAGCTCCAATTTTCCAGTATAAGCCTAAAACACTCTTGTAAACGTAATACATTGGTCAAAGGGTTGCTAAATATTCTTCTACACCTTACGAACGGGTTGGCTCTTCTTGTGACTTATCAGGTAGGCGCAGTACCTAAATTTCAGTCAACCACATGTTTTATGTGCTTGTAAACATTGTAAACGAGAGATTCAGCTGAGTTTTAGGTGAGTCTCTCGCAAAACCAAATATTTTGCAAATGAATGCAATTTTCTAATTTCGTGCAGTTTGGTTTCAGGTAGAACATAAGGTTGACGAAAAATCGGGGACTGCGCCTACCTAATGAGGCCAAGAATGAAGAAACCGGTTTTGGGCTGTCGAAGAATTTTCTAAGAGACTTGTATTTATAGCAAGTAATCTCAGAACAATACTTGCAAAGTATAATGAGATTCTTCTGGATATTTCAGCATTCCCGCTCAATAGAAAATGATACACTCACATCTAACACGTCCGATTTTCCCATTATCTTTCTCGACGATATTTATAGAATGCTTCATGACGGACCGACTCCGGGTGCTTTTGAAGCGGAAGCCCTTATTCCAGTCACGCGGCAGAGGACCAGGCCCAATGAATACGTTTTAACCAATCTTCTGATCACTCATGACAGCTGTACTCGAGACAGTTATAGTTTTTCGGAGGTAGATGTCATTTATCTTGATCTATCAAAAGCTTCGATAGAAAAATGCATCACAAAAGCTCAAGGCAACGAGCTGCATACGGTGTCAAATGTGGTCGTTTTCACTATACCGATCTACCTGTAACGGTATGCATTTGCATTCTGCGTTAACGAAACTCCATCAGGGTTTCTACCATTAGCTTTGGAGTGCTCCAAGTTTCAGTACTTGGGTCTTCTGAAGATTTTTCAACTGCTTCCCCATGCAACTTAGCGTTGTGTACAGAGAGCTTTCCAGAAACTACTAGCTCCGAAAAAAAAATCTACGTATCTCAGAAGGCCAAAAAACTACCCAGTTTGTCCTTTTGCCTGTATAAGTGTTTCCAACTGCGTAACATCCTTTATACGTACCATTACGTCACTGTAGGCTTAATATGCAAAGCTCAAGTCTGAAGGGCCTCCAGAAGGCAATCGTGGTTCCAAGAATTATTAACCTATATATCCCTTGGAATAGTAGTTACTGCTATAAACATCTCGGGCTGTTGTGTGTTTGAAAGTATATAACTGAGGACCGCTATTGCTGATTACATCGAACTAGAAGGGGAATATGCCATATCGGAATAGGCCAACTACATGCTATCAAATTAATCTGCCGCTTAGGTGTCTACCTAATATCAGTCTGTACTCCGTTGGGTACAAGAAACGAAGTAGTGATCTTACGTCAACTTTCTTAATCCATGAAAACTGCCCATTTGTTCTTCTACCTTGACTGCCATCGCAAGTGTTTCGCTCGCTATTTTTTCTGCCTCCGAAAACACCCTCCTCGTAATTCGATTTACTATGAAGCCTCTGGACTAATGCTAATGTCCACGTTGTTGAGAGTGGAATTCGATTTAACCCAGGTAGGTTATGCTATGCATGTTCATCGGACTCAAATTATTTATTATAATATACGAACACTAGAATTTGAGGTCATGTGTGACCTATATATGATATGATATATATGATATATATGTGATGTATATGATCTATAGATCCGAAGGCAGTTATATGTGCACTAATTGTACGAAAAACATTGGCCCGCCGTCTTCTCAATACAGTGACCAAAGGGGACGTAAACATGTTATCTGGTTTATGTCAGGCGTAGAGGCCCAAAAATCTTAGGGTATCACAATTGTGGTGCTCCTAAAATGGAGGGATGAACCTTCGCTAGAACGAAATGCACTTTCGGGTCAGAATGCACAATAGGTAGATAACCTTGGAGACAAAAGCCAGGTCCAGATACATCAGCCTGTATTCGATAGTCCGAGGGTCCCGACATAATCATTGACTGAGGTTTCGTAATCCCTATAACATTCTGTTAATCGGTATTTCAGTTTTGGACACAGAAAACCCATATCCACTGCTTTCGGAATGCATTTATCGAGATAAAGTGGCTGAATCATCCATATCTAGTTTCCTTATTGTCTCACGGAGCGCGGTGAAACGCGTAATGCAAAACTGTTCATTCAGAACGGTATCATTTCGAAAGCAAATTTCTATCAACACTTCGAAGCAATGCGGTCCTTTATCTGTAGGTCAACACAACAATCGAACTGCTGCCACATACTACTGAACTAGAAATACGTCAACAAAATGATTCCCTCATGAATTTCGTAGGATTTCGATGACAACTTAATTTGAGTTGCCACTCTTTGTAAATACCTGTTGACATGACACCAATAATTTAAACAAAAAACGAATTAGGCAGCACTCGTCGAAAAACACTTCAATACATCTGTAAACTTTCGACAGCGTTATTCTGTCGAGCACTGCACATTTTGACGCGGCAATTTAAAATGGCCAAATTTGTTATCGCGGGTGAGTTGGTGAGTAGATTGAATTGCGAGGGAAAATCATTAAAACGCCAGTACCAACGGAACCAGAAAAACAACGTTACTTTTAAGTGGACTTTCGTGTTGTCTCACATAACATCTAGTGTATACTTAGGATGATCTACTTCAATAAGTAAATGTAAAACCTACTGGCATAGAGCAAGCACTGTGACACATATGCTTGAAAAACTCCAGTGTGTCAAAACAATTGGTCGACACTGATACTAGAGGTACTCTGATATAAAAGAATTGATCCCATCTTATCCGAACGATCGATATCCGGACCGATAAGCAGAATATCTGTCACAGTTTACGGAGTTCTATAGGGTCTCATGATTTGTTTATTGCTGTTTATTGTCTTCATTATTACCCTCCTGCAGTTCGAAATCTTCACTGACTTTTCTGGTGATATCAAAGCTGCGAAGCAAATGCATCCACCATAAATTCCTGACCCTCCTTAAGGCGCTGTATGCTAAATCCCTCGGCCGCGTGAAGGTCTATGGGAAGATCTCGCCTGAGTTCACCACATTAGTGGCGTCAGAAAGGGCTGTCCTCTTTCGCCTTTCCATTTCAACTTCGTCATTGATGCGATCAGTGAAGACTAACCACCGGCTTCTAACGCCTGTGGAGTCGAAGTGCTTCCTGAGCTTCCGCTCACCGATATTGAGTACGGTGAGATGACATAGCTCTTCTTGGATTTGATCCCGTGGTAATTCAAGCAATATTAACTAATTTAAATAATTCTGCCTCATGATTCGGCATGTGCTTCACACTTGAAAATTCTAAAGTGCTACTGCAAGACTGGGTGGACTCGAAACCTAGCCTCATGCTTGCGGATAAACCGATTGAGGTAGTGGGCAAATGTACTTACCTAGGCAGCTATATTAGTCCCGGTGGTCCCATCCATCCGTATTGGGAAGGCCAGAGCAGCTTTTGTGAACCTGCGTCACCTGCGGCGTAGACGTGACATCAGGTACAATGGATTTGTTATAATGACAGACCCCTGGAGCGTTGCTTGACGAAAAAACGTGTTGCAGAGGAGAGTCAGGTTAACTGAGCTAAATGCATCTTAAAAATCTGGAAGTGCAGAAATTCCAGATCGTTAACTCGTACGGTATCCTTTTAGAATCTGATGGAGTGTAAAGGTTTAGTCAATGCTGTCCTAACAGGCCGAAGTACCGCTTTTTGCTCTCAACTCAGTTTTCCCCAGGCAATCATAAGTCGGACGAGGCAAGTGACCGTGAGTGATTTCTTACCCCGGATTCAAGCTAATCCCTCTTTTATCATTAAAATTACCTGTTTTTGAAAATGGCATTTTTATCGATTCTCCTTAATTGTCTGGAGCAGCTTCCCTATCCTAAATGGAAGGAAATTTATCACGCACGCACTGACTAAGGACGTCATCCTCACCCCTGAAAACTGTGGATGAGATGTTCTTGGGCCAGAAAGTAGTTGGCATTTGGGAGGGCATGTGCGATCATAGGTCTTTGAAACGGTGAGAGCTTCCAGGTTCATCGTCCGATTTTCTACCGCGGCATCTGAGCGGCAGCATGTGGGGATGAGAAGTGCTCTTCAGGGCACTCAATCCAGCGGCCAGAGCATTCTCCTTCACCAGAGATGGAAGTTAGGTCCCCGATTTTTTCTTCCTGATGTTTCGCGGACACCAGTGACAAGGACAAATCGAAATAACCTTTGGATATCCCAAGCATTCTTCTCTTTCTTCTTAGCCTTCTCTGCTCACCATGCCTCCTGGTGCACGCAGGGTTTCACGTTATTTCTGATAATGTGTTGGGATGAATTGTGTTCGAAACTAGCAGAAAGGTGTCTGCGAGATTTAAAAAGCACTTTCTAGCAGTATGATATCCAGTGTTTAAGCGGCCCTGGAAAGGGAACGGGGAAGTGCGTCCGGACGTATCCGTGATCAGACTCCACAATTGTTCCAAAGAAACCGACAGTCCATTGTTGACCAACGCTATGGACAACTGATTGCAATGTGATCAGTTTGAAATGCACAAAACCGTCTGAATTGACCGCATAGCTGAAGTGCTGTTTTCCCACTGTCCCTATGCATCGCACCCAATCCAAGTCGGTCAAACCAGTGCTTTTCAGTTTTACTAAGTTTGCTTACTTGTGTATCCAAATCCTCGATAAACACGTCATCTGAGCTATTGACTAGCCATACCAGGGCACTCAGTGTGTTATAAAGGTTTTCTTTGTCAAAGCTACAGTCGTATTGTGCACAAGCAGGTCATCATCATCATCATTATCAGCTGTAATAACCGCGTACTGGTCGTACACTGGTTGTAGCTGCCACAGTTTCGTTCACCGATGATTGGGGGGGTGGGTAGCTGCGCATTGCACGCGTGAGCTGGTAAAATGGTGCATAAATCCAGCACTTTCAGTGAGTTGTCAAGCGGGGGGTGGAAAAGGAGCTATGCATTGAAGGCAATAGCTTGGATGCACGAGCGCCACTGAGGGCGCGACTGGGCCATGTCTGATAATGTCTCTAGCCATTGATGTGGCCCGTCTCGGGGTCCCCATCCAGGAAGACGGCAGTGACCAGCGCAGCTGAGTTTGCTGGTAATGGCCTTCATAATTCGCTGCCAAGTCATCGTTTGACCGCCTCTGGCTCTCTTCCACCCTTCACATGGTTGGGCGAAAAGAGCCCTTCGAGGAAGTCGGTCGATTGGCATACGCAGCACGTGGCCAAGCCA
>NW_008751715.1:430497-451703 GCF_000715545.1 Opisthorchis viverrini
TCAACTTTGGGTGGCATACCGTCTGGCATGACCATAGTTTTACAGTCAGAATGGAGCGTGACTGAGGGAGTTGTGGGGGTACGGATTGCACAAAAAGAGGACAATGTCACAGTGTGGAACACCCGATGATATAGCAATAATAGGTCATTTCCCAACTTTTTGGGAAAAATGGGCATGAGGTTCGACTAGATAAAAGATAGTCAGGTGGCATGAACTAAAACTGAAAACCATTGCTGGCCATGAGTGACCTTGGGTGACCTGAACTACGTATACGGATTTGAACTTGTGCAACAGGCAAGTCGAAATTGCAGTGGGAAAGCCAGGCTAGCCAAGTCTGAGCGAAAATTTATCGGGTACGGAACAGTTCATCCCAAAAACGTGGCCGGATGGGAACTGCTCGAATTTGTGGCTACAGGCTTGAGCGGGCGAGGGGTTGCGATCGAGATTCTGGAGAAAATAGTTGCGGGAGTGCCATCTTACTGGGTATGACAGTGCCATGCCATCATCGCACTGACATGCTTCGGTTTATGGACAACCCCGTAACGGTCGTCAAGGGTCGGAGAAGTGCTTATCCACTATCTACCTCGGTTTTCAGGCAAACGTCGCGACATTAAACAGTCAGAGTACTTCGATCAGCCGTCCGTAATAACACTCAGAGACCTGGAGAAAAAGAGACACCGGATGTTCCTTGTCGGGAGACCTTGATAGTCAACCGTTTCATTTTTCAAGCTGACTTGAAACGGTGGAACACAGACGTGGTTGCTTTATTCTTAAATGCGGCCCTGCCCACCCCGATTTTCCCCTCCGACAACACTCCCACACCACACTGTGATGCACTATGTACCTAAATATCGCTACGTGGAACCAAATGTCTTCTCCTCGGTATGGTCTTCCGCTGCCCCCGATTCCAAAGAAGGATAACCATTCCCCCGTATGTGTGCTTGAGCAGCTCTCCACCAGCTGCTACGCCACAAACCTATTACCGGTAAGTGATTTCGGGGCTCAGACGGACTCTCGGGTGGGATTCCAGCGCATCAGGTCTTGAATTGTGGCTCTCCACCGGTGACTGATGGCCACGTGGTCCAACTGGGTCCACGGTTGACTTGTAGTTGCCGGCCGCCAGGTTACGCGGTGCGAACGTTTATGTTGAAAGTTCGTACTTGCCAGAAACAGTTCGTGATCAGCACACAACTGAAGGAGGCGATCCCCGTTGTCTGTTCGGCGAGCATCGACTCCGAATCGACCACCCAAATGTGATTCCAAGGAGCTCAGACGACCTACTTGAGCATTCAAATCGCCTGCAAGGATCACAATGTCAGTTTTGCCTGCCTTTTGCACAAGCAGGTACGACAAACAGGCGACAATCATCTTCCTGCTTGTGAGATTCTTCCACTAGTGCTGAAAAACCGCTTGGAAGATGTCAGTGCCTTTTGCCTTTTGCACAAGCAGGTACGACAAACAGGCGACAATCATCTTCCTGCTTGTGAGATTCTTCCACTAGTGCTGAAAAACGAACCGCTTGGAAGCAAATATCAACGGGTATCCAACAAAGCATGAAGTCCTTGGCCCGGTGATTTGAGACGATTTCGGCTTTCTTATATCCTATGGCAGCGGTTTCTGGATGGCCAGATATGCGCAAACTGAGATGAATGGAGAGTGGTCAAGAAGCTAGCTGATGGATGAAGCCTAGATCTGAGTGAATGTCTGGAGGTGTAGGCACCTCGGAACGATTGTGCTAAGCTAGCACTAAGTCCCTCCCCCGTCCACATTTATTCTTTTCTTTACAATAAGGCTTCCAAATAAGTCATGGTTGTACGGCAGTGAAGCATCGGTGTTGAACACGTCTGTCATGCTGTCGATAATGATGAGGATGAGTTTATTGGGAGAGCAGGAGCAGCCTGTTGTTTTTCTTCTTCAGAGTACGAAAGGCTTGGTTTACTTTTGGTACATTTGAGTCCGTCAAAGATAGCTGCTGGCAGAGTTAGCTTGACAAATGGGGTGGTCAATTCTAACAGATGATCCCAAAAGAGGTGAGGAAGTAGGATGAAAAATTATGTGGAGGAGTAAATAAAAGGCGTTAGAAGTAGTCTGTTTTCGCCAACCCGTCATGCTGTACGCAGCACGCAAGTCAACCTGACTTGTGACGACACGAGACGACCGATATGGCTTGCAGCGTTGTAATTGTAGGGTCTATGATTGCACGTGGACTGAGGTACTGTCAGGACTAGACAGGAGGACGATTATGACCACGTACAAAAGCCTTTCGTTCAGAAACTTGATCGCAAGACAGCGAAGTTTGTTATAAGGAAAAGCCACTTCTCACATTCCAATCCCTTATCTGATTAACCGTTTTGGTCAGATCCCAAGCCGATATTGTGAGAGGCTCTGCGGCTCTGTCACGGACACTCCTCCGTTTAACGCAACGGATGACGGAGGTATAATAAATGCTACACCATGGTAAGATCTGTCCTTTTCTCTGGCATTCCACTGGAATCGGCTAGTTTGTGTCGGGCTATTGTGCAGAATGTCCGTAAAGTCTCTGTGTGGGTGGTGTTCTCTCGTCAGGATCCTTGTATGCAGTATACGGAACTTTACTTTGTATTTCCTCCCCACGATAACCGAGTTGTGTGTTTGGGGCTCTCGGCCAGGGTATCCTAATTTGGTAGCCACCACCAAATGCCTGTCGAATTTTCGAGTCTTTAGATATTGTCCGCGTGGACTAACTCAGCTGAAGGTCTGTTTCGTTTTATTGTTACATGTTTCTAAACTCGTCATATGTAACTTAGTAAATCCGTTTGTTTTACGCCAGGCTTCCATTGGAGACCTTCTATGTTACGTGTGCAAGTAAAGTCCAAAGCCATCTTCAAGGCAACAATTAGATCTTCACTGGGATAATCAAGCGCAAATGAATTCAGCGTTTTGTATAGTTTTCGCGTTAATTATGTCACCCAGTGCCCTCGACTTTTAGTTATTCACCCCTACATCCCCAGATTATTCCCGAACGAAACCGTGGCAGCTATGACTACCGTACTGCAAGTGCGCTGCTTCTGCAGCTAAAGGTAGTTATAATGATAACTGTTTAATCACTCGTGCGATCCTTTGCATTTATAGCCAGTGTGCCTGTTCAAAGCTTGTTGTTTGTCCCTGCCTGCTGTTTTCAAATGCCAGGATCCATTAAATAATAGCTTGGGTATTTTGTGCTCTGCGAAACCAATGTGTTGAGACTTTTTTTAAATAGACACTGTTCTTTACCACCAAAACTACAGGCATGAAACCTTCTAGGTCTTGTGGGGAGCATATGAATATGACTTTTAGAATCCGATCATTTGTATCTGATCTCAGATTAGCGAACTTGGTTCATGTTTATGTGCGCCAAGGAGAGTGCACAAGCATAAATGCCGTTGAGAAATTTGAAGAGTTATCAAAAAGTTACTGTTCTCCTCACGGACCATCAGCACACCTTCCTCGGTAGAGCTGGTGACGGTACCATGGAATAGAAAATTTCTGCCTCGGAGAGATTTTGGTTGTAGTAGTAGTAGTAGTAGTGCAGACTTGCTGGACAGCTATAGAGGCAGTTATATGCCTAGACACTGTTAGTGATTTGGAAGGCTTTTTCAGCACTTTGTGCTACTGCTTATTCACTATTGTGGCGATCAGAATGAGATTTGATGATAGGCTATGTCTAAAATGCCGTTGGAGGGAACCTTCTAGCTGTAAAGCCTGGTATATTCGGCGTGAAAAACCCTATTTTTCCATCTGACTGGGCCTCACCAAGTACCACACCGGGCCGTCCCTACATACACCATGTATGCAAGGCTTTAAAGACAAACCAATCAGTTGTGCACTGGTATTGCATTGAGAAGTTTACAAAAAGCATTCATTTGCAGAGCGATACATACTTGTTAAGTAACAGCAGGGAATCTACGCGGGCTCACTTCAGATATATTGTGCACCCGATTTCATGCTTAAATCCAAGTTTGGACTTCCACGCAGGGAGATACCCCACTGTCCGATAAATGGAACCATGAGTATTATGTAACGTACCCATCACAGCTATTTCAATACCTGTGTGGATGGTACAACAACAGTGCTAAATTTCCAACATTTTATCAAGAAAAGTTCACTTAAGAACGGCGGGTAAATAGTCTTTATGTGTCATCGGGCCACCCGAACTTAATCACGAAGAGGTTTGGTCTAAATGCAGCCATCCTTATCATCATTTACAAAGGATTTACGTAGTAGATACTACCCACCCCTCTCACTATTTTATGGAAGACACCTCTTTTGGAAGAGTTATCGTGCCTGTCTTTGGGACTGATTACGTGCTGCGACTCTAACGTGGTTGTTTGAAGGCTTCAAAAGCCAAATTTCACCCTAAACCTCGTCATGAACTTGTCTACGTGATCGTCATTGCCAGCAAGGCTGGGAATGGATAATAACAGTTTGGTTGAAATTGGTTCAATACGCGTTGAGTATGCGTTAATAACCTATGTCTGGTAAATTTGTAATATGTGCACATGATGCCATCCGCATAGTTGCTGGACAACTTTTGATTTCTAAAGCTTTTACGAGCTTGTCGTTGCATAATGTGTGTCACACTGGTTCGTATATACGAATACTATGATGTGCAAATATTCAGTAATGCTTTGTCATTAATCCTCAGCTCGGGGCTCCCTTCCAGCTGTTGCTGATTAATTTTGAGCGAAACGGAATCCACCATTTGGTTAACTGCAGCACTGACCCTGTTATTTAATGGCGTCCAACCACAAGTTCTGGGCTTCAGATTAGCTCAAAACTGCAGCCATTCATTCTGTAGCTCCTTGTGTTTCTGTCGATTTCCTAGAATGTTTACAGTATCTGTGAACAGATAGTTGTCAAGACTCATATAGGCAAGTTGAAGGACACTTCACAAAAGAATCAAGAGCAGACCTAGCATACTGTCTACAAAGGACAGTTTCGATACATCCAAAAACTCACTCAACGACTTTCATGTCTTACTACCAGAAACGTAGCTTATAGCATCACGGGTCTCTTGGCAGCCTTCTGAAAGGTTCAAACCGCAATTCCTGTAGTCCAGTTAGCCTGGGTTGTACTTAAACTGTTGTAAACTTTTTCCGTGATTGACGTGGGTGTGCCTTTGTTCCCACCGCTACAGAAAAGTTGTCTTTCATACGTGTGCAAGCGAGATATACCATACCAGTGGTGCTGGTACATAAACTATGCGCAAATTTTCCACTTAAGCAGTTGAAAACACCCATGTTCATGCTTGTAGATAGTATGGTTTATTATCTGCGCAGCCAGAAATCTCCATTTGACTGCACTCACTTACATATTTGAAATTTTATGCCTTTATTCTGACGCAGTCCCGTTAATATGTAGTACACAAAGGCAACCACTTCCAAGGAAAGCCTAATCAAGGGGATTTGTGGGTAGTAGCTACGTCATAGTCTACATAGTCTACAGATTACCCCGAGGACCATATTAAAACCGCTCTGGGGACAGTTGACCCCTGGAAGAAATTCATTCATCCCCGTTTTTGACATAGCGTTTCACTAATAGTCGGTTCATATCTGTAATCATTCTGTATGTGTACATAATGCACTTTGTGAAGCCACAGAGGCTCCTGGAATTCCAAAACCAAATACATCTATCAGTACTCTATCCAAACCTGCGGGAATCTTCCTACTGTCGATTACCTAGTTATGCTAATCAAACTAACTCCATAATAGAAGGCGTTCTGTTTAACTCAACTCTTTTTAAGCGTTCACCTTCCTTAATCTAATCTATCTGGGAAAGTTCTTACCATCCTACATGACAGTTCAGTGCTTAAGGCGGTCGATATTTCGTTGCCGTTTGGTAGAGACGAAAGACCGTGGTCTAGCACACCGCAACCTTGGTATCAACAATCGGATTGTGGTTTGTCCGAAAGCGTTCATAAGTGGGACCAAATGCAACACTTATTCATCCGAACATTTCGCTCATGGGTGATAATTTAGTCAGTAGACAACCAATATATAATTGAACCCTCAGGATCTGACAGAATGCGTCCGCTATCATCACTGCATTCGTTCACCTTTCGGCAAGACTGTTAGCATACATATTTCGAAGCGCCTCTAAACTAAGTTCGCTAACTAACTGTGGAAATGCTGCACAAATTCGTGTAACTTCGAGTCGCATCATTTAGCGGCACATCACGAACTAATCGGGTGTAGAACAAACTGCATGAATGATGAATGAACATACAGCTTTTTCTTATCAGTTAATGTAGTTAGACTGGCCTCGTATAAGTCTGTGGGGATGAATAAACAGCTTGTCAAATTCCTGTCGAAAAAGTGCGACGACGGGCTACCGCTAATCAATAATGCCAATTGCCGCCTCAAGTTGTTTAAAGTACTTTATTCGAAAGTACACAACACTAAGTGTTAATTGCGTGATTTGCTTAAACTTGCACTCCAAAGGAACACAGCTTAGTCCTAAAAGTACTATTTGGGCGTACTTTGGTGTCTACACGCGTCGACAAATTCTAGTGAGATTTTACATTTTCAAAACGTTTCAAATCGATGCTTCCCCATCTGTTTGGAACCCTGAAAAGGTGGTCAGTCCTTCCTTTGAGTTTAACTAACCCGAGCAATTTGGTTCAAACGATACGAAAAGACTGCGTGGATTACTGTATTTATTATATTACAGCTGCTTCACACAATCAATACCGAAGGACAGTAGGAGGTAATGAGAGCATAAAATTATTCTTATCTGGAAGGCAAGTTAGGTCAGGTTGATGGGCTTTGGCTAAGCCCAGGAGATGCCGGTGAGTGCTTCAAACTGCATAAGGTATTCTACTTTTGCCTCGCTTGTTTGCTCTCATCCGTGGCCGATTCAAATGGAACTGATCCAAAAAACGGGTCCGTACAAACATACATACGCCAAAACTTTAGAAGCGGATGTGTGGCAGGAACTCAAGTTCTCGATTTTCTCATTCGAAACCCAATTTACCAAGGAAATCAAGTGACACTTAAGTTTAATTAGCCAAAATGTGATAGAAATGATATGACAGTTTGGGATGTTTAATCGTTGATGGGCGAATTTTCGCCTCCAGAGATGTGTGCTCAAACCATTTTACTGTTCCACAGGACGATGGCAGCAATTATATTAACTTCACCTATTGGTGGTTGCAGAATGTTAGCTGCCAATCTCTGAAACTCACAGAAAATAAAAGCTCACATGGGAAATCCTGTCAAACGCTGGACCCAGTAACAAGTAACACGCCTTATGCATAACAAGCCCACTGAATAGCAAGACTAACCGACAGCTACTGGACATCCAACGGGCTGATGCTTTGTGGGAAGGTCGAATTTTGCTACACAACTGTCAGAGCAAGACAACCGTCGGACTATACACTAAGTTTGGTTTGATTGTGTAACAGTTCTTCAACTATGTCGGTTGCCTGAAGAAATCTTTTCAGGTAAGGACGCCGTGATGTGTAGTGAATTATTGCAAACCATAGGTTAATTATGAGTGGTTGTTTTGGGCCTGAAGATGTTCTTGCCCATGACGCCTACGCAGAATTTACAACCCTTGGACAAACATAACCGGGGCGTAAAGTGCAAACTGAGGTTTTCACAACACGTTTCTCAGTTTCACTGAGAAGTCCCAGGCAATTTGAAAAACGTCTAGCATTTTCTGCACATCCTGGTCAAGAGGACGATTACTTATCGCAGGGGAGTTTGAAATGAGCTTCAATAGTA
Source organism: Opisthorchis viverrini (assembly GCF_000715545.1). Classification (NCBI taxonomy): domain Eukaryota; kingdom Metazoa; phylum Platyhelminthes; class Trematoda; order Opisthorchiida; family Opisthorchiidae; genus Opisthorchis; species Opisthorchis viverrini. Next base: position 438,240 of record NW_008751715.1, read on the forward strand.
CCGTGGAGAAAGATGATATTAGAGATATATTGTACTTCACTAAAATAGACATGCACTGTCACGCAAAGCAACCCTGGAAGAATTATTTAACATGAACGAAAACACAGAATGTTATCCGACAGCCTGGTTAATAGGCATTTTGGCAAAGAATAGCCATGGAGTTGATTGTATAAATGGTTCCCAAAGCAGTCTTCTAAGACCTCTTCATGCAACCACAAAGCATCTTACGGATGCTTGCACAGCATATGTAATGCAGTCATGCGAAGGCAGTGCGCTGAGAATGATTTCCAGTGTAGTTGAACTTCTATAAAATTCATCCCAACTCTTAAAAACTTACAGCAATGTGATTTCCACAAGTATGTCTCTTACTCTAGATCTGTCGGACAGGCAAGCCATTAAAATGGACTGCTTGTCAACATGCGCTGTTGCTCACACCATATGTTAGGTGTCAAAGGATACGCGATGACATGGGGAACAGTGTGCTACCGTTTAAACATAACTGTACCTCGTAGAGCATTTCACTTTATAGCATTAGATTTCCACTTTGTTTAACAAGGAAATCGCAGTTTTCACAGAGAACATATGCAGACAATGTGTGTGTATAGAGTATATATATATATATATATATATATATATATCGAATGATATCACCTTGGGCACACTATAATTTGTCAAATTGTTTGCCAGGATGACTCTGCATAACCAGGTGGATTTTACAAAACTGTTTAAAAAACTGTCCAATCATTTTGCAGGCATCTGTGATTGTCCCTATTTCGCGCGCATTGAACTTTTGGCGGACAAGTTAGCAAGTAGCTTACCAAACTTTATAGTGACAAAGCTGGTCAAGCAGGCATCTGAGTGGAAAGTAAGTCGAGTGAGATACGCTAATTTAATTTTACTTCTACTCAGGAATTCACCAATTGGGTACTGAAAGAACACGGATGGGAGGTGAAGAGATCTCCGGTTGTTTGGCGAGAGTTGTTAGATCGCGGTGGCGTAGGGACCCTTATCGGCGGTGCAGACGAATTTCAGGAATATGCAGCTGCATATTATAACGAATTCAGCCAGATGCCTACAGAGGAATTGCTTAAGGTGGCAGCAGATACCAGCCGATTTCTACTGATGGATAAAAAAGAGCACGAGGAGCAAATCACAAAGAGTGTACCACCACCAAAGATTGTTGTTATTGGAGCATACTGCAATGCGTCAGTTCACCTGCTGCCATATTTAGCCCAATACGGTCTGTTTTCGGAAACCGAGAAAATAGCACTACATTTATATGATGAGTTGGCCAATGAGAAGGACCTTCGAGAGCTTGTAGACTCTCTCAATGAACTGGATGCTCCCATGTTGGCCGAGGTAAAGATCGAAACAGAACTGTCTGCATGTTTAGTGGATGCGAAACAAATAATCTTCTTAAACATTGTTCCCCGAATGCAGCTGAACGTGGAAGAATCAGTGAGCTGTCCAACTAAAACGACGAACTCCAAGTTCGTCACCGTAAAATCTGAGCCACGCAACCAATGGTTGAAACGCCGACATACCTTCCTCACAGCAATTGGTATGCTTATCAAGGCATACTGTTCATCATCCGTACGCCTTCTTGTGGCCGGAAATCCAGGTCTTGATGCTGAATCCAACGATTCACCATCACCCATCAATTTTGATGTGGCGGTGCTGCACAAGGCCACTGCACCACACATTCCATGCATGCAGATAGTAGGACTGGCTGCCGCACTAGAACAGCGCATTAAGTCCACTCTGGCTGTAAACCTAGAGGTTTCTCCGCACAACATCACTGATGTTGTGATTTGGGGTAATATCGGATCCAGAATTTACATAGATCTCAGTCTATCGCGTGTATATCAAAGACATGCTTATGATATCGGAGTACAGGGAGGCGACTGGTATTCTGTACCTACCCTGAAAGCAATACGGGATCCGGAGTGGCTGGTGTTCGAAATGCCTAGCGAAGCCTTCAAAAAACGAACGAAAGCCATATCAGATTACCATGGGTTTAGTCATGCACAAGCAGTCATCCGTACACTTGAATCTTGGTGGAGAAATATGGACGACAAGGAGGGAGTTCATTCGTTGGTGATTGCTTCTGAAGGTAAGTAATAATAATTCGGATTTCTGTAAAGCCTTCGCTACAAAATAAACCCTATTGCATTCATCTTCACTTCCATCAAGCTAAACACCAACAAGATGAAGGGGTTAAGTGGGAGTTATTTAGTTAAAGGTCCATCCCAGATCCGCACTCGAAATCCCGTGACCAGCAGCCGAACTCAGAGAGACCCTTGGTTTCCTCTTGCAAACATTTCGAAAACCAAATGAGGCATCATAACCGCGCGGTGGTAACGTCTCCTCGTTTGGTTTTTCGAACGTTCTCAAGTTAGTTGCCAAGGTCGGCGAAAAGGTCACCACAAACGCGCGCCTAGGGTGCTGTTGGTAAACATCGCTTAGGTGCATGAACCTCATCTAGCAACCAAAAGTTGCAGTTTTTATTGTTTATACTCTGCTAGACAACTTTTGCTTAGGTGCTGTGCAGAAAACGTGGAAATATATGGTGTTTTACTGAAGCTTACATTCCGGTTTTCGCTACCACCAACAGAATGGTATGGCGTCCCGCGGGGTGTGGTGTTCTCGTTCCCAGTGAATAGAAATCCCAAATCCAGCTGGTCAGTGGTTCAGGATGTGGAACTAAGTCCAGCAGCTACCTTGGAAATCGAAGCTTGCGTTAAGGTAAGTTAGACAAACTGTCGTGTCACTCACTTCGTAGAACTAGTGGGATAACAGGGTGATTCCCAATGACTGGAAAGTAAGACCGCAGTGCGGAAATAGCTATTCAGACGCTCAGAGGAACATTTAGTGGAACAATCTACTACATTCAGCCTACGTGGGCCACATATTGTTGGGTATAGAATGAGTACAGGATTAAAACCACAACAGACATTCCCTCTGGATCTGCCCCTTGGCGAGTTACAACATGCATCGCAGCAATGAAAAATAACAACGGTGGAACAAACGAACTGAGGATCATGACGACTGAGCGGAAAAGGATAGTTGGACACTTAGTAATCGGAGACTCATCAACAGATCACTTCCAAATCGATAAAAAAAGATGAGACCTTTAATAAAGGACAAGACTCCTCGAAATTTCGAAAGACCATCAGCCAATCGACAAACTATTGATTTGGAACTCAGCGTTTTATCATTTCTACTGAAACCCTTTGCTGGGTTGGTCATCTCAAAACGGAACACTCAGGATTACTCAAGGACTCTATGACTGCGTATATTTGGGAGAATAAATTATTTATCGCACTTATCAGGATTCTTCCGAATCCTTTACTAAATTCTTGTCTGACTATATAGTGGACAGCGGCCGAAGGTCACTGCAGCCGCACCGGATACTAAGGCGCTTTTCGACAAAAATGTGACTTTCCTTAGGGGAGGTTCACTGAACTTATACTGATATCGTGAATGTTTCTGTTGCTACAGGCGGAACACATATAGATCAATTTGATCGCCTGCTAATCCGGTTACATCCACCGTGCGCTCGTTGGGTGCTGACAAGTTCGCATTGTATTTCAGAAGGCCAGCGTTCGCACCCAAGTAGATTCGACGGTTTTAGCAGCCGACATCTAATAAGGGTTCGGCTCGAGTCCAGCGTCTCTTCTTTGGTGTGGACTAACTAGAGCAATGGCTCCAGGTCAGAGACAGAACTTGGGTCATGAGTTCGAAGAGTGCCTCAATTATCAATTTTTGTTGTGTGGGGGACGTTTCTCAACACATGCATTGTGATTTGGTTGGTAATCCAGCTCCACACAACCCACGTTTTTAAACTAGCATGACGTTCACTGGAAACAATATATGTACATCAAGAATGTCCAGTTGTTTCAAGACGCCGATCATCAAGGTTTGTGCACAAACAGTCTCTAGCCGAACCCGTGACCGTCAAGCCGACCGCAAGTCACAGACCGATCCAAATGTACTAACTCCAAAGTCAGTCTACTTATCTGCGTCCTCATATTCAGGCGAGCTTAGATCTTGCTACATTAATGTGCTCTTAACCTTCTTTGCTTGCCCCTTCCCGTCAATTGTCCACCACCAATCTAGTGACACTTCATACATGCAGCCATAAGTATACTGACTACTCACCTTTCTCGTTTATTATATGCCAAGTGGTTGTGTCCAGTGGAGAATTCTTTTCGCATAGTAAGTGGTAAAAAATCCAACTCAATTTTGCTAACTATCGAGTGGGTCCCAATATTTGGTGTTTTGTTGAAAAAACACTATGTACGTACATCAGGTTTTGTATCAAGACAAATTTCTCAGTTTTTAGAGGACACCAGGGAATCACCGCGAATCAAGAGTAAAGAACGCTTTCCGAGAAATAGGTCCAGTTTCGTCAGCGGGTAATCACGCATTACCCAGGTAGTAACCATTTACTGCCCGTAGAACTGACCTTTCGGTTGTAGTTTGGTCACCCCGAATGAGCACCTGACCAAATCGTAGTGTGGATACACACATGGGGAATGACCTTTGCAAATCTTCACAAGACCAACCGTCCGTCTGAAGTCTAAAGCATAAAAAGCTGTCAAACTACAAATCCATTCTAGATTCTTGATTTCCTACCATTCATCATCCAGAGATATCAGAAAACGAAAAACCCTAACGATTCTCTATCCATTTTTTTCTATCTAAGGACGTGCTTGAAGACTGGACAGCGGTCGATCCAGAGCCACTAGAACGATATATGGAAAGTCATAGAGGTAAGCGCCACTCCAAATCATTTCTCAGAACATATTCCCGCAGGTCTAGAGAAACCGGAAGATTCAAACGAAGTATCTACCGAAGAATGACAGTATAGTTTCAAGAGATTAGAAAAAACGCTTTATTCTTATTTCGAATGCACAAGCATCACTTGTTACATTACTTGTCATACTGATTCAAAGAAACAAGAAAACAAAATGTAAAAGCAGTAAAGCCACAGGAACTATGCACATTAATATAGGGGGACGTGGATCGATTAGTAAAGTAACGAAGGGGATCCAAATGCGACAGCATCACAAGAGGGATAAAAGCGAAAACAATAAAGTCAAACTGGTAGCAAGGAAGTGCGGGATAACGTCAGCAGTACAAGCAGAAGCAGAGTAAAAAAGGCGGAAGTCATTCCCAGTAGTCGGAGATTTACATTCATTTGCGACTGACCTTTTTCGGTTTATCGGGTACCGGGGGAATATCTTTGTGAGCTGACAGTTGACGTTCGAACAAGCTGAGAAGAACAAAAATTCACTCATTCAGGGAACGGAATACGTAATCGCACCTTTTGGTTTTTATAGTAACAAATCAAAGCGTTCGACTATGACCAGCTTTCATTGCATGGTCATCATGAAACCCGTACAGGATATGGTACAAGGAAGATCAATACAGGAAAAAGGACATGTCGGCCTCCCTCAGATGTGGTTTCCCTTCGGGAGGATTATGCACTTAGTCTGGATGCAGTTATTGTTTTCCTAGACTTTCCATGTGTGTTACTCCTCTGAGAAGAGACCATCCCATTAGATCTATCCTAGCATTGACCCTCCAACAAGAGAAACGGCCAGAGGGGATTAAGTACACCCTACTCACGTCGTGGCTTCTCTCGGAAGTTTGTTGCGCTGTCAAATAGCTCAAGCCTATATGTGAAAGATCAAAAATAAAGAGATAGAATCAGGAATCAACACAGACTCAGCCAAACCTGCAAAAGCTGACGACTCCACTGCATCACTTAGCTTAGTTCTATGCTCTTATTGGTCATTGCAACAGAGGTTCCCCATATCGAAAATCGTCTGTAACACAAATATTTTTCGGGTAGTTGATTTTATTATTTTACGCGTTCAACTGCGTATCATTCAAACGATTCAATTTATTAAAATCTCAGGCATTTGCTTTAGGTGAATTGTAGCGACAACGCATTACCTAGTATAATGGTTTGCATCCGACCAGAAGGTACCACATGGAGACGGGTGCTGCAGTGATTTTGTTGTGTCTTGCTGGACCATCGTGCAACTCTATATCGGTCCCTTGGTTTCCTGCTTTGCCCACTATGTCATATCCTGAAGTTGTTTCTGCAACATTCTTCTTTGTGACCCTTTCGACTGCACTTACTACACCCTGGTTCCGGTAGGGACAGTGGCGTGAATAGTGCCATTCTTCACAAAACCAACAGGGCGTGGGCGGTCTTCTAGGAGTTCGTTTTGAATATGACTTCCGTTTGGAAGTTACTTTGCATACCATATCCGGCTGAGAGAATCTGGAATGTCCAATTACTGCAGCATCAGCCTTGAGATTGATGAGATGCTGGCATTCGGTGGTAAGTTTCTGAAGCGTCAACTTTGGATCCTGTTCAATTCGTCTCAGTAGCCGGGTCCGAATATCTGCATCGTGTGGCGATTGAAGACCAGCCACGAAGATGAGACACTTGAATTGATCCTCGGTCATGGAGCTGAGCTGAAAGCGTTCGCATTCTCTGTTGACCACACCGGTATATGTTATGAAATCCTCAGTATCCCTTTTGGTAATCTTGATACACTGATAACGAATATTGAACAAGGAACTTTGCTCACCGAATATTTGGGCCAAAATTTTGACAGCATCTGCGAAACCAAGGTCACGAGGGTGTTTGGGGAGTATGAAATCTGTGAACCGATCGGGTTCAGTTGTCCCCAATTTCCGCAGCAACAGTCGAAGTTTCCATGCATCATCAAACTGAGCAAAGTCGGTTTGAAACATGTCTTCATATTTCTTGAACCAACTTTCGAAACTTCGTCCAGATTCAGCATCAAAATTAAATTCGGTAATCGAGCTGGCAGCAGCATCTGCAGAGGAAGACGGAGGCTCAGCCGTTTTTGTCGCATTCACCGACATACTGCGCATCAGAGATTCAACAAGCCTCATTTGAGCTTCTTCGAACTGCTTCTGTTGTTGCTGTAAAATTAACTGGAGTTGCTCTGTCGAAATTGACATCGTGGGTTCGGGTTGTCGCCAGTTGTATGTCTTGCTGGACGATCGTGCAACTCCGTATCGGTCCCTTGGTTTCCTGCTCCGCCCACTATGGTGTATCAAAAGGCACGGCAGCTCTGCACAGCCCTTTATGGAGACAAAGGAAAATCATTACAACTGTATTTATAGGGTAATCACAGAGTGTTCCACAAGGTCGTGCCGGAATGTCCGTGAGGGGGCGAGAAGCGTCGAGTCAAAGGTGCTTGACTCGGATTGGCTGGCATTCTGACCAATCAGGGCATGCCTTCGTCTGGCCCGTGTCCTGCACGTGACACATCTGTCCAAATGATGTGATGTTCGGTTATAAGGGACGGCTGGCCCCCAAACAGATTTATACTGGCTGGAACTTTGTTCCACAAGGTGGAATCGTGCCAGGAAAGCCACGGGAAAGAAGTCAAACTAAGGGCAGTGGTACCTTGTAATACGAGCAATCGTATTATGGGGCGGCCTGGTGGTAAAGTCATACTACCCACTGCGGTCGAAGTGCGAATGCAGTAAGGCGTTCCTCCCAGATGACCAGCGTATCCATATTCGCGGAAGCAGCGATGCTGCCTTCCCCCAGAAAGGACGGGCTAGAAAGGTTCGGCCCTAAAAACAGCACACTCCGACCACCTAACGGCTGACCATTACCACCGGCGCATTATTCAGTATGGTGGAAATACTTCCAAAGCCGAATAATTTGATTCTGTGCACAGCCGCTTTAGGAGTCAGTCAGGCCCTACAACCCAACGGGTTAGACTGGAGAATCGTCGGCTCCGAGCGGGGTCCCCGAAGAAAACCCAACTTCCGGCTGCCTCGCGCGCGACAAAGGCTCAAGGGTGGGATGCTTCAACAAACCTCACACGTCGGCCTGGGCAACCAGGAAATGTCACTCGTCCCCACAGTTCTTTGTTCATCGATGTCCCTTCCCAATGCCTTTCACCTCACAAGTAAGCGTCGCTTGATAATTTATTGATAGATGTACCTTGTAAAACCGACTGACCATTAATAGTAAACAAAATAACACGGGTGAATCCGTGGAACTTATAACGTCCGTCGTAGTGGGTGGCAAATTGGCAAACGGTCGGTGCTCTGCCAGACATTATACCCTCTTAGGGGTGACGTATAATGTCTCCGAAACATGCATACAGGACTCAAAAGTGACGATGCATCCGGAGGTGCCCATGATGAAATTTGCTTCAATTCTATTCTCCATGTATCTGCTAATCCATAACCCATGACTGGTAGGGTATACGCTGCGGGAGATGCCCTCAGCCTGAGGGCTGAAGGCGCCTTAGCTTGACTGGATTCCTGCCCTTATGCCGTCCAAACAAGCTTAATGCCACTCAAGAGAAAAACAGTGCCTGTTTGCAGTGCTTACGCTCAAAAGCACTGCAGTTCTGAAGCTGATAAGGATTCTTCCCACCGAGACTTATCCGGACTCATTCGTCAAGTAAAAGATATCAACATTGTCATCCTTGAGGGCGATATGAATGCCTGTTCGCTAAAGGTTTTGGAATGACATCTGGGTGATCGATTCGGGGTAAGTGCTCGAAGCACAGACGAGGAAATATACTTCTGCCGTTGTGCGCCGACCATCAATTGCTTCTGGAGAGCACGAATTCTCAACATAAATGTTCGTACAACGTAACTCGTGTGGTGGAGAAGTGCCCACGGAATGGGGTCCATAAAAAATAATATCTTTATAAATGGCATATGGACATTGTGTGAAAACCATAGTGGCACTATCCTGGTAACGGGGGCACCGAAGGTACTTTTTGGCCCTATCCTTCCCAGACAAAAGCAGATCTGAAAATTATCCCAGAATGCCCGAAAAACCCTCAAACTCCACCACAAGAAAGCCAGCAAGCATCCAGGCAAGTCAATCAATCAACTCAGCAAAAGTCGACGAGTGTTCAGGCGCGCCACAAAAACACAACCGACTATGATAAGCGTCCGGACATTTCATAGAATCGCGGCCGATGACCACAGGTGTTCTCAAAACACATGACCTGACAGCCTGAATCAACGCGCCTTAAACAGCAAGAGGTCCCTTCTATTCAATTCAATTCATCAGCTATAAACCGTGTGCCATAGGCACGGTGGTTACGGTTTCGATCACCGGAAAAGTGGGATACAAAAACAAGCCTTGGAGGCGAAGGCATGCTCAGTATGTTCTGAAGGCGGTAGGTTTGATGCACGAGCGCCATCGACTGCACGATTGGGTCATTTCCGCCAATGTCAATAACCATTGCTGATTTGAGTCCCGGGGTCCCCATCCAGGAAGGCGGCAGTTGCCCACCCAACTTAATTTACAGGTTAGTGTTTTCGTACTTCGTTGCCAGGCCCCTTGTAACTTTTGCACTCACTTGTCTGCAATAAAACTGTGTTGTTGTTGGCGATTCTTTCTCCGACACTAAGGCACTGGAACGGGAATAGCAATCGGTTACAACAGATTTGAAGTAGATACAACAGGTTCCAGCCTGCAGAATCATACACCGATCACATTCGTTCTCGACAGATTCCGAGATAGCGACGTCACTTCCAACCACAACCAACAATAACCACCTTTCTTGAAAGGAAAACTTTCTTTGACTTTATTGATCGTCAAGCACTACGGCAGTATCCCTAGTGCAAACATGTATCCATATATTCTAAGCCCTGCCTAAAGCGTTGTAAGCAGACTCCTGTGAGCGCATGAAGGTCTATGTTAATCCATCGTCAGTAGGACCGGCCAAGGCTGCCCTCTCAATTATCCTATTCAACTTCGTCACCGATAGGACCAACTGGACATTCATAGCGGCTTACAGACGCAGATGATGATTTCCAAGATAGATCCCTCCTTCTTCTCTCAACACGTACGATTCAGCAAGCGACCCCTGTGAAGAGAGACAACCCACAGGAAAAGCCTCGCATTCCTTCTCTCTGTGTTCGTCTGTCATTGGGAAGTCATCGTCCCGAATACGTTGAAGTATTCTGCAGGTTGATTAAAATACACATGCCAGTAAAAAAGCTTGTTGCAACCTCTCCTGGGGACAAAAAACGTATCCGCCACCAAGAGACTGGACCTTACCGTCGTGTGACAGTTCGTGTATTTCCGCGACCCGTTTAGTTATACTGGGGGGTGTCCGCTCGACAGTCACAGTCTCTCATACCAGGTCGGTCAATGGTTAGAGGTCGGACGAACACAGTTCCTTGGTACTCCAGGTCGGGGGTCGGAACATGTGTGGCGACGTGTTCCGTAAAATGGTAATGTACTTGCCTTTCCAGTCGAACACCACTACCTTGCGGTCAGTGCCGAAGACTTCGGTTGAGGACCCTAATCGTCTTGTCTACGTATGGGCGCCCTTGCGGTATCGAGTCCACGTACAACCATGAACCGCACATATACAAATAAACTCGTGTTACATCGGCCGTCGCGAGGTGCCATCAAATGGGCCACCTTATTTGTTGCATAACGGCCGGTCAACAAGTTGTTCTTGCTCTCACACCGGACTCGCTTGGCATTCATGTGTTCTGTGTATCAGAAGGAAAAATTCAAGATGCAAGCACAGTGGTTCAGCATCACTCTCCACTCGCCTCCGGCTGGGGCACGTCTGGCGATCCAGAGGATGCGGCAACAGGACGTGAAGGGGTTGGTATCGTCCTAACTCACCGGGCGGAACCATCCTTGCTTGTTTAGATACCCACTGACATTGACTGGACGCGTTACGATTGCTTCGGCTGTGTGCTGACCGCAGGCGGTTACCACACAGTACTAGCTTCGGAAATAGCCGACGTCGTCTGGCCACATGGTGTCCTTCAACGGCGTGCCAGCCAAGAACTCAAATTGACCACATTGCCATTAGTTACCAATGGCGCGGATCAATAACTGACTGCCGCTCGGTTTGGAACATATTTGTGGATCCGGACCACGCACTCGTCCGGAGTCGCTTCTCTCTTCGTTTCCCAGGGTCCCGTAAGGTACGGAACAGTTGTCTGGCAACTGAAAGACTGGCAGATCCGGATGTTAAACGAAATTGCCAGAATTGTCTTCTAGAGTTTCTCTCATCAGATGCGAATTCATATTGGGACGAGATCATTACTTCTTTGCACATGACCTGGAGTTTTTGCTTGTGGCACGGCGCTACCAGGCTCACTAAAGCACTGGATATCAGACCGAACTGCTTAAATCCCGGAGAAATATCCCAGCCAGTCCTGAAGATAACCTGATGCGACAAATTATCAGACTCAATTGAAAGTGAGCGTGCGAACCGACCGTGAAGTCTGTTGGACACATACAGCCAAGGAAATGGAAGAGGCCCAGAAAGCCGGTGATGCTCGAAGATCATTTCAGGTGATCCGCGCGATCGGTCCCCGGAAACCTCCTGTGAGTGAAGCTACCAAGGATCAGAAGGGAGTGACCAACCGGTCGGCCGTATACTTTGAAAGCAGTTACTGTGGCCACCAGCCGCCACTCACCTGGAGCACACAGTTGACGTAAACCCCTGGATGGTGAACGTGGAGCCCCTTACGACCTCGGAGATTTATGACTGCATATATTCTTTGGAGCACCACTGAGTTTCTGGTCCAGATGATCTCCCAACAGATCTACCTCAGTCAGCGCTTGCCTGATCTTTTTGCTCGCATTTGGAGAAAGGAGACTGTCCTAGACAATTAGGGGGAGTCGGTGAGAGTGCCCACTTTCAAAAAGGGGTTCGTAGTGAGTGTGGTAACTACAGAGGAGACTGCTTCAGTCCGTTTGTAATGAGACTGCTGACGTCAGCTTCGTCGCCTTATGGTGGCTCATGAAACACTGACTCGAAAGAAGCAAGCGGGGTTCCAACCTGATAAGGGTCACGTTGACGAATTGTTCACAATCCGTCAGGTGCTAGAACAACGCCATACGTACAAACGACCCACAATTTTAGTATTCCTGGATTTCCAAGACGCAGTCCACTCGGTTGACCGGTCTATTCCCCTTGACGTGCTTATGATCAAGAAATGTCCCGGAAGTTTGTGCACGTAAGTTATTTTTAATCTCAGACTTCTGAACGAGTGAGAATATACGGATAGCTCTTCAAAGTGGTGTCCATCAGGTGTGTTTGCTCACTCCATTCCTATTTAACTTCGCGACCGATGAACTAACGAGACGAACGCTGGAGGGCCTCCATTATCCCGGTGTTCAAATAGCCTGTGACGAAAACCTTGTATGTCTTGAATTCCCCGACGATATCGTTCTCGTCTCCGAAGAGAAGGTGCAGGTGCTTTTGGGTCCTTTGGTATGCACTTTGCACCCACAAAGTGTAAGGTGATGCTCCTGCAGTCACTTAACACGCCACTTACAATCCAGGGAGAGACTCGAAGTTGTGGAGCGTTTCACATACCCTGGAGGTTGCATTAGTTTTGATGTGACGGATTAGATCAATGCACGAATCTGCAAGACCCGGATCACGTTTTTTTAATTTGAGGTACCTGTGGAGTCAAAGCGGTTTATCTCAGAATCTCAAGGGACGTGTGTATCAAGCTAGAGTACGGGCTGTTTCGTTGTATGGCTGTGAGACTAGCTTTTCGAGCAGCGGAACTGAGACGTCTTCAGGTGTTCGACAATCGTTGTCTCAGGATCACAGCTCGTGTAGGTTGGTGTCGAAGAATCCGTAGTGAGGCAATTAAGAAGCGAGTTTTCGGTTGTTCACCTTGGACTTCCATTGAAGTATGACCAGCACCAGCAGCTGCGTTGGCTAGGCCATGTGTTGCGTATGCTGAACCATCGTTGCCGGAGATAGTGCTGTTTTCCATGCCTGACTCAGAGTGGCGTAAGCAGAGAGGCCAACGCTTGACCTAGTAGAGGGGTATGAAGGAGATTGCGAAACGTTTGCATGCTCTCGGTGCTACTCGTCTTCCAAGATGGGGACCTCGTGATCCCCACAGCTCCTGGTTGGAGTCACCGCAAGATATGGCTGCCAACCGACGTCAGTGGCGTTCTTGTCAATTTCTATATAGATTGGCTGAATGAGTGTCTCGATATGCAGGCACTTCAAAATGATTGTAGTGAGGTACCACTAAGTCCCTTCCCCGTCCATCTTTATTTTCTTCTTCATAACAAGGCCTTCATGGTTGTACGGCAGCGAAGCATCAGTGCTGAATACTGATGTCAAGCTGTACATGATGGTGATGAACTTTGGGCACACAAGGGATGAGTTTCTGGAAGCACAAAAACCGGACCACGCAACGAGAATGGGTGAAATACTACGAAAATTAAGGAGACTTACAATTTATACGTCTCCGATCGTATGTAGTCGAACACATGGGAAATATTCACTTGTAATTGATTTTCAATCGGCGGGACCCAAGCGTTGCCGTACAGTTTGGCGACCTGTTTGGGACCACACAAATCCAGTGCACCTGAGAAAGTGGGAGGCCAGTTCTTATGTATAGTGGGGTTATATATATATATAT
>NW_008751715.1:452191-453759 GCF_000715545.1 Opisthorchis viverrini
CCAAAACCGTTCTCCACACGCTTGCCAGTTCCACGCCTTCTATTCTGTTAACACTGGGGATGCTTAGCGATTTATACCGCCTCGGCTATCAGTCTCTGTGACGTGGACCGTGGTCCTCGCCTCAAAACCTCAATATTTTCTAAACCTATTTTGTATCCCGTGTCCAGTGCGTGTTCCGTGATTGACGAACCTTTCAGTGTGCACAGAAGAAGTTGATCGGACAGCGGTCCACATTGAAGTAAAGAAGAAACTTCGGGGTAGTTGGTATTCAATTAGTTTGATTAGGCGTCAATTACGAAGGGTGCTGGTAAGGGTGACGAAACCCAAACGGGAATGGCTTGGGACCGCTGTTATTCCATATAAACCAGGGACATCGGAGGTCATTCGAAGAATTCTAAACACGGCTAACATAAGAGTAACTTCCCACAGGGGGAACACTGCGCTCTGCACTGGTGCAATTGAACGGTCGCTCCAGGCAAACAGAACCAGGGACTGTGTCTACAAAATTAAGTGTAACGACGGCACTGAGGTCTATATAGGACAGACGACCAGGAAACTTAACACCAGAATCGGAGAGCATAGTAGAAAAATAAACGGGACGCCGGGAAACGCGGATGAATATCAAGCGTTACTGAAAGACTCGGCAGTCGCGGAACACGCACTGGACACGGGATACAAAATAGGTTTAGAAAATATTGAGGTTTTGAGGCGAGGACCACGGTCCACGTCACAGAGACTGATAGCCGAGGCGGTATAAATCGCTAAGCATCCCCAGTGTTAACAGAATAGAAGGCGTGGAACTGGCAAGCGTGTGGAGAATTTGGTTGGGTCGCTCGAGCTAACATGTGTTGGTCTGTGGTTGTCAGAAGGAAGAGTAGTCATCATCTGGATTCCACTTAACCCTACCCACCCATCCCTTCCCCCAACTAAATAGTCACAACACCCACAAACCCACGAAGACCAAGGAAAATCTACCAGTGGCACCCGAGGCGGACCATCAATTGAAGCACCATGAAGTGGAAGATTGAGGAACAAGAGCCGATCGGAACCAATTTGAAACTCCTCTAGCCCATTAATTCAAGATTTTTGCAACCACACTAGCCGCCAAGAGCCGTTAATTGACACTCAACACTGATCTAGTGTGATAATCTGGAGGGGACTTACTGATGAGCTCCCCGTCTGCCTTAGAACCTGGTCAACTTGATGACATGTTCACCTGGCCTGATGAAGCTTTTGCGTCAAAAGCGAAACGTTGCCCAAATAAAAACTAACGATTGTTTATCAAGCCTTCTCAAACCCATTTTCCAATTGACGTAACGTGTTCTTGGTGTAATCAAGCAGCATCTACACAGCTGTACTTGGGGTTTCGACTTCAGAATAACATGGAATGTCTTCGAATTCGTGGTAACTACTAGCTTAGCTATTTTTCTTAGCTTGTGACAGAAATCATGAAACTCAGTTTTCTAGAAGACCGAACCATAACAGAAATGAAGTGATGGTCAACTATTGACAAGGCTTTGGACTGTGTTTTCTTTGGCACTAGCCCCTATGTATATCCATATATATAT
>NW_008751715.1:455752-458840 GCF_000715545.1 Opisthorchis viverrini
AAACCAACCACGTTGTTGGACCTAACAACGAGAACAAGGTACTCTCACCCGTCTCCCTGGAGCATTGCACCTTGCTAAACAATACATGTACAGCTACGAAAAACCACGTTGTTGGACCTAACAACGAGAACAAGGTACTCTCACCCGTCTCCCTGGAGCATTGCACCTTGCTAAACAATACACGTATGTACAGCTAAGAATCCAGCAAGTGTCCCTCATTGACAACCTGTGTGGTAACAGTGAGTTTACTTCGTATGTGCGTTCTATGTGTGTGTTCACTTTCCAAGGCTAAACTACTCGACATATCCAAGGGAAAGCAGAAGGCACTTACCTAATTCAGGTGGAAGAACGGTTAGCCGATTCCCTTGTAAATGCAGCTCTTTCAAGCGAGTAAGGCGACCAATTTCAGCTGGCAGCATGATCAAATCATTATCGCGAAGCGCAAGCTATCAAATGGCATTAGAAGCGGATTTAGAAACTTACAATTTCCAAATTCACCAACTTCCCAATGCCAGCTGGAAGATATTCAAAGTCATTGTCAGATAAATATAGGGCTCTAAGTGTTATCAGGTTGAAAAAATTTTCTGGCAGAGTTGACTCCTTCAAATTATTATAAGTGAGATCGAGAATTTCTAACGATGGAAATGCGCCAAAACCCCGAGGAAGGGAATCCAGTTTATTCATCCTATGGGCGAATGGAGGTTGGTAGGTTCAGTAAAACTGTTACCTACCCTAGGTTCAAAAACCGCAAATAGGAGAGTTGGACAACTTTCGGAGAAATAACCTAGGCGTCATTAAGAAAATGAGTCTGGAACTTACGGAGATGCAGTTATTGAAAAGATTCAAGTGTTCCAGTGACTGCAAAGTGGATATCTCATCCGGAATTTCTGTAGTAGGAACGTATGCACTGAAAATCTGATGATCTTACTAACCAACTATTTTGTTGTGAGCTAGGGAGAGTTTGCGCAGATTTTGGAGTTTCGCTAAAAAGTAACGAGTGTGAAGAAACAAGAGAAGCAACTTACAAAGTTCTGACATGTAAGGTATAGAAGTCAGTTCCTTCTTTACACCATCCAACGAGTTTTCCTTACCCTCTCTAACATCCTCTATTCCCTTACGGAAGGCTTTCAACCTATTGACAAGCATGTCTTCCAACTACAGGTATAGAAACGGAGATGCGAACCGAAGACCTAAAAGAGGAAACAATAATGCAATCAAAAGATGCAAGCACGGCCACACAGCAAAACTCACACTTCGTTTCGTTAGTGCACCTTTAATTTCAGTGTTAGAACAGAAGACGTTTGGATATAGACATTAAACTTCACGTCCCTATTTATGTGAGACAGCACAGTACTGTAGTCTTGTAGGCAGTATTGGTCAGCGGGGACAATACCTAGGGTTCTCAGTCGTCTAAAGTGTGGGCTCGATAGGGCCAGGAAATACTGTAACTTTCATCTAGATTTTGCTCTACAAAGTAAGTGCGTGATTTCGTTGTAGTAAGTGCGATGAGCGGCATGGTTTGTGTTGTTTTCGCTAAGCGTACAAATGTTTTGTGGCCCGTTCAGAAATCGCTGTTTAGCAATGACGATATAATAAACAACAAGGTGTTGTTGATAGCATATGTAAAACTTTTCAGCCGATATATCTTCCTTTAAATGAATCCACTCGACCCCGAAAATATTTTTTTTCAAACAGACCAGATGGCGTCAGTACCGAGTGCACTTTTTTATCAGAGTAGATTCGGTAAATTACAAGAACAGACAACCAACAGTTTTGAGTTAGACTCGAGAAAAATGAGAAGTCTAGAGCCAGACGGGTCATCTTCGAATAGGAAATACTACTTGTCGGAGGGCAAAATACAGTCAGCATTTACAGAATCACAGTTCACCTCGTTAGCTGATCCCCACCCTGGGACCTTGGATACTGTACTGAAGCAAGTAGTTCAAGAGGGACAGTCTTGAAACAACAAACTAGTTACAGTCCACAGCGGTGCACGGCAATCGTGTGCGGATGCATCGACGGGAGGAAATGGAGAAAGGCGAATAGCCGATGAAAAGTAAAACCAGGATCAGGGGAACAATGGAATCATGAAAGCCGCTCTGCTTGATTAACATATTATCGAAGAGTGCACCCTCGATACAAATTGTCATGGGCTACCAACTCAGAAAACGAGCATACTTGGCTATGAATTCCCGCAGAACATCATGGAGGAAAAATCATCACCAAATGAAATCAAGGGAGTCCGGAGCGGAGGACAAGATGTTCCCTTATAAGTTAACCGATCACCAGATCCAACTTCTATTCCCGTACGAATCACTAAGCCAGTCTTGTGGTTCATGCTGCGGTAGCATTAGCCTGGTGCCAACCAACTATACCGTTTTGTGTAGTAGAAGTAGATAACTATCGGTAGTAATCACAGTTGTTGCGAATGTATGATTCTCCTCCAATAAACGGGGGAAAATATGGGTCCATGTCAATTGTGAAGGAATATTCAGTAATAAGTTCGACTGCACCTTTTCTGTCAACTTAGAGGCGGATGTGCAGCTAAAAAGTCTTGGAGTGGAGAGAATATAAGGTTGGGAGATACTTTCGATCATAAAATCTAAGTAATTAAACCGCGGGGGGGGGGGTTGTCATAGAATTGGTCACGACGATTCGGAAGCGACCAACAGAAGAGCTCGAAGATGACAGGTGGAGGTACCAGTTTCGTCAGGCACAGTGTAAGAGATGAGGAGAATCATGAAAAAGCGAAATACATACATACAACCTTTCAGCTTCCCGAGGACGCAGGGAGTGAAGCATTACCGTCTCACCTCTAATGCAGCAGGTGCCTATTCAGCAGAACCGGACGCATTGGCCTTACAAGTATTTTGACCGTATTGAACAATGCACCGACAGTCAAGACCGCGTTCAGCTGTAGCACCCTTCCGGTGCCTAGCTGCCATGCCACCCGAAGGGAGCACGAGGGCTGGGATACTGCCAGGTTGCCCAAGCCTAGACAGGGGAAGTCGAGTGGCGGAGGTCGGATTCGAACCGCGGACCTTCAGGTTAGTAATCCGCGCTCTAACCACTTCGGCCATCTCGCCCC
>NW_008751715.1:458905-462190 GCF_000715545.1 Opisthorchis viverrini
CAGGTTTGCCCAAACATGGGGGGGGGAAGTTGAGGGGCAGAGGTCGATTTCGAGCCACGGACCTTCCGGTTAGTGAATCCGCGCTCTAACCACTTCGGCCATCTCGCCCGACAAGACCGACAATTTGGCGATCGGAGTGTGCGGCATTTATCATTTATCATTTCTAACCCGCCCTTCCTCAGGGGAGGGCAACATCGCTGCTTCCATGAAAATGAACATTCTGGTCCCCTGGAGGAAACTCCCTACTGCCTTCACACTCCTGTCGCAGAGAAGATTACGACTTTACCTCCATATTAAAAATAAAAAAATATCATTCAGCTATATTACCCTTTCGGTGTCTAACTGCCATGCCAAGCACGAGGACTGTGGTACTGTCAGAACAAGCCTAGACAGGGGAGGTTGAGAGGCAGAGGTCGGGTTCGAAAAACGGACCTTTCAGCTCTAACCACTGAGCCATCTCGCCCCCCCCCCAATCTCCAGACTGCCTCATAATGCGATTACTGCAGTAAGGCGGACTCCCTGTTCTTCGTCGGGCTGCTCCCAGTTGGCATTCCTCGCATGCTTGAACCTTTAGGAACTGAGTTATAACCAGTATAGCCCGCACGATCATTGCAGCTCAGAAGCCCGACCACCACGAGTGGGAGATCGGGACACTGTGTCCCAACTCCTACGGATGCGTGGTCTACAGAAAGCTCTTGCTTGACTTCACTACATCACGTGGTGTCAGAAAACGCCATGCTCTTCCATCTTTCCTCTTTAATTTCTTCACTGATATTATCATGGAACACTCACTCACGGCCTCCGATACCTGTGAGGTCCAAATGCTCCCAGGCAGTCGCAGTTTCCGAGGACACAAATGTCACAGCTCTTCTTGGATTTGACGCCATTGTAATGCAGGTAACATTAAATAATCAAAATAATTTCGCCTCACACTTTAGCATGCGCCTGCAAAGTGCTGCAGCAAGACTGGGTTGGCTCGAACCCTGATCTCATGCATGCGAACGAGATTGAAGTAGCAGACGAAGCTGTATCAGTTCAAGTGGTGTAACCAGATATGAGATTTCGACTTCGATTGGGAATGTCTTTGTGAACCTGCATCACATGTGGCGTAGGTGTGCAAGCAAATTATATCAATGGTCGAATCTACAGTGCTATTGTGCGTTCCATATTGTCATACGGGTCAGAAAACCGGCCGTTGCGCACCAAGAAGTTGAACACTGTGTTTGACCATCGATTTCTTCGGAGTATTGCCCGAAAATGGCGGGAACACCGGATCAGTGATGCTGAAGTGCACCGAATTGTTTTCGGAAGAAACAAACCGCGCACGATAACGAACCGACCAGGCTCAATAGGTTGCACTGGCCTGGTTATGTGCTCCGCATATCTGTCGACCCGATTCCCCGAACATCCCTTTTGTCACAACCACAGAAAGAGTGGGAGCGAACTGGGTTCTTCCAAGCAATGATTTGGTGGTAAAGTGTGAAAGCCATTACCAGAAAATTCAGCTGCGCTGGTCATCGCCGTAAGTCTTGTGGGACCTCAAGACCTTTTGTCACAACCACAGAAAGAGTGGGAGCGAACTGGGTTCTTCCAAGCAATGATTTGGTGGTAAAGTGTGAAAGCCATTACCAGAAAATTCAGCTGCGCTGGTCATCGCCGTAAGTCTTGTCGGGACCTCAAGACAGAACACATCAATGGTTAGAGAAAGTGACAAACACGGCCAAGTCACGCGCTCGATAACGTGCACGCATAGCTTTCACTTACGATATCCCAAACAAAAACTTCACTGGCACCTGTGTATTGACGCACCAATTATACGCGCTACCGCCTCCAACGCGTATCTACCTATCCTACCTCCCAGTCATCGGCGGGAATTAGTGTTGGAGCTATAGCCACTGTGCGGCAACTATGCCATTTCTACAGCTGATGATGACGACTCTATCCGAAGATATAATGCTTGGCCCTCGTCGCTGGCTTTGGCAGTCCATCCGTTTCTCGGCTGAGACCTGGGTAGCTGGCGAACAGGTAGCCGTGGTGAAAGACATCGGAGTAAGGGTCAGAATACCAGCAAAACTACTGCATATTCTGAGGTGGGCGGTGTGGCCGTCAAGGTGCAATCCACGAGTGTCGACTGGTAGCCCGGAGAAAGCCTATCCCTAAAATGACAAAAACATCGGCGGAAACGTAAATCCAAGAGAAATCGCGGCGTAGTCCTAAGCCGACGTGGAGAATACGACAAGTAAGGGTGCGTATTCGCGGTTTTTAGTGAGAGAGTGGCTGACACGTTCATTAACTGCGGTATGTGGTATCACGACAATCTCAGCTCCAGTATCAACCACGTGTCGTTGTCCAGCCCTTGTCCACATTACCAGTGGCGGACGTCAGAAACGGAAAAATTAGTTTCCCAGCGACTGGCGAAGTTTTCACAGAGAAAGGAACTTTAACGGAGCACATCCAAATCTTTCGGGGGGCTAACTGGTTTCGTAAGCTCAGATCAAGGCAAAAGAAGAACTGACAGTCAGCTGACTCCTACCTTCTGACACGGCGCAAACAATACACAAACAGTGTAACATTCAAATCGATGGCGGAAGGCACGTTAAACCAAGAACACACAATTGTTCAAGGAAGACCGAAAGTTGATGTACGTTGCGCTTTGTAAAAAAAATCCAATAGATTAACTTCCTCTCGAATGTTCTGTCTGCTGCAGCCCGTGGTAGTGGCTTTCAAGCTTCTCAAAGACCCTAGAGGCTCCCTCGTAATGATTCATCCACAAGCATCACCCGAACATATGATGGACTTAAATAGGCTTGGGCGCTCAACTACGGTTTTCACCAACGGCACTTCTCACGGCAGTGAAGCATCAGTGCCAACACTAATGTTGCTGTCTTTGATGATGATGATGATGATGAACGGCACTTCTTGGCTGGTTGATGCAGTGGTTTGCTACCGTAGGTGTGACATCAGTGTCATGAATATACTTTGTGCTCACATTATCGTTTTGTATTAACCATGCCTTCGCCTTTATTTTCAGCTTATGTACGTCTATTCTTAGACAAGTAAAGCGCTATTCGTTCTACGCCATTGATTCTTGTTCTCGCGCTCAATCAGAATCGATATTCTATTCGTAACAATTTACTTGTCTAAGAATTCCATGGAACCGTTGCTGCGACCCAAGTGTTTCGACGCAGATCCTAATTCTCCAGACGCAACAACGCGTTGGAATCATTGGTTCCGAACCTTCCAAACGTTTCTGGGCACTGTCGAATCGCCCAATCTAAATAAACT
>NW_008751715.1:465613-495204 GCF_000715545.1 Opisthorchis viverrini
CACACTCATTATCACTCATTAGATTTTTACAATCATTCATCCAATACCTGTACCCAGTTTATCCCTCACAATCCAATCCAACGGCCAGGGTGAATGTCATGAATATTCTTTGTGCTCACATTATCGTTTTGTATTAACCATGCTTTCGCCTTTAAGCTTATGTCGAGCTAGCTATTCTGAAGTAAATCGAATAGCATTCGGGAGAACTGACTCACCCTTGATAGATGAACTGATCACGCTGCATAGGTTGGGCTTGGTCATGGGAACACCGGATCAGCTATTCTGAAGTAAATCGAATAGCATTCGGGAGAACTGACTCACCCTTGATAGATGAACTGATCACGCTGCATAGGTTGTGATGGCTTGGTCACGTGCTGCGTATGCCAGTCGACCGACTTCCTCGAAGGGCTCTTTTCGCCCAACCATGTGAAGGTTGGAAGAGCCACCGGCGGTCAAACAATGACTTGGCAGCGAAGTATGAAAGCAATTACCAGAAAACTCAGCTGCACTGGTCACTGTCGTCTTCCTGGATGGGGACCCCGAGATGGGCCACATCAATGGCTAGAGACATTGTCAGACATGGCCCAGTCGCGCCCTCAATGGCGCTCGTGCATCCAAGCTATTGTCTTCAATGCATAGCTCCTTCTCCCCCCCCCCCCTTTGACAGCCCACTGGCAGTGCTGGAGTTATGCACCAGTTTATCATCTCCCGCCTGCAGTGCGCAGCTACCTACCCCCCACCCCCCAAATCATCGAACGAAACTGCGGCAACTACAACCACTGTGCGACGAGTACGCGGTTATTACAGCTGACAATGATGATGATGAGTCATTCGCGACATAAAAATATGATTAACTAAGATGAAGCAACCGAAAGCTTTGAGTGCGGAGAGCCCTGAGAATGTGGTTAGGTTCCCAGAACACACATTACCCATACGCTGAAGGGGTTGGGTAGTCATTAAGTTTGCGTGAAGGACAAGTTGATGATAATCGATTTGTCCTTCGAAGTGCATTCTAGGGGACGTGAATACGTTTTGAAATGTTAACTAATGCGCTTGAGAAATAATTAATTATACATATATCATGCGAAGTATGCGGAGATTTCCTAGAATGAATTCTCTATATCTTTTTGGACTAATTCCTCGCTTGTCTTGACATGAACCATTTTTATCGTTCTTCATTTTGGCCGCTCACCAGAGGTAAACCGAAATTTACTTCGCCGAAACTATGAGATTTCCAAAGTTGCGAGTTACATGGGGAGTTAGTCTAGTCCATTTGCACATTACAGCCCCAGCGTCGTCACCACACCCAATTCTGTCAAGGCGTAACAACGAACAGCAGCTAACCGACTTGGGCTTCGCAGATGAGGACATTAGTCAACTTTTGCACAAGATCAACCGGTTGTGGGCGTTGGGGCCACATGAATTCCATCGATGGATCCTAAAGGAAATGTCGTTCACACTGGAAAAACACTGCTACCTAGTGTTTCCTCAGTCGCTTGACGAAGGCCACCTTCACTGCTTGGGAGAAGGCGATCGTCACGCCAATTTACAAAACTGGTGACCGACTATCGCCTGGTAGCACCAGGGTTAGCATCCTCACTAGCGTGCTGTACAAGATGATGGAACGCATTCTGAAGCCAGCCATTCTAAATAACCTTACTTCTAACAACCTGATACCTCCAGTTCAACACCGGTTTCTCCCAAACCGATCTTGCGTGACAAACATGCTCATATTTATGGACGGCTTAACCCAAGCTGCAGACGAGGGGCTCATATGGCATTTTTCGACTTCTCGTGTCCCACACGTCCCGCGGCTCCACAAGCTCGAGTCCTACGGGATTCAATGGAAAATCCTCCGCTGGATCAAGGCGTTCTTATCAGACAGATCATTCCGAGTGAGAATAGGCTTGGCTTATTCTTCTCAGGCGTCGGTCTCCATTGGATTTCCTCAAGGCTCCGTTTTGAGACCACTGCTGTTCCTGATATACGTCCACGACCTTCCAGATATTCTTGCAAGTCCACGTCTGGTTTTTGCGCACGACTTGAAGTCATGGTGTCCCAATGACAGTACCCTCAAAATGGATGTGGACGCTGCGAACCAGGTGTCGTTGGATTAGCACCTTCCTGCGAATGACGAAGAGTGCGTCCATGTCATTCGGAGTAGACTAAGCGAACGGCTTTGCCTGTATGATGGGAATGTGCCAGAAGGCAGAATAGATGCCACAAATAACCTCGGCATCTGGCTCTCTCTAAACATGTCCTTCTCACTGCACTGTGAGAAATCGGCTCAAGAGGCATTTGCCGTTTTATGGATGATTCGACGAACTTTCCATCTAATTATTCGCATGGACTTCCAAATAGTTTATCGGGCCTATGTCAGATCGCCTCTTGAATAAGCCAACCAAGTTGTCTATTCAGACGCAAGAGCATGCCCAACGAACTGGTATGGAAAAGGCTGTTGGCCCTAAATCCTTAGACTAAGAAACGAGTCTCATGGCGCTTGACTACTTCCCCCTGGAGTATAGTCGCCTCCGAGAAGGCCCAATATTTACGTATGCCCTGTTTGGCCAACTGTTTCTTCACCGCTGACCCAGCTAACATACGGCCGGGACATGAGAAGTTTTCTCATTTCGGGCAGTTGATGCGTGCAATAACCTTCCTCCAACGGCTGTCAACTTTCCATCTAGAACCCACTTCAAAGCACTTAAAGGTCAAGAACCTTATGCGAGTTATCGAGTTGAAAAGCTTACTTTTCCGAGCTGAGAACTTGAAAAGCAGTGCTGCACTCTTTTTCGCTTTTACCTTTCAGGCGAATGGAAGCCACGGTACGACAAGTAAACCGACCCGTAAAACTTGGGCGGGAGCCCCAATCCCGTGAACCAATCCGTGAGTCCCTGGTATGTCCTTCAAGTGAGCGGATTCTCAAGGTCACCGACCACCGCCAATTCGCATGCGACCACCACTTCGAGAGATAATGGCCGCTGGCTATTCGCACAATGTGATTGATTTCTCGAAATCTACGGCATTTCCAGACTTGCCACTCCATAGTATATAATGTCTATGTATAATGTATATGCTCCTGTATTATTGTAAATCCTTTACTATGGCGATTTGTTTAAGTGAACTAAATCTCCAGGTGAATAAACGCCGCCGACTTTGAATACGTTACCTGATGATAAAAAATCGCGAATTGTGGAAAAGGTTGACTGACATACAATGAACGTAACTTTCAGGTATTTTTCCACCGGAACAGATTTTCTCAACATTCTAAAATCTAAATGGTCTTTGGAGATGCAACATCCGTAGGCGCATTCTTGCAAACAAATTTTGTTCGATGATACTTTGTTGCCAGTAAAAATTCCGTAGTCCACGCTAATTATTTGCTAAACATCGTGCATGTTGGCTAACAAATTACAGAGTCTTTCCTTACAGGTTCCGAACTATGCTAGAAAGACCTCGAGGATCATCGATCTCAACCGACGCACACCACTAACATGCGGCTAGGGGTACGCGATGCCTAACTAACTAGCCACATAGAACCTACGTCAATAATACCAGACAGCTGAATGATCTTAACTGACGCACACCACTAACATGCGGCTAGGGGTACGCGATGCCTAACTAACTAGCCACATAGAACCTACGTCAATAATACCAGACAGCTGAATGATCTTAACTGACGCACACCACTAACATGCGGCTAGGGGTACGCGATGCCTAACTAACTAGCCACATAGAGCCTACGTCGATAATACCAGACAGCTGGACGATCTTAACCGACGCACACCACTAACATGCGGCTAGGGGTACACGTTGCCTAACTAATCCATCCATCGGTAACGGAGAAAAGGCTCAAAATGGACGTCTTGAGATTTTGGAATATATTGGTCGTTTTGAAGTTTACATATTTCCTTCTGTGAGGCGCATTTTCTTCTTCGTGAGGAGCGTTCATTTGGCCGTTGAAGTCCTGAAATGAGAGGAACATATAATTCAGGTTATCGAAATATCACCATAAAGCGGGCGGCCGACAAACAGGTAGAGATACTTACCCGAAAATTCACTGCAGCGGCTATGCTGTCGTAGATGCCTGTTCACATAATGCGATCCTCAGCGGTTATTTCGCATGCCTGTTTACTGCAACTCTCAAGAAATACGAGACTTACATGTAATGCATAGGATCTCATTACCAGACAAACTTTCCGGAGCCGATGGATCACATGAAATCATCTTCATCTCTTTCATCTAGCCGGCGCTCTACAGAGTTAGTCGTAGTTGTCAGACAGACTCACGGCCGTCGAGTAGTTCCTCTGTGGACCCGAAAACACGGACGCACACGGACTTACGGGACACACTGTGCTGGGAATCTGTGCTTCGGTCCAGGTCAACATCATAAGACGCCCTTTTTGCGGACCGGATAGCAAGCACACCTCTGCGTTTTCTGGATGGGCCCGGAGCTAAGAACCCAAAGTGATTTATTTTCATGTGGACTCACCTATGGGACAAGCCTGAAGCGCACCACCACACAGTGGGCAGGGTTCACCGTCACAACAGTCGGCGTGATATGACACGCGATCCGTTGTACACCAGCGGTCACTGGTAGTAGTAGGCCGGTCACAGAGCACACAGAACCCCAAGTCAGCGTTTCCAGACCCCCATCTGGGTTGAGGCGCAGTATCCTCGACCACCAACGGCAGATCGTCGGTTGCAGACTTTGAGGCTTGACGCAGCAGGATTTCGCCCTGAACAATCAGCCGCTTAAATATGGCGGTGGCCCTCCTGGGTTCCAGCCTCTGAAGCTTATCCATCACCCGATTCAGTTGCTTACGAAGACCGTCGAAAGCTGTCGGGGGTGGTTTGGGAACAAGTGTAAGTGGTACACCTTTTCCCGGTAGGTTGTAATCTGACAGCCATCGTTGGTGGATTGGAAAGCAAGCTAAGAAAAAGTCAATGATGAATAGTTCTTACTGCTCGGAACGGACTGATCTCGAAATACAGAGAACAGGTGCACACAGGGGAGCCACATCGCCTGGTAGAAAGGGCACGTGCATTCTCCAGCACAGGTGTCGACAGTCTGGGAGCATCTAAGTGTTTGCACCACAAACTATGAGTTAGTTTACGGAGCTCGACCTCACCTTGTTTGTTTCGACACTTTCATACGGCAGCCGCGGCGGTCGCGGACCCAAGTGTCTCAAAACGAGAGAGCATGCATATGTCGTCATTCGACAGACTACGTTTAGAACGTAGGCGTCACCCTCCAGGATTTGCCGCCTGTCGCAGTGGTACGACGTATGCATCTCAAACTCCCGCATGAGCCACTCGGCGTGCCGGGACACCTTTTGAATGGCATGCTCCAACGTGTCGGAGTGGTGCACCTGATCTTTAAGGCGCCCGTTCGCATTCTCCAGTCGGTTGTTGGTCACATTACCGAAATGAACCATTCCGGACTGTGCGTGTATGGCCCATTTTCGGGTGATGTACAACCAGCGAGCCGTAAGATAGGAGAGAAAACGGGGGTCGGTTCGACGCAGAAGCTGTAGATCTTGTCGGAATCTGTGTGCTTGTAATATGATGAACATAAAACCTACTGTACAGCATTGTCCAGGCGAGCCATGCGGTGAAATATGTGCCGGCTGTTCGCAGAATGTGTCTGTGACCATAAATACATGGATATTAAATGATACATACGTGCTTCCTGATGGCTTTGCGGACGTGAAAGTAGCAAAGCATAATGTCACAGCCGAACACTACTCTTGCCGCACGCATTTGCGCCGCCAACTTGTCCATTACGAAGGTCCTGACCGGATACGCTTCGCCCATCATTTCTTTGAACAAGCCGAACAGTTTACGCATGGGAGCAAACTGCTCGCTCTCTACGAACGCATACATAACCGGACGCCCGGTTCCCATGCCGTCCGTTATCAAGAATGTGTATAGTTTATATCTAAATACCGAATATTAGATGCTTTAAAAAAACTTACCCAAGGCGGTTTGTTGCATGTGTCCCGTCCACATTCACTACGTCGGGAAAGCGTCGGAATAACGCTATCTGCTGCCATCGGGAGAAACATATGTGGCTATAGTGACCTTCCTCTCCCTGACACACAAGAACGCGTCCGGTCTCCCGAAGTTTTGCCAGGACCGAAGGCATATCATCTGCTACATTAAAACCCAACCATTAGGCACCTACTCAACATAGCCGGTCGACACTTCCGGCGGTAGTTGTGTATATCCTTAGTTGTAAGAATCTTTCCGAATTCATCCGCCACAAACTGCCGCACCTCAGATGACGGCGTTCCATATCTCAGCAGGGCCTGGCATGTGCCCAACTCGTCTTCGGTTAAGCGTCGATTGACTGGAAGCCGATCGTAAAGAAACTTTGACAGTTTGTGGTTGTGTTCCAGAAAATAAGACGTCACTGCCAGTTGGTTCCTTTGCCTCCGTAGACAAAACCGCACTGGGCAGCTGGTGCTTCGCGTACTTTTTTTATTAGAAATTACGCTCGGCTTACTAGCTTCTTCGGATTCCACGGCTTTCCGTTTTTCTTGGAGGGCGCCTGCTGCATTTGTAGTACACCCATTCGTAACGCAAAATAGTGTTGGTGCTTCGATTACTGGATGAACGCACAAATATCACAAAGTTATCCTTCATGTATTCATTTAAGGTCTTCTCAAATGCCGTGAAGGATGAAAACGATACACCCACAAATTTCTCAACGAAAGCCACTTCCGAAGCCATAGCAGACGAAGTTCAAAGCCGAATGTGCGCCAATAATTTTCAAAAGAGATCGATTAAAACAAATCGCAAAAAAATGATGCCGGATGCGGGTGGTTTTCAGTCTACGCATATATGCAAAGAAGTGTAACATTTTGACGTTAAAGTTTTCATTTCGCTCGTAGGGGTTTTACATAAAAATGCATTGTGCGTCCAGCCGCTGGCGAGATAATGGCCGCAGGCTATTGGTACACCCAAATTGAGTTCGCCGAAACCATATGGTTTCCGAAGTTGCTATTTTAATGGATATTGGGTTTAGCCGGCATGTCATATATGAGTCTCGGGACTGACTGTATCCCACCTCTGTCACCAATGTAGCGTGGGATGCCAGGAGGTCAGCGGTATTCGGAGTTCGAGAGGATGTGGCGACGGCACACGTCAGTTCTGAAATGTGCAGATATACGGACTGGTATTAATGAATCCACACAGTATACACAGCACACATGCGCACAGGTCGGGTGGTAAAGGGAAGAAGACCGGAGTGTAGCAACAACGCACGTGTATTAACCCTAACCTAAACCGGAAGACGAGGGTGTGTACAAAAATGGGTCGGTCAAGGTGAGTCCGGGGAGGGGGTTGTACAACCGGCTATTCTTTCCTGTTCGGGGCTCGTGGTGGTTCGACCATGGTACCTGCAACAGGGAGAGAGGGAGGGGAGAGACACATAAGCTCATGTGATAGACGTGCATACAGATACAGCCGAGTTTCAGCTGCGTTACATTGCCCCCTCCCGAGTCCGAGCACTGTCCTCAGTGCTCAGGTGTTTGTTTCAGAAGTAGTGATCTCAACCGTATGGCTGACGGGTGGCAGGTAGTGGAACGTTGACGTCTGGTCGTAATTACGAAGTTAGGGGAATGATTTTAACTGGTTGTAATGTACGCATTGCACATCCGTATGTGGCTGAGACGGGTTACGGATGACATATGTATTGTTTTGGTCTCTTCATAATAATAATATAAGGGCCCTGCCACGTCTGGTGGAATTTTGCGCGTGCACCAGAGGGTGCTTTCGGGCGATGTATTAATACATGATCACCCACTTCATACACAGGTCCGTTTGATCTGCGTTCGTATACAGTCTTTTGGAGCTGCTGAGCATGTCCAATGTTTTCGCGAGCGGTTTGCAGTGCAGCGATCGCGGAGCGATCGGACGTACTCGTTACTGCCAACTAGGTCTGCCGGGGCCACGGGCGTGTCTGCGTCAGAAGGTAGTCGAAGGTTGTGGCCGAGCTGTAGAAATGCCGGCGCATAGCCTGTCGATTCGTGTACAGCCGCACGATAAGCCAGCATGCACAGGGGGGTGTGTTCGTCCCACCGTTCCTCTTCATAGCAATCCACAAGGGTAGTTAGTATCTTCTTTATGGTCCTATTGGTGCGTTCCACCAGACCGTTCCCTTCAGGGTGGTACGGTGTTGTCCTTGTTTTATGGATCTCCAGAAGTGCACACGTTTCCCGCAGTAAATAACTCTCAAAGGCTGGGCCCTGATCCGAGTGTAGAATGACTGGTACTCCATAGCGTTATGCCCATTCGGAGATTATCACCGACGCAATCGTCCGGGCATCTTGATGCTTCACTGGCACAGATTCACACCATTTGGTTAGGTAGTCAATCATGACGACGATGAAACAGTTTCCATTTCTGGTCTTTGGCAGCGGTCCAATCACGTCAATGCCAACTCGATGGTTTGGTCTTTGCACGGGGGTCGGTTGGAGCGGTGCTTTGGGTGTTACGGTGGGGGTCTTCGTCTTCGCACACACAGTGCAGTGCCGACAGAAGTCTGCGACATCGTGGTGTAGCGGAAACCATCAGTAGTGTCGTCTAACGTGCGCTTCCGTTTTCTTCCGCCCCGCATGCCCCTAATCTCGGTGAACTGCTGCGATGGTCTGCTGGACGCAACTACNGAAGAGGGCCCGGGGGTGGCCCCCCCGACTATCCATAAGGTGAGGTACTCGAGACATAATTCGCAGTTGTCCCCCCCGTGACCACAAACTCCTTGCTGCCGGAGATCTCAAAGCCATCAGGCGTCCAGAGGGTTTGGAGTTGCCCTGGAGCTGGAGGCGGTAAATCTCTCCAATATCCGCGTCCTTAGATTGTTCTTCTTCCCAGTTTATTCGATTAGACGCAAGTAGCACGTTAAAAAGCTCTGATTCTTGAGCTGGTCTTCGAGATAATGCATCGGCATTCGAGTGTCCAATGCTCGGGCGATAAGTGCAAGAGAAGTTATGCTCCTCAATCCGCTCTTGCCATCGTGCAACCCGGCCATCTGGATCGTGGAAGCTTTGCAACCACTGTAGTGAATGATGGTCCGTCCGGACGAGGAAGTGCCTGCCAAGCAGATAAGGCCGGAAGTGATGGAGGAAGCACACCAGAGCAAGCATTTCACGTCGGGTAGTGCAGTAGTTACGTTCACGCTTATATAGAACACGGCTACCATATGCGATTACCACCTCTCGGTCAGTCAGATGTTGGGAGAGTACGGCACCAATTGCCATTTCGCTAGCGTCAGTATATAAAACAACCTCGGGTAAGCTAAATTATTTGGTCTTATCTGGGTCCGTTTGGACCCCATCGGAGGAGAGAATATGGCCCAAGAACAGCACTTTACGCTGGAGGAACTTGCATTTTTCCGCACGGAGGGTTAGGCCAGTTTCCTTGAGGCGACATAAGACTTCTCGCAGCCGGCGGTTGTGTTCGTCGGTGGTGCGACCATGAACAATGATGTCGTCCAGATAGATCAAGCAACATTTGGGGACCAAACCAGCGAGGACTGTCTGCATAAGTCGCTGAAATGTGGCTGGTGCGTTCGGGAGCCCGAATGTCATGGTTTCGAATTCATATAGGCCCGATGGTACTGCAAAAGCCGTTTTACAACGGTCCTTCGGGTGGACCTCGACTTGCCAATACCCAGACGCTAGATCCAGGGTGGAAAACCACTTTGAGCCAGCCACTGCGTCAATTGTATCATCCACGCGTGGAAGTAGAAATGAGTCACGCTCAGTGACCTGATTCAGCTGTCGGTAGTCCACACATATCCGTAAGCTACCATCTTTTTTCCTACCAGAATGACTGGTGACGACCAGGGTGAGGAAGATGGACGGATGATTTTTTTCTTTAACATTTCGGAAAGCAGGCTGTCGGGTTCGCCCTGGTAGTGGATTGGGACCCTCCTGGGTGGGATACATATTGGCTTATGGTCACCTGTATTGATGGCACTTCGAAGGACGTTGGTTCTCCTCAGAGAGGGTCGTGAGATATCCAGCAGTGTAGAACTCCATTAGCTAATTAAATACACTACTCCTTTCTGTGTCAGGTATGTTGGAACACAGGCCACGTAACTTATTTGTGTAAACAGACGAAGTACTGGTACATTCTGATTTAGAGAACTGGATGGTACCTGTCTGGGCATCAATGTGGATCCCGTGCATGACTAAGAAATCCATGCCCACAATTACATCCCAGTTGATTCGTGCACAGATGAACGTGAAATTGGTAATTATATCAGATAGGGAAAGTACTGCTCTATTTACGCCATCCATCGGCGGTCAGGGGTTCCGGGCAGTTGTGTCTACTATTGAGCTTTGGTTGTAATAAATCAATAGGAACAATCGAACGAGAAGCACCAGTGTCAACTAAGATGTTCACAGGTTTAGAGTTCATTTGCCCCATTATAATTAGGGGTGAGGACTGTCTAGTAGAAGCGGTGGGGACAGTTGTGGACAACGGGGACTTACTGTTATGGGAGTTGTGGCTGCAGCGCCTGGCATTCTTTCCGAAGCGCATACAGCAGAAGCAATTCCGAGGGTTTGGTTTGGTTTCAGTGGGGATCCATATATCCTGTTGACGATCTTGAGTTTTCGGAAACAATGGGGTAGAAATTGGGGCTGTAACTCCACTGTCATACAGGTGCTCGTACGTCCGCGCGATTTGGAGGGCGTCGCCCAAGGTCCGGTCGCCTTTCCGACGAAATTTCGCCTTCAGCTCGGCGTTTCGCACTCCAGCCATGAATCGCTGGGCCGCGTGCACTTCACGAACTTTTGGCGAATCCTCAGGATACGCCTTTGAAGCAAGGTCTCGGAGGGCGTCGGCATACTCATCCGCTGTCTCACCCGGGTGCTGGTTCCGATTAAAAAACGTTCTCGAAAATCAATGCTCGGCGGTAGCGTGCCAAACAGGGAGGCCAATTGGGTGCAGAGAATGTCTGGTGGAGCAGACAATGAAAGGCTTGAGTGGAGTATTCGACGGTCGGCGGAGAATTCTAGCTGGGACAGAATGAATTGTCCGTGCTGCTCCGGAGGTACTGATGAATGGAATGCCTTTATTCGAAACGACCACAGGTCGAGATCGTCGCCCGGGTGCAAGATCTCCGGTGGTAATAGAGTTGGTTGAATTCGGTGGCCACCCATTTGTGCAACATCAGCCGATACTTTTTCCATTTCGTCTTCAGTTGTGCGCGTCACGCTGGGTTTAGCTGGTATGTCGCATATGAGTATCTGTCACCAATGTAGCGTAGGATGTCAGGAAGTCAGCGGTATTCGACGTTCGAGAGGACGGCACACGTCAGTTCTGAAATGTGCAGATATACGGACTGGTATTAATGAATCCACACAGTATACACAGCACACATGCGCACAGGTCGGGTGGTACAGGGAAGGAGACCGGAGTGTAGCAACAACGCACGGGTATTAACCCGAACCGAAACCGGAAGAAGAGAGTGTACAATTAAAGGGGGCCGGTCAAGGTCAGTCCGGGGGGTTGTGCAAGCGCCTATTCTTTCCCGTCCGGGGCTCGTGGTGGTTCGACCATGGTACCTGCAACAGGGAGAGAGATGGGGGAGAGACACATAAGCTCATGTGATAGACGTGCATACAGATACAGTCGAGTTTCAACTGCGTTACAGATACTCTAATCAATTTGCACCTTCCCTTGACATGTTGCACGTAGCATTCTGTTTAAGTGAGCGTAATGTCAAGGTCATTGATCATCGCCGATTTAGATTTTATGCCGGTTTACGCGACATAACACACGAAACCGCACTTTAGCATATTTTAGCATTCCTCGGTGTTCCTGAAGAATAAAATAATATCTCAAGAGTATTTAATGCAAATGCCACACTGTAGGATCAGTCGTGGGCGTTTGTTTGCTTTAGACACCTCAGATTTAACAAATGGGATATATTTGTTCGACGAACCTGCTTATAACACATTTTCCTCATGGATCTCGTATTCCAATAAGTGCAATAAAGTTAGATAACAGCAGTGCCAGGGCCATCTGTGGATGATCCTCTTTCCCAGATATGCATAACTAGCTTGTAGATAATATAGTGTTGCAAGGTAGCTGTGGGCGTCTTTCCTATTGTAACTATGACGTTCTCTAGGTGGTGACCACCATGAAGCGGCCACCACGATGACGGTAGCCGTTGCCACTCGTCTCGACTACCTATTGTAGCTGCTGGATCCGTGTCTATGTGCGACGCTGATTACGGTTCCCGACATATGCACGGTAGCCCAATCCAATGAGCAACGACGGCCCCCTGTACTCGTATCTCTACTAGTTTTCACTCATCTCGAATACTTGTTGTAACTGCTAGGCCCGCGTTTATGTGCAACGTTGATAATGAGACTGCACCTATGCACAGTAACGTAATCCGATGGTCAATGACGGTCTTGTAGACCGTTAACTATGCGCTTGTCTTCGCTAGCTACAGTAAACATCAGTGCAATATATATGCCGACCGGTAAACCTAAGGCCTCAGCTATGCGTGATAGCCACATCTGACAGCCTGATATACTCACAGCTGTACTCGAAGTCATCTAACTTGGCTATTGATCCTACCTGTTGAGTCAGTGTCCTTGTGCATACATACCTAATCTGATGGCAAACGATGGACCTAATACTCAAAACTGTACGCGATATCGCCTAAATTGACTACTTATTGAAATTGCTAGGCCAGTACCTATATGCGACGCTGTTTAGTAGGCCTCGGCTATGCGAAGTTTGTTGATTTAGCTGCCGACGATGGCCCGTCATACCCATAGGTGTGCGCTCTCCCGATCATGTCTGCTGCTTACATCATCATGGAGAGCATGAAATCAGTGTTAAACACTGATCTTCACTGTCGTGCCTGCCTGCTACCTACAGTAATCACCAAGCCAGTATTTATGCGGGCCGACAGAAACCAGGTTCCAACTATGCGTGACACCTTAACGACCAGCGTGTGCCCGTCATACTCGTAACTGCAGTTAATATCGCCTAAATTGGCTGCTTATCGTAGTTGCAACACCTGAATCTATGTGCAACGCTTAGTATAGAGCTGACGGTCTTTCATACTATACGCGACGCCGCTTATCTTCGCTACCTACAGTGAACATCAATCCAATATATATGCCGACCTGTAAAAACAAGGACTCAACTATGGGTGATAGCACAATCTGACAGCCTGTTATACTCACAACTGTACTCGAAGTCACCTAACTTGGCTATTTATCGTTATACTCATGCTTACTCGATGCCGTTTATGCTTGCTACCTTCAGTAAACATCGCAACTGTAGTCGACGTGACCTACGTGACTACCTATAGTAACTGCCAGGCCCGCACCCATGCTCGTAGCTAACGATAATGCCCCGGCAACACATAATGGACTAACCCAACGATCACCGGTGGTCATCGCCTGTCAAAATGCAATCACCACCCATTTTGATAGCGCGCTCCCAATTCCTACTCTCGATGGTAACCCCTCGACCAATCCCTCCAATACCCGAAACAATGAGCTGTCGCTCACCTCGGCTACTTAGCGTAACTGCTATTCGCGACGCGGATTATGGGGCCTCACCTATGCACGGCAACGTAATACAATGGCCAACGACGGCGCTCAATACTCATAACTCCACGCGTTGATGATGCGCCCGCCATGAGTTTGCGAAAACACCATTGCCGAATTGCATTTTATTCATTGGCATCACTGATACAAGCTTAGTTGGTAGTCGCTCCATTTTTCATTTTCTTAATATCCACTTCACGGGACAAGGGGCAGGCAATTAACCTTCGGGAACAGCATTTAAGCATCTTGATATAATTGAATTTTATTTGATTGCTTACCTAGTGGTTCATAATCCCCAATACCGAGATGAGGGATAAATGTATAGTCGTTGCGGATTGTCGTGGGTTCATTGATTGGGCATTCGAGGCCTTCGAGTTACAATCACATGAATTCCTCGTCATCATGGTATTCGGATGCGAGGTCTACAAAGCGTATGCTAAGAAATTAGGCTTCAAATTACCGGTCTCCGTCATCTCCGAAATTGGACAAAACAGTTTTATTGCGACTGTCCTACAGGGCAAACTCGGCTTGTCCTCAATAGACCGATCAAAATCAACATCAAACAAGCTCTTTTAGCTGACCGGTAGATAGACTGACCGGCAACTAATGGGACTAGTTTAACTGATACATGTGCACTCACCTGGCGGATGCGCCTGAAGATTTTCTCCACACAGCGTGCAGGGCTCATTGCCGCAACAATAACGGTGATATGGTCAGTTGGCTGGCCACAGAGACCACAGGGAGCAGCGTCGTTTGACATCGAACGCCACCGTGGTTGGTTGCGGTTGCCATCCAACACTAGAGGCTGACTGTCCTGTGCACTAACTGAATTTTGACGCAACATCAGCTGGCTTTGGACACGTCAGGGGCTCTAAATCTATCTACCCTATACGCTTAGTACTGTGTGTAACATCAACGTTTAAAACGTCCGGGAAACGTCTAGAAAGTGCCATCTGCTGCGTTCGAGAAAAGCACAGTTGACCAAATCTGCCACCCACCGATTCCACCATTAGCACGCGACCTCACTCTCGAAACTTGGCTATGACGGATGACGTCATCTAAAAAGCCGACTAAAAGATAATCAACTACCTACTTAACAGTGGGGTCGACATTTGACGTGATAGTTACGCACATCCTTGATAGTGAGTACCTTTCCAAAGAGGCAGGCAACGTGCTGCCGAATCCCCGATGACCGAGCACTATACTTCAAAAGGGTGCAACACTCCCATAATTTATCATTTGTCAGTTGCCAGTTGATGGGAGCCTGTCAATGTCAGTTGCCAGTTGATGGGTAGCCTGTCAAAAATAAACTTGGCGCGTGGATGGTTGTGCTCCAGGTAGAAGGAAGTAACCCTCAAGCAGTTATGGTATCGGCGAACGTGGAACCTTGCCAGGCAATCAGTACGACAAGTGCTACCGCGCACAAAAAATCAACCATGAACTTACTAGGTGCGACGAATTCCACGGCTTCGGCTTCGTCTGCAGGGATGTATGCGGCAACGGTAGAAGGCTTTTCCATACAAAAGTAGCGAATTACTGCTCTTTTTTGTTCATGCGGACGAAAACAACGAAACATTTCGCCTGGTACTCTTTCAAAGCGACTTGAAATGCAATGAATGAGAACAAACTTTAACGAGCCAAATTCTCCGCAAAATCATCCTCCGCATTCACGTGCGCAGCCATATCAGCCATTAAAATACGAATATCGCGGGCCTTGAATATCTTGGGGATTGAGTAGGTTTAAAAAACAATCAACAAAACTGCGGCCGTTTGGGACGATCTCATACGCCCGAAAAATTACCATCGAGTGTTAAAGTTTTCCTCATTCAAACCACGGTTTCAGAGAAATTTTAGGCGTGCGTCTAGCCGCCGGCGAGATAAAACACGAAACCAAATCTTACCACTTTAAACTTTCCGCGATATTACTTGAATATAATATAACATATACAGAGTATCTGTGATAATTAGAATAGTGGTAGGNGGGCACGTATAAGGTCATATGAGGAACGGGCAAGCAGATTCATTCGAGTTCCAAATGCGTTACACCGCAGCGGATCAAATTGTGCGCCCTTCGATGGGCACAAAGTTCCAGTTCAACGGCGTGCCCATGGATTTCCTGCCGATTCAGCCGTGCAGAAGTAAAACAAAACTGAAGGAAATTCTGATGGTAAGTCGGCAGCTGGAATGATAATACTGGAGGTTAGACTTTGTAGGAATCAATAGAAAAAAGAGGCTTCTTCCTGAAGGGCCAATAATTCAACTGGATTCACGGATTCACGGATTGATACACAGGATCGAGGCATTTTCCCAGGTTTCCCGGATCGGTTTTGTCCTTGTAGTCCAGCGGATGTCATTCACCTGAAAGGCACAAGGGCATAAAAGGTTTAGCATCTCTCTTTATTTTCTCATCGCGGAGCACTATGCTTGCCAGCGCGAGGGCTCGCATAAGTGTGTAATAGTGCTTTGAACTGGCTACGGGATATGGCGTGGACGACCGTCGGAGGAATATTATTCCACGCAGAAACTACCCGAAACCAGAAACATTTTTACGTGCTAAAGGTGTGTGCTTTGAGCTTGAAACTCTTCTTGCCGCGGCTACGCCATGTGCTAGCTTGGTCAACAGTGAAAAGACCATTGGCCACACCTTGTTCCTCGGAGCCGAGGATACTCCAAGAAAATGAATTCAGAGAAACCGCTCGAAGCGTTCCATGGTCCACTGTTGTAATGGCGGCACTCATTTTAATAGCAGCTCCCTGGACATGGCCAATACGGGGTATGTCCTTTTTAAATCCTGAGTAGAAAAGTTTGTTGCTATACTCAAGAAGTGGTCTGACACAGGCCTCATAAAGTAATTGAACGTGCAGGTGAGCAATACGGGGGAAGGTACACAGCTCTTCTTGGCGCGTAGTGTATACACGTAAAGCCGATTCCTTAACAGAAGCACGGTGGAAAGTAGGAAATAGCGAC
This sequence comes from Opisthorchis viverrini, assembly GCF_000715545.1. NCBI lineage: Eukaryota > Metazoa > Platyhelminthes > Trematoda > Opisthorchiida > Opisthorchiidae > Opisthorchis > Opisthorchis viverrini. The sequence continues at coordinate 482,170 of NW_008751715.1, forward strand.
GCGTCCAGCTTGCGCACATTCTTTAAAAGACTATGGGTTCATTGCCTGAAAACAGGATATTGCGGGTGAAGTTTTGGTACAGAGGAATCCATGCGACGACGAAAAGCTCTATAAAAGCTTTCAAACGGAAAAAGTGCGTGCTAGAAGGCCATTTTAGCTGGAGCTAGCAGTGAGATAATGGGTGCTCCTCGCTGAACGTTTACTGGGATGCCTTTATACCGATAAAACCGGTGTATCTTGGCTCGGTCGTGACGTCCTAAATGGTGCCAGACGTAGATAAAGCCATCAAAGAAGTATCTGTGATGACAAGTAGGTGCCATAGACAAACTGTGGAAGTGGCTAATCCGATGCGTAGCTGAGAGATTTTTCCGAGGATCGAAATTCAGTGGCGTTTTTCATGCAGCTCTGACGGGCATGTGTATGCCAATGTATGCAAATAAATAATGGAAGCCAAATAATGAAATATGGTTTGCGAGGATCACTTCAAGTGTGCGCTGGAGGATCACGGAATTTTCATGATTGGGCTTCAAATTAAAACGACGGCGGAAGTGTTCTATGGAAAAACATCTAATATCTCTAATCGCTCTTGTTCACCATGTTCTAGGAGAACTAAAATAGGTGGGTATCGACAGCTTTCTGCGAGCTGCGTGTGTTGCAGTTCTTGTTTATTTGGCCAGATATTCTGCACAGGAAATTTGGTAGACGCAGTTTATGCGAGCTTTTAGCCCACACGGGGTGTCGTTGTAATTTGTTATCAATTATGTTAATGCGATCGTCTTTCCCCCGTGTTTTTGGGGTTTATCAGGTGTCTACCAACTTTGAAGAATATGGGTGCATTAACCTCTGGGAAAATTAACCAGATTCTCTTGGCACTCACGCGCGGCAAAGAAGGTCCGAATAGTTGATAAAATGGCTATTTCTCTTGGTTTCGTTCTGCTTGTTATTGATAGAGACCCTCTCACTAAGAGCTTGAGGTCTGTTTCATCAGAGCGTACCGCGAATGTTCCAACCACCACAGCCATCGGGTTAAAATCACCGGTATCACTTCAGTTTTGTTTAGCCTTGAGCTTAGAACTATTCCACTATACAGGTGATAGATGGCATTAGATGGCCCCAGCGATATGCAGATGTAAGTGATATTCTTATAGGGAATTCAAGCTCATGTGCTTTAGTACATGTATGTGCAAGAGTGTTTAGCAACTTATCACGGATCTTGAATCGGAATATCTCATTTGTCGCAGTGTCTCTCAAGTGGCACTGTTCTGTGTTATTTGCGGGTACTCAGGCTCATCCACAATAAGTAGTAGAGCAATCGGTTTGATACTCATGTGCCATGAGCTTCTAATCTTGACTTTCTCAACAAATTCATGGAGAGATCTCCCTGAATATCGGGATATACTGGTTACAAACCAGTTTTATTGCAATTTCATTAAGGACGTTCTTAAGGCTCAGGAGGTTATCAAATGAGCCGCCAGTTACTATTCGGATATTCCCGCGGGGCTTTGGTCACTGGTTTTTGATGTTGCAGAGTACTTCTTCATGACTTCAACATCCACTGTATAATGATCATCATTATTTTGTGTGATTTTACGACTCAGGTTTGGGGAGGATTTCAAACCCAAAACGTGCCATGCACGTTTGTTCTTTTATTACGGGCACAAAACCACTACCAGGACTTCAAGAGTTTGCGTTTGGCTACAATTTCCCACATTCCGTTTTCGGCACTGTCGAAAAGCTCACTATTGTTGGCCACGGGAACGGCGCATTACAGATAATAACACCAAAAACGAAGAGCTTCTAACCGATAAGAGGTATTCATGCCAATAAATGATTGCTTACTGGAGGGAGCAACTCGATATTGAATAAAAGTTCTCCCCCGGTGGCAGTTTCTATTTGCCATTGTGCGTGATTTATGAGGTTAGAATCCTCAGCCAGAGTGGATGCATAAGCGTAATTCCTCTCTTAATACAGCGGAAGATATATGGAGGTTTTTCCAACGGACTATAGTACACTTTCACACAAACACAAACACGCGAGATCGCCCGTGGATTCACCAGCGGAATTTGCCAGGACTGATTGATGCACCGATTACACATAAGCAGAGGCCGCGCAGTAGTCACCACCCACTGGCTTTGAGTGAGAGATACTTTAGGCGGAATAAATTGAATCATCACCGAATGTTTTGCTTTTAAGTGAGTCAGCATCAAACTCTACCCAGAAAGTGAACCACCATTTATCCGGCTGCTGATTTTTCCAGCTTTTGGTTCGAGTCATCAGGCGCAAAGAGTAGAATAGGTACCGTTACAAATTTGACCCCAGAATTCTCGAGAAGTCTTGGCCACCCTCTATCCAAGCGCCTTACCAAGGCAGTGAGAAGCCATGCAGCGGCAGGTCTTTCGGGCAGAAAAATTCAGCGAAATGTGGAAGATGTATGTCGCCGTTTCCAGCTTAGGAGTAGCCCTGAGAGAAATCTCATGGGATCCTCATGAATTCACAGTGGATCAATGCTTATGTCTAAACTTCCCCAGCCGCTTCTCTCCAATGGTTTCTGTTAACATGGAAGGCACGAGCAAATAGGTGTAGCAATCCTTTTTAACTTCCCAAGATTCGAAGACGGGCCTTTAAATGTATTTAAAGTTCTTCTGAACAGCAATGAAGATGCACTGTGGGTAAAGATCATTTCAAGCGCAAAGTACTTGAAGTAAGAAAATTAGTCTTGCCAAGTCTCTGCCATTTATCTGTAGAAATTAACAGCAAATAACCAATCAATCAACCCTTGTTCAATCGAGACGTAGGTGCCACATCCTCCTAAGACTTGATAGTCTTGGGAAGCATGAACCATTAGACTTCGGGCTTGTTTTAGAATGGCCACCATTTCAGTGGCAACTGGTCGCCTACCGAGTAGACAGTTTAGCTGGCGCATTCACAAGTTAGTATTGGCTGGCTGGATAGAATGTACTAAATCATCCTATAAACAACATATGTTTTTGCTGGGCTTTTGTGACGGAATGAGAAAGACCTGTCTAGAGGGTGCCGAATACTCAAGTCCAATTTTTGGATATAGCCTCTCAGCAACTCCTGTTTACTTCCCATAGCGTACGGAAAGTCTTTTCCAAGTCTTATCGGAATGGCTTTTCGACACGCCCTACGTTTTTTTAACACGCACCATGGTGCCAAGATTTACATAAGGCGTTTTGACGCTGGAAGTTAAAGATTTGGGGTCTTCCTAAAAAACTGAATGTGTACTTGAAGCATGTTGAGAGGCCGATGGATTAGTTGGGAAAGGAGAGTGGTCAGGGGGCGCAGCCATTTTGAATTCCAGCACAGACAAGTGCAGAAGAAACAAGCTTCCACTCGTAACGTCCCATTTAGGAGCAGAACGCAATCCACAGTGAAATTGCCCATGAAATCCCGTAGACATAGACTAAGTGCGAAGCTCATTCGAATGTCCAGTATGGGCACTTTTTCATTGGCTTGTGTTGGACTGTCGACAAGCGAGAGCATTTTCACCACCCAAGAACGGCTTCGGACAAATCCACTTTGCGCCGAGGATAAAAAATTTTCAGATTAGCCAGATTAGCCCGGCAACCTTTAGCTGGAAGTCAATAAATGGTCTCCAGACCCGCAGATTTGCGTGACAGCCACTTCGTTTTGAGAAGAAGGGAGATAAAATTTGTGAAGCGACTGGAAAAATCGGACAAAATGTTCTGCCAGGATGAAAGGTGTTACTGTTAGGACTCCCGAGAGTACTGTATCTGGCACTCGCGCGCTAAAAAGTGTTGTTTTGACAAGACTACATAAGCTTTTTCTCCGTAAAGCGCATTTTGCTTAGTGGATATGCCTATTTCTTCTTGCTAACATTAGACATGAAGCCGTAGCTAAGGATGAATGCATCTATGCATATAGTTTTCGCCGGCTTATACCGGGTGATCTGTGGACTTTCCGTATTCCCACTTCATGGAAAAAGCAGTCGACTTGCTCCTATGGTGATATTTTATGCAGTTGAATGATATATTCTTCTGACGAGGCTTAAACTATCAAGTTGTTTTCATTGGTTTAGCTGGTGATTCTCTGAGTTACAGCGGTTTTGCACGTTAAAAATGCCAGCCCATCCTTTAGTTGGCCTTTCGAAAATGGAGTTGATGATTTTTTTGAGACACTGAATCATACAGGACAGTTTGTGACCTGTTTGGATATGAGCAAGTAAGCTTGTGGCGGATATTGGATCAGGTTCGTTAATTTCATTGACTATGGTCCTATTGGTCCCGTTCAGTATAGCTGTTATGCGTTAAACCTGGTCATGTTAGATACACAATCCTGAAATAACCACGCCGCGAAAGTAAGGATGCGCCTTGAAGTTCATTGGCAAGGGAAGGTGAAAGTGGGCGCACAGTGACAACTAGGTCAGATGGGGCCTGTTCGTAGAAGCATCATTCATTGGTGACTGCCAGATACAGTAGGGATGGTAGTTCTTCTGCGCAATACCTGGTGGTTTTTACACATAACTGCCGTCTCCCGCTCCGGAGCCTTATTGTCAGAAAAAGGCTCGCCAATATATAACACGGCAACTCTATTCCACCAAACGAGTGAAACGGTTACATGCTATAGATCCAGGCTTTTGCTTAACTGACTGACTGACAGACTGATTGACTGATTGCTTGCTTGCTTGTTTGGTTGATTGATTGATTGATTGATTGACTGACTGACTGACTGACTGATTGATTGATCGATTGATTGATTGATTGATTGATTGATTGATTGATTGATTGATTGATTGATTGATTGATTGATTGATTGATTGATTGATTGATTGATTGATTGATTGATTGATTGATTGATTGATTGATTGATTGATTGATTGATTGATTGATTGATTGATTGATTGATTGATTGATTGATTGATTGATTGATTGATTGATTGATTGATTGATTGATTGATTGATTGATTGATTGATTGATTGATTGATTGATTGATTGATTGATTGATTGATTGATTGATTGATTGATTGATTGATTGATTGATTGATTGATTGATTGATTGATTGATTGATTGATTGATTGATTGATTGATTGATTGATTGATTGATTGATTGATTGATTGATTGATTGATTGATTGATTGATTGATTGATTGATTGATTGATTGATTGATTGATTGATTGATTGATTGGCTCTGATACTTCCTGGCCCCGTTGAGATTTTGGTGTTGTCTGGGGTTTCGAATAGATTTCGGGAAGTTTATATTTATGTTCAGAAATCCAACCATCCCTACAGTATGTGGTCAACATGCTGTGTCCAAATGCTTTGTTAATGTCTTCATTCAGTGCCGATGCAATACTTCCACTCAATATGATGGCCTAGTTCAATGGCCACTGATGACCCCACGTGTTGGTAACTCTATGTGTTGTCGTTTATGTGGGCTACACGTAGCAACTGATAGGGCCGTACGTACGAAAGCCACTGCCTATAAAAACTCGACAGTGCATGATGGCTTAACCCGACTACCGAAGTCTTCCCTTTCTACTCGTGCGTGTTGTCCGTTTGCTAGATACACACCTGAAAATACACAACAGCCTTCGCGAATAATATATTTGTACTTATTGGCTGCATCGGTACAAGCTCAACGGTTAGTTACCCATTCCCTCGTTTGCCGGAAGCCTCTTTTACACGAAAGGTAGAAGGAAAGGAAAAATTATAATAGACTACACACCTTAGATAACTGGCTTTCTGTTATAAAGGCAAACCTACTATTTGATCAATTAGTTCACTTGTCGATGATAATCCGTGTGTACAGTGACATCGTAATGTCGGGATTCAGTGATCGCACGCATCGCCGGACGCTGGGAAGTTAAAGATGAAGAGGGCTGTGTACAAGGCACTCGAAAGATCAAGTGGTATAGACCTGTCCATAGGATACAAGACCCCCTGTGTCTTCAAAGGTGTGCTCATGGATGCTGCCGCGGCGATGATCTGGTGGCTGGGTGAATATTTTGTGTCGAATCTAGCGCCATGCTCTAAATTCGCTCCAGATCTGCCTCCTGGTAATCATACCCTGTGGCTTGATGGAAGCAGCGTCCTCAATATGTAACAATCACCAAACCGGAGCGCTGACCTGGAGCACCGTTTATCAACTCAGGGACTTGCGCCTGGTAACAGGCTGTTTGGCGGTCTTCAGCATCTGGCCCCAGGCATGAACATAGCTTTCACACATTAGACACCCAACACACTCAAAGCCGTTAGCCATTTTAGGCCACCATGAGGCTCCTTTTCGTGTTTGTCATATTGGTTTTGCCGTCACTGTTTGTGCCAACGTGGCGTCAACCATATTTATCTCCAAATTTATGTCAGAGTCATTGGAACAAGTGAGCTACCAAGACAGCCACAACCTAGGCGATTTAAATGTGTCTCATGATAATGATGATCTAACTGATGGTTGTAAGGCTTACCCCGTCTAATTACAACGGAAACAAATGTCCCTCAACCCACATACAAGAAACATTCTCCTCCTCTCGGTTTTGTCCTGTGAGCTCTGAATGGAGCCCGACTCCTATCACCCATTACCTCAAAGTGCTTTGCTTGTCCATCCACATCTGTCCAAACTGGTCAGCTCTTTCTTCCGCTACCCATTCCCAGACATCTACCGATCCATTCTGTGCCGTGCCCCCTTCTTCCACACCCCATGGACCCGAAAATGCTAAAATCTGCATGGTTGGCAAATCTCCCTTCAACGGCATACCATCCTCCAAAAGGGATCCCAACACCTTGCACAGCCCCATATTCTCCAGTGGTCCCAATTCCCTCCATTCCGTCTATTGTTCTAACGTTCACTTGTCGATGATAATCCGTGTGTACAGTGACATCGTAATGTCGGGATTCAGTGATCGCACGCATCGCCGGACGCTGGGAAGTTAAAGATGAAGAGGGCTGTGTACAAGGCACTCGAAAGATCAAGTGGTATAGACCTGTCCATAGGATACAAGACCCCCTGTGTCTTCAAAGGTGTGCTCATGGATGCTGCCGCGGCGATGATCTGGTGGCTGGGTGAATATTTTGTGTCGAATCTAGCGCCATGCTCTAAATTCGCTCCAGATCTGCCTCCTGGTAATCATACCCTGTGGCTTGATGGAAGCAGCGTCCTCAATATGTAACAATCACCAAACCGGAGCGCTGACCTGGAGCACCGTTTATCAACTCAGGGACTTGCGCCTGGTAACAGGCTGTTTGGCGGTCTTCAGCATCTGGCCCCAGGCATGAACATAGCTTTCACACATTAGACACCCAACACACTCAAAGCCGTTAGCCATTTTAGGCCACCATGAGGCTCCTTTTCGTGTTTGTCATATTGGTTTTGCCGTCACTGTTTGTGCCAACGTGGCGTCAACCATATTTATCTCCAAATTTATGTCAGAGTCATTGGAACAAGTGAGCTACCAAGACAGCCACAACCTAGGCGATTTAAATGTGTCTCATGATAATGATGATCTAACTGATGGTTGTAAGGCTTACCCCGTCTAATTACAACGGAAACAAATGTCCCTCAACCCACATACAAGAAACATTCTCCTCCTCTCGGTTTTGTCCTGTGAGCTCTGAATGGAGCCCGACTCCTATCACCCATTACCTCAAAGTGCTTTGCTTGTCCATCCACATCTGTCCAAACTGGTCAGCTCTTTCTTCCGCTACCCATTCCCAGACATCTACCGATCCATTCTGTGCCGTGCCCCCTTCTTCCACACCCCATGGACCCGAAAATGCTAAAATCTGCATGGTTGGCAAATCTCCCTTCAACGGCATACCATCCTCCAAAAGGGATCCCAACACCTTGCACAGCCCCATATTCTCCAGTGGTCCCAATTCCCTCCATTCCGTCTATTGTTCTAACCATGGCGCTATATTCACCTCAAAATATCCTGAACACACACGCCGGTAAACTTACAACTCTATCCGGCGACCCCACAAGTATCACTCCTTCCCCAAATTCCCTAAGTGTTAAAGCACATCGTGGGTGTTTAACGACTTCCTGGTTGAAACGAGTGGCCGGAGAATGAAAGTGCCAGAAAACGCAACAACATACACATAAAACTGAAAGCAATCAGCCAATGTCGAACGCCTTTGCCGTTAGCCTAATCATGCTCCGATTTAAGCAAATGTTCTCGAGGAAATACTGTTATGAATATAGAACACTAATTATAGCAGGGTAAAAATGCCGTTCTATGTGTAAGGTGACAAGACTAACAAAATGATCGCGGTGGGATGCCCCTGACAAAGTTTGTTTAGCAAGGCCCATACAGTTTTTCCTAGATTGTGACTGCGCAAGGCTGAGGTCCCATTATTGTCCAAAAGTGAAATGCCACCATGCACCTCACGCTATTCCCCGATTTCTTGTCCCTACTTGCTTTGGACTACTAATTCCTCCAACTAACAACTTCCGGATTAGTTAACATCTTCATCCTTGCTACGAGCTTTATCAGAATGTTATTATTATCTCCAGTCGCTATTTTCCTGTTCAGCGTAGTCCCTCCATGTTAGCTTGCCCACCTTCGCAACTCTCTAATCCGCCTTCCCAATGGACAAAGACGAAGCGCTCCGAAAACCATGTGATGGCTTCCTAATCCCATTTTTGCACAATATCGATAGAATGCACGCAAACCCTACCTCCCCATATGCCCGTCAGTTAACCGAGTGGTTAAAAGAGCCAGCTTTGAGGGCATGCACGCTTCAATCGCGATTTTGTTAGCCACTATTTCACACATCTTTCAATCCTGCACAGCTTTGTGGACAGTTACGTAAGTAGGTATGAACTTCCTTGCGCGCTGCTTGGCTAATGAAAATTCCTCATAGTCACCTACGGCTACGCCGGTTTTCACTGATCGCATACTGCCGTCCCCTATCCTGACAGGGCACTGATTTTCGTTTTAGGAATCAGGTAGTGTCGCCTCACCACGGCAGTTAGAATTTGTAACCACTATTATCTGTCTGTTATTTCGGGCTACACGGTAACGTATATACTGGTGTGTTCTGGCAGACTGTTAAGGGCGTTTATAATATGAGACATTCATCTAGCTCCGGCTGTCTTATTGGGGCATTTGAATGTAGGTAATACAGTTTCCTGCACGTTAAGTGGACAGAAGAACATCTTTGATCCTGGCTGTCACAAAAATTTTACCAAGATTATTAGCTGAAATAAAGTATAGGGCTTTTTCCGGCTGGTTGGCTGCTGCAATTGTTGGGAGTATTTTAAACATAGGCCGTGAATCACCGTTCCATTCTGAGTTTGATGATGTAATTATCGTTCAGTTGCTGTTTAAAAAATTTTCCTGATCAAACATAGGAAAGACAACTTTTCAGTAACCCCATCACTATCTTCGTGTACACATGGCGCTGGACCAAGGCATCTCTTAAAACCTTGATTCCCGCGCCCAAAGTAGTCCTTGAGTGTGCTTGAAGAACTTCAGTGGAAATGTGACTGCCTACAAATAATTTCAGGTTTTGAATAAATATAGTCAAATGCGAAACGTTTATACGGATTTTCCCTTGGTTGAAACTACGATTTAGGTTACGTTTCGGGTGTGCTTTTAGGAGTTCGCCTTGTAAGACGAATTGGTGGCACCTCGGTGAGTTACCTTTACTTCCTTACGGCATGTTTCACCGTAACATCGACGACTGATGCTTAAAGCGCCTGTAATGTCACATTTTGGACTCAGGCTAGTCAGCGTGAGAGGTCTAAGATATAAACGCTTTCGATTGTTTTGGCTTTGGGCACCATTGGGCCATCTAGTTACCCCTGCGAAACCGTGTACGACCTCCCGGTCCTTATACAGAAACACCAAAAGCTGCTGTCTTTGGCGGCCACCTAAAGAGAGTCGCTTTTCAGGACAATCGTTAACGGACCTGTAGGGTGAGTTTTAAGCGACATTTTCGACCTTGGTCGCTTATGATCCCTGCCAATGCTGACTTTAAACTCGTCCCCGAACACCTTGGCCGACATAGTCTCGTGGGAATTTCAGAGCATCGGCCGTCAAGGTGACTGCATCATCGATCACCCTTTAAAGGTGTAGAGCTGGAAGTGTGTACTTGCCAATGAGGGATGTTTATTTCTGCCATCGCCATCTGGATCAAATCCTTGAAACTGGACGATGGCTTCAAGAATTTTGATAGGTTTTCTGACGCCAAGGTTAGCGTTTGTGTCTGATTTTCAGTAGAATTTTATGTGTTGCCCTGCACAGTTCAGTCAAACCACCTTTGATTTGGTGCTGTGGATACCAACTTCATTGATGCACGCTTCATGAGAGGTCCTTGTTGCCTCTTCGTCAGGCTTGCCTCAACGTGAGGCTTAATATCGTTGGTAGACAACGGAGCTGCTACGGCTGATCTGAAGCTGCAAGGTTGAAGCCACGGTCGGTGAGACCAGCGCTTTTGACAGGACAAAAACCTTCATCTGCCACCAGTTTGGCCGAACTCCCGGATCGGCGTATGTTGGTTTGGCAACACAATTACAGGACCAAGGTGACTTGGTTTTTCCTCATCCAGCTGGCAACCGTTGGGTATCTATTATAATTTTGGGTATATTTTTCAAGAACTCTAGAGTTTCAAATGCATCACTAGGGAGACTTTGAGAGCCTTGCGGGCACCACAAACTCAGTGTGCCAGTGGCCTAGCAACGTTATTCAAATAAGTCGCAGCATCACAGCTCCAGAGTGATAGTTTGAGAACACACAGACCCCGATTTGAAGATGCTATTCACTCTTTAGGGCTGATTCTCGTTTTCCGCAAGGCGGCTCCATTCTTATTTTTCGCATCCTCACAAGTCTTGGAAAGAAATCTCTTTTGCTCATCGAGTGTATTGGCTAAAGGTAATTGGTGGTGCCGATTTTTCCCATTAGAAAGTAAGGATTTGATTGTTGTCGAGAGACTCCTTGTAGGCTAGGGCACGCAGTACAATTTCCGGTTAAGAAACCCAACACAAGCAATAGGTTCAGAAGCCTTGTCTGGCGAATCCAAACGAGCAAGAAATGGGGCCAGTCGGGCCGGAGGCTAGACGCGCACCCAAAATTTCTCAGAAACCGTGGTTAGAAAAAGGAAAACTTTAACATAAAGTTTCAACATTTGATGGCAGTTGTTCGGGTGTATGAGATCTTCCCAAACGGCCGCAGTTTTGTTGAAAGTTGTTTAAAACTACTCAATCCCCACGATATTCAAGGCTCGCGATATTCATATTTTAATGGCTGCTATGGCTGAGCACGTAAATGCAGATGATACCTTTGTGGAGAATTTAGCTCGTCAAAGTTTTTTCCCAATCAATGCATTTAAGGTCGCTTTGAAAGAGTACCAGGCAAAACATTACGTTGTTTTCGACCGTGTAAACTCCAAAAAGAGCAGCAATTCGCTCCTTTTGTATGAAAAAGCCTTCTATCGTTGCAGCAGACATCCCTGCAGACGAAGCCGAAGCCGTGGAATTCGTTCGTTGATTGTGTGTACGTTGCAGCACACGTCGTACTATTTGTCCGGCAAGGTTCCACGTTCGCCGGTACCATGACTGCTTGAGGGGTACCTGTGCTTTTCTCGAACGCAGCACTCTTTAGACGTTTCCCGTATCGCTTCAAGGTGAGAAGCCCGTTGTTAGTAACGGTCAGTTTGTGGTACAAACCCTTAAATGTTCTCAGACAGTCAACATCTCGGCAGGAACCTACACGTGCATATTTTGCCAATCAATGTGGCTAGCTTGGGCACACCTAAGGAGGACAAGCCGAGTCTGCCCCGTAAGACAATCGCAATAAAACTGTTTTGTCCAATTTCGGAGTTGATGGAGACCGGTAATCTGGGGCCTAATTTCTTAGCATACGCTTTGTGGACCTTGCTTTCGAATCCCGTGATGACGAGGTATTCGTGTGATTGTAACTCGAAGGCCTCAAATGCCGAATCAATGAACCCATGGCAATCCGCAACGAGTGTGCATTTATCTTTCATCCCGGTGTTGGGAATTACGAACCACTAGGTAAGCAAACAAATAAAATTCGATTACATCCAGATGCTTAAATGATGTTCCCGAAGGTTAATTGCTTGCCCATTTTCCGTTTCAGAATCCTTGTCCCGAAAAATGGATCTCAAGAAAATTAAGCTTTTATCAGTGATGCCAATGAATAAAATGCAATTTGCCAATGGTGTTTTCGTAAATTCATAGCGGGCGCGTTATCAATGCGTGGAGTTATGAGTATAGAGCGCCATCGTTGGCCATTGTATTACGTTGGCGTGCATAGGTGAGGCCTCATAATCTGCGTCGCGAATAGCAGTTACGCTAAGTAGTCGAGGTAAGCGACAGCTCATTGTTTCGAGTAATGGAGGGAGTGGTCGAGGGTGTACAATCAAGAGTAGGAGTTAGTAGTGCGCTATCAAAATTGGTGGTGATTACAGTTTGACAGGTGATGACCACCGTTGATCGTGGGGTTGGTCTGTTATGTGTTGCCGGGGCATTATGTTTAGCTACGAGCATGTGTACGGGCTTGGAAGTTACTATAGGTCGCCGCCGTAGGTTACGTCGACTACAGTTGTGATGTTTACTTAAGGTAGCAAACATAAACGGTATCGAGTATGAGTGTGACGATAAAAAGCTAAGTTAGGTGACTTTGAGTACAGTTGTGAGTATAACAGGCTGTCAGATTATGCTATCACCCATAGTTGGGTCCTTGTTTTTACCGGTCAGCATATATTTTGGATTGATGTTTACTGTAGGTAGCGAAGATAAGCGGCATCGCGTGTAGTTAAAGGCATGAAAGATCGTCGGCTTTATACTCAGCGTTGCACATAGACACAGGTCTTGCAACTATGATAATCAGCCAAGGTAGGCGATATCAACTGAAGTTACGAGTATGACGGGTAGCCGTTGGTCGTTAAGATGTCACGCGTAGTTGGAACCTGGTTTCTATCAGCCCGCACAGATACTGGCTCGGTGATTACTGTAGGTAGCAGGCAGGTACGACAGTGAAGATCGGTGTTTAACACTGATTTCATGCTCTCCATGATGATATAAGCAGCAGAC
>NW_008751715.1:495273-557278 GCF_000715545.1 Opisthorchis viverrini
ACAGGTACGATCAAAAGCCAAGTTAGATGACTTCGAGTGCAGTTGTGAGTATAAAAGGCTGTCAGATGTGGCTGTCACGCATAGCTGAGGCCTTATTTTACCGGTCGGCATATATATTGCATTGATGTTTACTGTAGCTAGCGCAGACAAGCGGGATCGCGTATAGTTAAGGGTATACAAGACCGTCAGTGACCATCGGATTATGTTACTGTGCATAGGTGCAGTCTCACGTTGCACATAAACGCGGGCCTAGCAGTTACAACAAGTATTCGAGATGAGTGGAAACTAATAGAGATATGAGTACAAGGGGCCGTCGTTGCTCATTGGATTGGGCCGACGCGCATATGTGGGAAACCTTAATTAGCGTCGAACACAGACACGGATGCAGCAGCTACAATAGGTAGTCGGGGTGAGGGACAACGGCTACCGTCATCGTGGTGACCGCTTTCTGGTGGTCACTACCTATAGAACGTCATAGTTATAGTAGGAAAGACGCCCACAGCTATCTGGTAACACTGTATTGTCTACAAGCTAGTTATGCATATCTGGGAAAGGGGATCATTCACAGATGTCCCTCGCACTACCACTGCAAGTTTGTGCTGTTATACAACTTTATTGCGCTTAATGGAACATGAGATAAATGAGGAAAATACGTTGTGAGCAGGTTCACCGAACAAAAATATCCCATTTGTTAAATCTGAAACGTCTAAAGCCATCAAACGCCTGCGACTGATCCTATAGGGTGGCATTCGCATTAAATACTCTTAAGATGTTATTTTATTCTTCAGGAAGACCGAAGAACGCCAAGATACGCTCAAGTGCGATTTAGTGTCTTATGTCGCGTAAACCGGCCAAAAATACAAATCAGCGATAGTCACTGACCTTGGCTTTTCGCCCACTTAAACAAAATGCTACGTGCAACATGTCACAGGAAGGTGCAAATTGATTAGGCTAACTTCCCATTAAAATAGCAACTTCGAAAACCCTATAGTTTCGGCGAACTCAATTTAGGTGTGTCAATAGCCAACCGGTAGAGTACCATCTAAATTTCAAACCACGCGGTTTTTAAGGGCAAACACAGTTCTGAATAGCAGGGTTGTTTTAGCTCTGACCAAAGATAAGGAACAGAAAAATTGGTTCAGCTTTCGTGATCCTAAGCCGAAAGTAGTTTGTTTAGACGCATGAAAACCGTAGATATACTGAATTATCAAGGTTGGCAGAAAGCGCGCACGGGACGAAGCACGTATATTCGTGCCCGGAACGTCGCTCTATAGATCTACCACAATATTGGCGATCTTTGAATATGGATAGTGATTCTCTTCCTTACTTCATTCTAGGAAGGTGACGCTATTATGGGATAGGACTTTGGACGTAAAAAGTGAGGATTACGATGTACCCATCTTGGCTTCCGGTGGTTCGCGCGTCAGCCATTGCTTGGACTCCGCTTATTCAGTGCGAATTACCGGAAGGGCCAACATTCTCGAGTAATGTCATTACAAGAGACAGGAAGATAGTGATCAATGTCAGTGGAAGTCGTTTCGAGACGTGGAAGTCTTCGCTAGACCGTTTCCCAGACACACTTCTTGGTTCGGATGAAAAGGATTATTTTAGAGACTCTAAATCGGGAGAATACTTTTTTGATCGGGATCCAAACCTTTTCCGTTTTATATTAGCTTATTATCGTTCTGGGAAACTACATTTTCCGAAAGATTCTTGTGTCACGGCTTATCACGACGAATTGATCTATTTCGGAATCATGCCAGAAATTATGGGAGACTGCTGTTACGAGGAATATCTTGATCGATACCGCGAAAACAGAGAACGACAGCTTGAGGATCTAAACGATCATAAAGAGGAGGAACAACCAGCTACATGCTTTCGTGAACAGCTCTGGCGTGCTTTTGAGAATCCGCAAGCATCAACACTCGCCATTGTGTTGTATTATGTTACTGGATTTTTTATTGGCGTATCTGTACTAGCAAACGTAACTGAGACGGTTTCTTGTGGAACAAGTCAGGAGACGGGTGATAATATACCCTGTGGCGAGAAGTACAACGCTGCATTTTTTTGTTTGGACACAGCCTGTGTAATGCTTTTTACTGTTGAATATTTTGCCCGGCTGTACGCCGCGCCATCAAGGTGGAAATTCATTCGATCTGTGATGTCAATTATCGATATTGCTGCGGTGCTTCCGTACTATATTGGTTTATTCATGTCCAACAATAAGGAGTTTTCTGGCGCTTTTACCACTCTAAGAGTGTTTCGTGTGTGTCGCATTTTTAAGTTTTCAAGACATAGCAAAGGACTGCGGATCCTTGGATGTACTTTGAGATGTTGTGCTTCAGAACTGGGGTTTCTCCTTTTTACGATCACGATGGGAGTCATAATTTTTTCTACAATCATGTTCTATGCGGAAAAGTCAGAAACATCACAATTTAACAGTATTCCAGCTGCATTCTGGTACACTATTGTAACAATGACTACACTTGGGTAAGTGGATTCTTTCCTCCCGAACATGAAAGGTTACGTGATTTCTACCACTTAGAGAGGAAAGAGAAATTGAAAACAATTTTCATGGCAATAGTGGTTTGGGAATTTAAGCTTACAACATTTAATTGATAGGTTTTCCCCCAAAAGCTTCCATGAGTTTTTAATAAATGCGGTAATTAGTCTCTCTCTTCTACGTTTTGTCCGTCTCAAAGCTTAAAATAATGCCTTGCGGATCAAAGTATGACTTCTCAGCCTTGCGCTTTCAAGTTCGATGTGTAGTTATAGCTTTCGTCGTAGGGCGTTGCCCCAGCACAATGCTAAGGAATAACGGGACAAAATGAATAAAAACATAAAAAGAACCAAATAGAAGTAGGAATCATTTTCATTGTTTGGGTCGCACAGTTTCTCATTTAAACTGACAACAACTGGCATAAATCTGGTAATATTGTGTCATACTAATTGTCGGTGTGCACGTACTCGCTAAATCATGCAAACCTATTTGGCATTGTTTCAGTTTTGCAAAAATAATATGATCCATGAATTTCGCTGATTTGTTGGATATTTTTTGATATTTTGAGCAATGTCACCGGTGTCGTATAGGTTTTGGTCAATTTTGCATAACCATTTACTTTACTACAGACAAGATAGTGTATAGTATTCTAGAGTGAAAGCAAGACAGCTCTGCTTTGTACGAAATATTTAAAGGGCTGTGAACGTGAAGCAAGCATTTAGGCATATCGCCTCAAGTTAATTATAAGAAAAAGCTGTTTTTATCGAAGACTACACTAGAAATATATTAACACACTACATGCGTATTCGAACACACTTGGGTTGAGTGCTTTAAAGCTGTAAGACTGTGCGGCCCAGAAAGGATCAAGATGCCCATTTATTTTGGAGGATATTTCTATCAGACGCTTTCACGGTGAATTTTCCTGCAAGTGTGTTTTTATAGAGCATTTATAATACATGTTTCTTCTGCAAGATGGGACTTTCTGCCCAAATTGATTGCGATAATAGGCAGCGTGATTAAAAGTGGTATTTGCCCATAAAATTTAGGCTGACACTATGGTTTAAGTGTTTTATGCAATTCATATTGTCCTAAAACTGATGCGGATTTGCCACTTAGGTTTTTTCTTAATCCACCACTGGTATACATCACAATTTACTTAACCTTTTTAAAGAAGCGTTCGGCACTTGAGACAAATGGGAACATTGTTTCAAAGCCTTTGTGCCAAGTTATTCCAAATACAAACAACTTTGTTCTAACGTGGAGAATTTAAGGTGATTTTCCTAATTTCTGGTACTGATCAGAACCAGAACCACGTAAGTTTTTTTTTTGCGTCTTACCGCGCAAACCTCTCCTAATCATACTCAAATTATAAAGCGCTACCTTACCTTTTGAGACCGAACACCCTCAGTCAAAAAGCATAACATTTTGTGACGTGACCAGGAAGACGTCAGCCATGATTGCCAGATAGACATCTTGATATGCAATAAAGCTTACCAGAGATGTTTTGCAACCCTCATCAGCAAACAGTTGGGATGCTTTTGTAGTGAGCTATTGTTTAGCATTACTCAAAATAAAAGATAAAACAGCAAGGATTTAAGCGTCATTTACTGTATGCAAACAACTCTGCTCACAACTGAATCATGATTTTGCTGTTTTCGGTAGTAAAATGGCCACTTCAAATATTTTACGCACAAAAGTTAGATATTTGATTACACCATACACTCAAAACTTACCAAAAGTGGTTACTCTGACTGTTTTCTTGGCGAGAAAACATTCTTGCAGTGGCTGCATGTCCACTTGACTGTCCTGTTCTATATTTGGCAGTAATCATATCAGGCCTCCCTTGTACATGTGCAATGTTATTAAGATGCACAAAACTTCAAATGATAAATAACTTTTCTTTACACCCAAAAATAATTGAATTATTGTTAGATATTGGGTGCTCAAGAAAATGTCAGTAGTGACCTAACGTCGACTCATGGAAGTAGAATAACTTGTAAGTAGATAGAGTTTTTATGTGCAGCACAGGATGGATGTCTCTAAATAGCACAAATGGAAAGATCAATAAGTGGTATTAATTATGCTGTGCACCAACCCATACAAGATGATTAGGTAATGTTACGTCTCTCAAACGCAATGAAAGCTAAAACATTTAAATCCACGGCTGCCTGAGCGGCTACAAGAGGGATTATTGTTCAAGGCGTGAAAAGTCTGTGAAAAATATGTAAGACCAGCTCGGTGGCCGATGATTGATAACCTTTTTTGTCGATTTAGTCATAAGTTTGCTCCTAAAATTAGTTTGTCCTCTCACTCAAGTAAAACATTGTGGTATACGTTTGAACTGATCTAGACAAAACAATTAGACGTCTTTTAGCCATTTTGTTCAAAAAAACTAATGATTGTCCTGAAGAAAGAGTCTGCCAGTGGCGTTTTACTTTTGCTCTGGGAAGAAATCAACCGGCCAAGTCCATATACATGTTGAGTACTAGTGGATTCGTGTAAACGATACAGTTCTAACGAATTTTGTTTTGCGTTATCAATCAGTGGTTCAGGATATCCACGTGTGCTATTTCAGCCAAATCGTCAATCAGTTCAATGAACTGATTAAGTGTGCTTCAGAAATTAAAATTTTGGCAACGGTGGAGTGATGCTGCAGACAAATGGAAGTTGAGACCTTTATACGTTTTGTCGGCGGTAGGATAGTTCACAAATAAAGACGTGGTCAGTTTCGGATTATTTATAAAATTGCAAGAAGTTACGTGTGACTAATCGGCAGAGGACGTAACATTACATTACGTGAGATTGAGTCAGAGAATGCACTCATATAGTATGGAACCAAAAGGAATTATACAAACAGCCTCATATTGTTTTTGAACAACAACCAAAGTTTAAAACCAAACATTTGGAAAAAGCCTTGCAGCGTCTTAAACCACTACACTAATTACATTGCTAAACACAGCATAATTAGAAGCAGTGTTGTTCCATGGAGCATACTGAAACGGTGACATCACATCTTTGTGGACTTTTGGAGATATGTGCATGAGATATTTCGTTGACCGACTTTAGCTCTTTTTTGTTCAAAAAATTTCAAATTGGCAGATTCACGAAACTGGCAAATGAGTCAAGCATCCTAAGCCTTACATATTGGAAATATACATTTCATAAACAAACTTTAGCACGTGTCTTAAAGTGTAAGTATATATTTATACATATATCTACTATTTTGTAACCAGGTCCAAAATGAAAATGTAGTTTTTTCGTCAATTTTCTGAGCTTAAATGCAACTCTAACAATAGAAATCTTCCGAAAAAAAACAGTGGTTTCGAAGTTTTAAGGAAAAATTGAAACAAAGTTAAGAACTATTTCATCAGGTTTGCTCACGATGCATCTAGCTACTTTTATACTCACGGGAGGGAAGTGCACCTTACCGTATAAAATGGGAACTCGTATCCCATGTATTAAGACTTGTGACGGGATTGAATAAACAAAACCCTTAATATTTTTCTGCAAACCAAATAGAAAATAAAAAGAAGCTGACTAAACCAGTCACTAGCACTTAAATAACACCGTTTTATAAAGTGTTTACTTTTCCACTAGTATTTGTTTGGTTGAACCTGAGACCTAAGGTTCAATAAGCTGAAAGAATTGGGTTTCTAAAATAACACGCACAAGTCTGACTTAAGTAGGTTAAGAATAATTACACTGAAAGGGCTGTGGCCAATGAAATTACTCTCCTGACAAAAAGGAAATCAGTGATGTTTAGCTTGAAGTAATTTTTTCGGTTTACTAGCCTTGATTACTTGCGCTTTTCTTGTCAGCGACATCAATAATAAAACCAATAACTCAAGTCGTACATAAATATTTGGCCGGTAGCTGCTTGAGATTATTTTAACTTAGTACACCGTTTACATATCTATTCATCTGCAATTAAACATGTTCCCTCATTTAGATAGTTTTAGAAATGGTTGAATGATATGCAATGTACAAGAGAAATAATGTCAACAAAACGTGCCATAGTAGGAAGCTCTAGTAAGATTGTATTCCCATGACATGTTAGCATATAGTGTCACACTAGACAATGAGTAAGGTCACCGGTTTGTTACTGATCAGCCGAAATAATGTCATGTACAAAATATGTTAGTTGAGATGTTTTTAGGGCACTGGAGTAGTTTGTTCTGAAATATATAAGCAGATGTTTTGAACAAACTGATTTGCCTATTTGAAAGGAATGTACTGCTGAAAAACTGAATTTGCCAAACTTTGGTGATGCGCATTTAATTTGTGGATATTTTGATCACTTATGGGTAGAGTGCTCCTTAGTCCTAATAAGTTGGTCTTTGTTTTTATAGCGTCAGTGCATTTGGAGAAACAAAACACTAGTAAAGGTTTAACTGCCTCCCAAAATCGCAGAACTTGGCCGCTATCTTGTTGTTACTACATAAGCCGTCTACTTTGAAGATGGTGAGTAAGTTACAAACGAACAATCGTTAAAACTAAAACAAGGATCAAAGCACTTTGTTTGCCCAAAAATGTAATTTATGATGCGTGAAAGCCCTAAAACTGGTTTAAATTTTACCAAAGATTTTAAATTTGATTTTTGTAAGAAAAATATAATTCTTCTACAGGGCTACAAAAAACTGGTGGTTTATTTCGTTTTCAGCACATCGGTGTATTAACTAACTAAAAAATAAAATAAATGTTTCCGTTCGTGGACAAAATTTTACGGCAGCTCACGGTTTTTGTGCGCTTATCCAAGGTGTTCATGCAGGGTTCGCGATGGCTTTATCGAGTAATATTTTTGGATATGTTTGAGTCCAGTCACATGGCCTAAAAATGCGGTGTTATGCAGCTTAGTTGACCACCAACACTCTTGAAAAATCGATAAACTTTTGAGTGGTATTGTTGAGAAAATGTGCCCAAAGGGTGGCGGCTTTCAAAGGATTGTCAAATAGTTAATTTTTTTCTAATTAGCTCTGCCTCTTTGGATGGAAGTTAAATATTTTTACTTTCATGTTATAAACAGATTATCAGACCACCAAAACCGTTTATCGGGTTTGGTAAGGTTTGCTTGTGATAGTATGACAACAAAAGAGGATTAATACGTATGCTACTCTTAAGTAAGAAACCTGTAAATTGCTCGGGTCCTACAGGAATACTTTGGGTGCCAAAAATAATCTACAGCTTTGTGTAATAATGATAGTGATTGACAGCAAAGAGAGGCGTTGTTAAACTGCAAAGTCAATGAGTCATTTTATTGAAGCCACGCCTATCTAAACATCAGCATTCGCATTTTAGCTATTCCCATGCCTTGTGGAATGATGGGTACTCTGGGATCTGAGATCGTTGGTTCGACGGGAAGCAAGGAATTCTAACGCGCCGAGTATTTTTCATCACATTGCTAGAGTGTGACGACAAATCTTCGTCCAGTCAATAAACTTAGTTATTGAGCAGAATCATGTGAGACCGTGGGAGTAAACTAAGATCGGAGAGACAAAGCCTACAGAAGCTACCAGGATGTGAATATTGGAGGTATTATTTTTACTCTGCCGGTTAAACCAGCGGTGCGTTTAATGACTTAATTGAAAACTACTCACAGATCATGTCAAAATAATTTTTTGTACCTGTAATTTGTGCTAGTTTACCTTTGTTCTGAAAATGCTACAGCTGTTCAGAGATTTATTCTCCACTATTCATCTTGGACAAATTACCTCGTTACGGTCGAACTTTGGAGTGTAAGCAATTTCCTCACTTAAATAATCCCGTAGTTTATCCATAAAAATACATCACGGTTTCAAATATTATACTAATGAGGTCATTCCTAAGAGCATTATGCCTGTGCACCGCACCTTGGAAAGTTTAGTGTTTATGCGCTGCTTCCAAACACAAGTCAACTTAAAAAACTGGCAAGGAAGTAGATAAGGAGATAATGAGACCACTGAGGTGCAACTTTGTCGGCTTGAAACAAACTGTTAAAACAATTTTTTATGCCAAAACACATGTAAATAAAATTTGAGGGGCATGCCAAACTACCTGTTTGAATCTTCTGTTTAGACGTGTTTTTAGTTGCACGAGTATACTTGGGTATATTTGGGAGTCTACCATTTACAGTCCGCGCAAAACTATTTGTTGTATTTCGTGATGCCTTCTGTTTACCGTGACGGTGTTTTACGTGCCACATGACTGCTATGACAGGCGAAGCTTTTTTGCCCTGGTGAAATACGCACTATTCAATAAAACTCCAAGTGCCAGACAAAAGTTTCTAAGGGCCTCCCGACTTGTGCGCCTGTGCAGCTAATTTACTTGCTAACAGAACTGCACAGTTTGGGGTGAATTTTCTAATTTTATGCCTAAAGGTTAATATCTTCTTTTGTTGTACGTAAGCTGCCTCGACCATCTTTATCACTGGTTGACAGGTGAAATTATTGTATTTTTATCCTGTCCAGTCATGGACTCAATGCACGAATTGTATAAACATAGAATAAAGGCGGTATTTAGTCGATGCTGATCACCTGACCAATCCAAGGGCGACCAAATGGTCTGTTTCACATGTTTTTGTGCACTTGGCTAGGGCTAACCTGATGTGACCAGAAGCGCCTTGCTTATTGGTAGAACTTTGGAGATATTTTTGCCCAAGAAGGTAAAAAAGAAGATGACAGGGTCATTTCGATGACCAGTATCCACCAGATTGAAGATTCAGGCTTTTAGGTTGGTGTGATTTTATTCCCTATCATGAGCTGAATCCACAAATCCCTGTTGGGTTCAGTAAGGGTTTGATTTTCATGTGAAGACACAACTTTAGTTCTGAATTTTTCGCAGCATTGGATAAATTTCTTAATGTCGCTTCTGTTGGTATTCGTCTGAGTCCACTATTAGTGGATATCCGCATACATAAGAATGAGCCACAGACTTTTGATGAAATTCCAAAATCCTTATCTGTTATTAGAACTTGTTAATGGTATTTCCCTTAGTACGGATGAGGAATAATCTTGGTGTCTCAGGATACACTTATTTGTAAACGTATCGACGGTTCTCAGTAGCGTTCATCCTGCGGATAAACATGTGAAACGGTCAGTATTTACAGTTCTCCAAAAATATTTTGAAATTTTATTAGCGTGGGTTAGAGAAACCCTTACTCTACAAAAGCTCAACCACAACGAGATGATAAGTTTTGGAAAAGATTGTGTTAAAGAACGGTTTTACAGAGCGCTTTGCCGCAATATTAAACACAAAAAACCTGTAATTTATTTAACAGGCAAGAATGACATATACAGGTTTCTTCAATTCACAGAGTCACGTTGAAACCGAACTAAAACATGAACGTTATACTGTTTCAAAGTTTGGTTATATTGCGGTTCAATTAGGTCTGATAGGGAGTTCTAGAGAAGTCGGCCCTCGAAGATATGGGCCTTGACTGTCTATTTTGTTTGCTTCTCGTACTAGTTCTTCTACAGCTGCGAAGAGACGTTTATATCGGTGGAACAAACAGATTCTCAGTTAAACTTGCGGCAGAATACATTTCAAGGCACATACAAAGCCGTTGCATTAGAAGTTAAACCTCAATCCCAGATTATCAGGAGTCATAGTTCTGGCCAACTTAAATCTTGTTGAGCAACCCAAACTCCTTCATAAAAAAGACCACGCTAATGAAATCAAACTCACCCCGACCTGTACAAAATGGTTGGAGGAAATCACTTACTTGCCCTGAAATTGGTCGAGTGACTTTCAAAAGCCAACCAATTGGGGGCTGTTCAAAACGGTTGCTACTCTTTATTAATACATCTCACCGGTTTTACATCCGTGGCTTAAGAGATTAGAAAAAATGTTACTATTTAGCAGTATACGACTTCTGTTAGTTCAAATGAAACCAAGGAGAAAACAATTACCATTTTTAGCTTATGCACTAGTATTAATCTAATATCCAGATAAATTTATTTAAAATCGCTCGCTAGTGTATATTTACAATAATGCCTTTTGGTTGGGCGTCCAAAGGGTAGTTGACAGCAGAGTGACCGTTGGACTTTTGGAAGACCCATATGCATCCGGTGACTTGAGAGCTTGTAGGCACAGTAACGAAAACCAGCGGGAGGTCAATCACAATGTTGAAGAAGTAGGTACTGGATGATCGATGATTTTGGAGGATTATGTGACAGGTTGGATAATGAGCACCGAATACGATTTGAGCGGTTCCTCCGATGAAGTGGGGGCTTTGGTTAAGTGTCAAGTCCGCAGCATCAGAGAGTTAAGAGACTACACAAACTGGACTTCTGCGTCGAACAGAGACATACTCGTCAGCACATGTAGACCTTTCAGCAAGCTTACACCAACAACTTTAGAACCCTATATACCACCACATGCATCCACGTTTCAAATGCTGTGGATGTGCACAATGGCCTTGTACGTAAGGAGAATCACGCTAAATGGTGTACCAAGGGTTGCTGACGATCATCAAATGAATAACACTAGAGAACTGTTCCTTACCGGTGCACGCAACTTATCCTTCAAATCTCCTAGCTTGACTTGGCTCAGTGAAACGAAGAACTTGAACCGCTTTGCACCATTTGATTAACAAAGTATCAGCAACCGAAAGTTCAGCTGTGGTACTTGGAAAAAATTCCTTGCTCCACAAGAGATCAGAAGAGGAAAGCTACAAACAATTCAAGTTGCACAAAAAACCGTTGTACACCGGATTTTTTTATCGTTCAGGAGGACGGCAAAGGTGAATTTCACAAACAGACTGACTCCTGTGCAGCACTGAGTCGAGAAAAATATTTGGGGTAAAAGGATTTTCATTGTGATTTCCCCGAAAAGCAGTGTCACATGGAACATTTTGGTTTGCTCCCTTGCTTGTTCTAAAGCGTTTCACTCAGAATACCAGTGGATTATCATTTGTAAGTTTACATCGTGACTAAAAATGCAAGTAGCAATTTATTAGCCGTAGTTGGTGGTGCGTTTTGTAGTAAATGCCTCCGCTCTTGTTTGAATAGAAGTTAATTGGTGAGTTTCCTTAGTTGTACTGCAATTTTCGGTTAGGTTTCTGTGTTAGGAATTTCCTTAGTAAGTTCACCGTTTTCAGCGTTTTGTGCACATATCCGTGGAATGTCATTAAAACTGATGCTAAGTAGTAGTATCTTAGGGATGCATATTATTCGAAGTAAAATATCTGCAATGCTACGACGGCGCAAAATGAATGTTGCTAATGGGCAGAAAGCGTTTGGTGCACTTTGCCCGATGAACTGACCAGTCTTAGTGACCAAATACGGGTGATTATTTTCTCATGGTTGCCACGTATTACGATTAATCGTTACGGGCTCCGACTGGCGATTGCATGTAAGTTTGTGTTCTGTGATAAACTCACAAACAACCGGTACAGCATTTAAACAACATCGTGTCAACTTGTATAGCGCTCAGCTTGGCCTTTCACTGTGACGCAATACGTTCAAAGTTTATCTGACAGAAATCACTGTGTTTGAAATCCACCAAAATCAATATTTTTCTGTGGACAAATTCTGTTACAAACTGACAGGCTAATTCGCCATGGTGTCAACGTTTGAATAAATGCTTTCTGGTCCGTTTTTTGGACAAGTGGCAGAAAGTGGAGTGAGCCAAGTGAGGTTATTCAAATCGTCAAATCTGTTGCCAATAAAGTTTACACGAAGAGAGCTTAAGATAGACGAAGGTTTCGACTACATGTAATGGTTTATTAAGTGCATGAATGGAACCATGTGTAAGCAACTCATATGTGTATTTAGCCCTTCGAAAATGTCTTCTATGTGAGTGGCACATTTTCTTAAGAATTGTTTTTTGACTTCTTAAGTTTACTTCACGTCGGATGATAACTCAAATGAAACCCGCTTCTAGACAAAGACCTTTTAAACTTTTAGGACACGCTATGCTGTCAAGGCGAAAATTGGTGTTTTAGGTTGGACAGATTGTTGATGTTCTGCCCGGTCCAGCAAAGGTAGTAAAAGCCAGCAAATATTGTTATCCTCAGCTGTTTCATTGCACTAAATCTAAAACTAACATATAGATGACGATCGTTCTAATGCGCCCCAAAATTTCAAAGCCCAGTTTATTTAAGCCTAAAGAATGACTCAACTGGGTGACAGTTTGAAAAATACAGCAAGAGGACAAAGTTATTGGATTTTGACGTTTCGTTTTTATATTCTCAGGTGCAATACTAAAACCACGTAATAAACGGGCGTAAACGGCGACAGAATAGCGGAGCGGAACTAACCATCTGGTGGAACAATCAGGCTCGGTTCTTAGGTTCAAGGCAGGATGGTGGCTTGTTAGGATGTTTCAGGCCCACAAGCTGGGTTGTTATTGAATGATCAACATGACCTTGTTGAAAGCCGATATTTTCAAGTTGACATTGCGCACTCTAATTCCGACTGCTGTACTGAGGTCAATTCATTGCCCAGTGGATAGAGTGTTTGGGGATCGATGAGGCGGTTTTCGGGTCTCACTTTGCAGGCCATCGGTTGATCGATTAGTCACCTGACTCAGATATTTGGGGAAATGTTCCAAGAGGCTTTCCACCTGCTCCGCTAATGTATATTTCATCTTAAATGCACGTGAACTGGTGGCTTGGTCGTTGCGCATGCTTTCTGACGGATTACTTAAGAATGATTGATTGAAACTCCGTAAATCATGCTGGTAGAATAAGTTACATGGACCATTCTTATGCTATCAAGAATGTTCGTTAGAAGCATCACTCCACCTTTGCCAGCATATCAATCCTCTACTTCACTTTTAACAGACTGGCGCACAGAAATACTTATTTCGCTACTTGCAAGCTGCTTTTTTCACGCCCTTCTGTTTTTGGAAGAAAAACGCACATTCCTTGAACTTTGTGTCTATTATGTTTGAAGATTACATACTGAATGGGGAGTTTTTGGGTCCACCGGAATCCGGACATCTCGATTGTTGAAGCGTTATATCGGCAGTTGACAGTATAGTAGACAGTATACCAGGCCTAATACTTCCTTCCAGCTAGGTACCGAAGAGATATTACAGATGAACCACTCACTTCGTTTTGCGATTTTTTGCGCAGGGCTACTTATTTCCGGATTCATATTAGAAATTTCAACCTTCCGCATCAGCTATTCATTTGTATATCAGATATATCGTACTTTTGCAGTAGGTCACAATCTTAAATATTATGTTGGTAGTACAAGCGCACACTGTCCTGTATTCGAAAAACAAAACTGTCCAAATTCAACCCTGTGTCAAACACAAATGAAAAATTGACGTCATTGCTGTCACGCTTTCCGCTAGGACCATTCCGTAGCGGCGCCTCATTTGTTTGAGTAGAGTTCATAGAAGTGGGGAGCGATAAAAATTGCGGAAGGGATGGTAAGATATGTCACGGTGGATGCAAGAAGCACAATATGATATTGTTGGATAGCAAAGTTTAGGCGGCTTCTCAAAGTGGCGCACTTTTTAACGAAAAAACGCATCGAAAAGCCTGGTTAGCTAGGTTGGAAATTTAGTAAATGGTTACAGTGGTTGTCATCCAACATCCTGAGCCCTTTTGCGTTTTTTCTTGCGAGGTCGTTTTCTTTGAACAAGGGTTTTTCAGAGACCATGCTCCTTTACTCCTTTACCGTACTGCAGTTTATTTCACTCTCACAGAGAATTTTTAGAACGAGGTAGCCGCTGCAGGGCCAAAAATGAGAGTACCCAATAGCAAAATGCATTCGTCTGCTAAGTGAACCAGTGTTAATAGGGTCTCAATCGACGCACATTTGCGGTATTCCATGACTGAATAGATTACACAAAGATAAGATCATGATTCAGTTAATAAGATACCGAAGAAAACAAGGTGTATTTTCTTGATATAGCGCACTAAATATATGGTTGCCAAAACCTTTCCGGTTTCAGACAACCAAATACACATTGTTGTACCCTATTATAGTAGAGTATGTTCATTCAGATTTGAAAGGGTGTCGCCTTCGGGGTATATTGCTCCTGGCAGTTATAATCGGCGGCTGCAATCATCCTAAAATTCCGTCGTTGGAACTCTGAGTCAAGGTTAAGTTCAGCGATGCCGGCATACTGATGAACGCGATTGGTGACCATAACAAACAAGGAAGATCCCCAAGACCCCGGGTGACTGGAGAAGAGAGGCAACAAGCACCATGTAGTTATGGAGATACTTGTCTTTATTCCCTTTTTCTGGCACCACTTCAACTAAACTAGTCATCATCGGTGAGTTTACAATAATTTTCCCTGTTAAGGAATACGGTGTTAACCTAAAAGAATGTATTTAGGGCAGCAATAAACCAAGTACACTAGAAACTTTGTTCCATGTGGACAGTTGCTTCTACTGTTTAGCTTAGGCTTAGCGAAGTTTATTGCAGACGCGCACAGTGAAACAAAGCCACTCGTTTGTTTTTACAAGCGCACCATATTTTCACATAATTTTCACCTGTATGTATTTGCATCTCAGTATGCGTAAAATTTTAGCCAAACAGATGCGAGCTGATATAACTTTGTTTGGTTAGCTCAAATTCCTAGGTCAGCAAAACTGGCCGTGAGGAAATAATGAACAGTTTTCTGTGGTGTCACCTGACGCCAAGTTTTTTAACCATTCACGTTTGATATCAGACAAACTAAGTGCAGTTTTCTGAAAACTTCAGACATTTCGCTTAGGATTATGCAAATTTCAGTAGGAAATAGATTGCACGCTACCCTAAGGTGTACATCAGTCCATATTCAGCAGGAGAGCGGTTTCTAAAATGTCACTTGTTTTAGATTTATGTGTACTGGTGCGACGTTCAAAATCTCTTCACTAAGCTCTGGAGAATAGGTTAAAAAAATTAAAAAAAATTATGTGATTTGGATGGAAACCAGGGGCGGATATCCTTTATCTGCATGGTTACATTTCATGTCCAGGAACTATACAGAGCAGACATTTAGTTTATGACAGGAAATGTTGGTTCCGCTCGGTCTTTTATGACCCTGATTCTACATTCGTTCACACTGATATAGGATGGTGTTTCCGGTCCAGAGGGCAGGTTGCTCGCAACTAGCCTATGTGGACATCTGGTGTCAGATGGAAATTTCATGTTTCCTGTGGAATGAAATGGTACGGCCAGTTTAGGCTGCAGGTGACAAGAAATGGTCGTACATATTGGCTGCTTGTTTTTCTCAAGTAAATGCAAAAAGTGGAAAAATTAAAAGTTTGATGGTCAAATAGTATAAGGAGAACAACCAAATCTGTAATTTTCATAGAGTCTGGGTAGTAAGAACGGCAGGAGACGGAGCTAAATGTCCTTTCTCGCCGCCTTGTGTTCAAGCTTACGGGCTTAGCGAATACAGCAGAGCTGAAATACAAGAAAAGAGCATGTTGTGTGATATGGAAAGAACACTTTTATGACAAGTGATGATAGGGCGTTCTCCTGCTGTATTTCTATACAACTCAGCTGGTTGGCACAAAAAGATGAAATGAATTCACTGTATTAGATTACTGAGAGCCAGAAGTAGCTCAGTGATGAGGACTTGAAATCGCTGACCAGGCCTATGGCTCGAACCCATTCTCCGCATCGGGGCTACTCCTGTGACTCATCGGGTGAAATCTATTCTTCTGCTGGGCCACTTACATATTGTTGGTAGAGTGGGAAGATTTGAAACTTTTAGGTATTTTTTATGCCACTGAAGCCAATCCGTGATTAAAAAACCGAGATGCGGTTCTCGTGCTTGAAGGAAGAGTGCTGATCTAATGGTTGCTGGTCGAACCATTAACCAGGAGATCAAATTTTTGTGAGTTGCGCACTACATAAGATGGTTTTACTGACAGGAAGATTTACTTACCGAAATTCTGAAATCCTTTTACGTAACAATAGAAAAATTCATTGTCATTATGTGGGCTTGCAGTTGCCAAGTTTTGGTTCCTATCTTCTCAGTGTTTCAAGACCCAGGGTCCTACTCATTAATTATTTAGATACCGATGGAGACAGACATCTTAAACTGCCACCTGAACCAGCCTATCTTACAGTCTTTGGAGACGCCAGTCTCGGATGAAACTACGCGTTTTTCTTGATAGTAGCTCTTCCTGCAAGTGTTCCCTTTAAATTTTATTTGTGCTCAGCTGCTTCGAATTCGTGTCCTATACAATATTTTCTTCCATTAAGACGTTATGCATCTTAGTAACTGTTTATTTTTTTGTTATTCAACCCAGAATTACACAGGTGACTGGTATCTCAGTTAACCAAATTACTTCAAAGGGGAAGAGGTTAAACTGTTTGATTGTTACTTTAGACCACAACGTATTTGTCAGACAGGCCAGCGGGTTTTGTAACTGATAAAGCCTAGTGGCTTCAGTAGAAAGAACTGTCGGTTACACAACGCTTCTGGGGCCAAAAACCTTTCGAAGAACAAA
The DNA here is from genome assembly GCF_000715545.1 of Opisthorchis viverrini. NCBI lineage: Eukaryota > Metazoa > Platyhelminthes > Trematoda > Opisthorchiida > Opisthorchiidae > Opisthorchis > Opisthorchis viverrini. The sequence goes on from NW_008751715.1 coordinate 512,157, forward strand.
CTTCAAGTTAACTGACTTTATCACACCACACTTGACGTCGGAAACAAAAGACAGTCTATCAGTAAAAAAAGTTCGGAAAAATGTTTCGCTTCGGATGTTTGACAGCAAGATTGCGACGTGTGATGAAAACAGGTAAAGCGATTTGAGTGCACAATGTTCTGTTTTCTAGCAGTTAAGATGAAAACTCCTTTGGTGGCCTCTGGGATTACTGGGAAAAGTGGTATTTTTGAAAAAGTTGACGTTATAAACTGCTTTTTTACAATGACATTTTTACTTCGGTGCGTGAATTTCACCTGCGTATATTGGTTTTCAGACGCACAGTTTCAGCGAATGATGTGATGAGAATGGGCGCTGAATGCGAAAAATTGTATGACAATGTAATAGTATTGAAATAATTTGGAACATTTCTCCGCAAGATAATATTTGCCTACACTGGCGTCACATTTCTTTTGCCTACATCAAGGGATCATTATTTATATCTTTGGCGAAAACTGTCGTTGATCTTGTACTGACAGAAGACACTGATGATGCATATCAGCAACCACCTGAGCGTGCAGCGCAAGACTGACTGCAGACATCGCATATGAAGCCCTACTCATGTGCAGATATATAAACACAGCAACTTGCTGCAACAGATTAAGGGCAAATCTCAAGGGAACATAGGAATTCAGTTGAATTACTTAAGTACGTTTTAAAATGTGAAACGGATTTGTTTATGTGTTGGTAGGAGAGTTATCTATTCAATAAAAGGTTTTAATAAAATATATACGGACGGATAACCGCCGTGTAACACAGCTTCACACTAATCTCACTAACTACAGGTGGAAGTTTTTGGTGAAATTCAAGCAAGCTGCCTTTTTAGTTAATGAGGCGCTGAATTTTTTCATTTTGCCACAGCCGATTTGAAGCATTCAGCTGATACAGTTATGCATTAGGGCAAGGATTAGATTTATAAGAGGTTGGTTTAACTCAGAACTTCCCGGGTTTTCAGAAGGAGCAATCTTACCATGGGTCAACAGGCTAATTCACCGGTTAGGAAATCAATCTTGGTATTCGGTTTGGTCTTTAATTTACGGTAAAGAACCGTCACCCTGATTTGTCTCAAACTATTTATTTTCAACGGCTTTTACCATTCTAACCAATTATCCCGCTAGGTGAAAAGTACCAATCTTTAGTAAGCATTTTGCGCTACTGTATTTTTGACTCTATCGTGGCTGGTGGAAGGCTGTAACAACGGGGCGTACTACCAATGAATAAAGGCCCTCCTTCCAAGGGCAGTTGCTCACACTATTCACGATGCATGCGAAACGTGTTCACTAACGACATCTTATTTACTTAAGTCCAGTTTACTTCAGTCTTGAACTGAAACTCCCATTGCAAAATTTCTACAAGAGAAGCTTTTTCCCACCGACTGACGCGTCAGTTGTTTTAGTTTAGAATGTTGAGCAGACATAAAGTTGGACTGACAGAATTCACTTCATTTTCAGGTATTGGGTAGCCAAGAGAGTAGTTTTTCATCATCATCGTTTACCGACAGGAAGACTACCGTAAATTGCCTCACTGTCAACGGTGAATATTATGAAAAAAGGAAGCTTTGACAAGTTTTCAGAAGCTGCTGGAGATGCTTAATGGCATACTGCCTTCGTCAAATTCTAAATTGCGAGAAATTTCGTCGTTGACATCTTTTTATCGATGAAAAACACTCCTGAAATCAATGCGGTCAGACAGAAAATTTCTCCATGCAAAACTTAGCATTCCGACTATAGACTGATATAATGGCAGAAAAACCGTATTTGGCCTGTGGTCCTTAGCTGCATTGATGTTTCCACTCCACTTGTCCTCAGCCAAGCCATTAATCGAATCCATAAAGAGAAGGATCGGCTCATTGTTCCTCTTCACTACGCTCCATCGAGCAAATTGTGCAATTTCCATCTATTCGCCCACTTCTGAGTCGATGACAGGTACCGATAAATCATCGCGAAGACGATAGAGTCTTATTGGCAAATTGTGGCGGGTTATACGGGTTGTTTTCCAGACTTTGTAAGGCAGACGAATGTACGAACTGTCAGAATTACGCATTGATAAATGATTCATTTCTCCCGAAGTCACAAAAAAGCGAGCGTACTGTACTTTTGTTTTTCACCCAATATCAAACCATCAAAATAAAATCAACCAATTTTACAACGGCGGTTTAACTCTGATTGACTACATTTTAATGGCGCTGTAAGCAACCAAATTAGGGTCGGCAGTCGATACCTATATCAAAATAAATTATTCAAGCTCTGAAGGTCTATTCACAAACAAGGTTTTAGAGTGACAACATAACCTATTTGGTTCCGATTATCATGTAAAACATATAAAATTTTGTGCAGTGTACCGTCATATTGTGAGCCTTTATCAAAGCCATTTCATGTAGGTATACAATTGCACATACTGAGCGTAGGGTACCCACTTACTCACTCAATCGTAATTGATTTCCAATATTGAGTTCACGTCATGATTAGTAGTTTATCCAACGGTCACAAAACACGCGTAGTTATGGTAGCTACGTAGAAAATATGGTCTGAAAAGACGCCGAAGTAAGCAACAGGTGCGTTGTACTGGAAAAAATGGTGTTCGATTTGTTCTGTGCACCAAGTGATGTGACTTTTTGAATTTCGGCTGCATGGTTGAAAACGAGGCTTGGTTCGGTGCTAAGCTTTAGTGCTTTCAAGTGACCTGCCAGTATACGATTGTGCTGAAGATTTTTTAGCTGACTTTATCAGGATCACCAGGCGGCACTGGATAGAATGGACAGCATGCTACATTGTCCGAATGCATGAACAGTCGGATGTGGGGAAATTGATTTTCAGTGATAAGAAGCTCCACTCCCAACAGTCATGCCTTGTTGCTGGCAAAACCGAAAACAAGATAACGAGAGCATAATAGTGGTAGTCATATTAAAAGTAGTTTTTAGCATCGGATGTCAGTATAAGGAGCGTAGTTTTCACCTTGCCCCACCAGGTGAACAAATCAAAAGTAAGCTTTCTGTCGACAAACTTACTAATCGACTCCACTGATTTCTATGCTGGAGTGAGATCGAATGATAGGAACTTCAGCATAATGTCACCTGCATTTGAAATGAGTTAATGACGAAATCAGAACTGTTTGGTAAGAGATGAACTGATCCAAAAACCTAGAAGAAAAATATGGTACAATGAGCTCCTTAACACGGTAGGCGAACCAAAAATTGTAACTGTGGATAAAATGAAAATATCAATTGAGGGCACTTTATGAAATTGGGACCTTCTGATAACTCTGAATAATGGAAAATTTCTATGACTGTTATGCAGAAATTAGTAGTTCAGAACAAACTGATTTTCGCATATTACGGCACTGGCTGAAGGTAGAAATAACGATGACATTTTCTATAAGTATTTTTTCTGCAGGATTTCCCACTCAAAAACCACAGCTTTTGTTATTTGCACTCAGCTTTTTGGAAGTTTAGGGTGATTTGCTGGTCGGTTTTCAGTAGCTGGATCTCCTGGAAGCGTTTGCTGCATGATGTTAAGGTTTGCGCTTTGTGTCTGTCATGCTGCGTGGAAAAATTAGGACGAGCTTTTTGATTCGGAACTTGCTGGGCGCTACTTTTGGAAAAATTCGCTTCAATCAACTGAAGGAAAGCAGGTGCTCTTGGATCACAAGCTAATGGTTAACGCTTTGAAACTCATTCAGCGAATGACATATCTTTCGCCGAAAGGTATTAATTATTAATTGCACCTCCAAGTTACCACATATAAAACTAAAAGCCAAAGATTCATACGTCACCAAAAATTTCAAACTGCATTTGGCACAGAACGTTTCTCTGGGTCCAGATTCAAGAGACTTGCGGACAAGAGTGCATTAGTGAGATAGTCACGTTACTGCTGAATCAGGATTGTTGAGCGATTGGTTCGCCAACTGAATAATTGACAAACAAACGACCGACTGCAAAGCAGCTACATAGTTGTTTAAGTTGGAAAGTGTAAATTTTCTGTGCATAAGAGGAGAGAATTATGAGTCAGAAGAGCTAGAGGAAAAGAACTTAAAAAAAGCCGATTTCGAACCCACCGATGAGCCCCATAAACAACGTCATTCCCTTTTTGGGGCTTCACGTTAACAGTCTTTATGAAATTAGCTATTAAACTTGGCCCTCCAATACATTGGGCTGTTTTAAACTTTTCACTGGTCTGTGTCACGTATTGGCGAGACCAGAAGCACTCTCAGTAATCATTGGTTCTGCTTCCACCATTCAAAACACAATCACGGTATACATGTCTTATATGCAGATAACGCATGTGACCTCACACGTAACCCGAACTGTACTGCGGTGATCCCAGAAAATCAATTGGGATCTCCGGCTTTTTGGCTACGTGATCTACTACACTTATCTCGTTTGTTCATTGATTCTTCGACTGAATAAGACGAATAACAGGATGAACGACCTTAGATTCGCCTAGGCTCAAAAACGTCCCATCCAGGAAGGTGGAGATTTTTGCTAACACCTATAAGGCTTAGTCCACGGACCGGTCATATGACAAAACAATCCAATGCTGATATTCAAAATTTGTATAACTGTGGACGATTCCGCGCCTGATGGCGATTCTAACGATGCTGCCTACATTTTCTACGATTCATTACCTCACCTAGAAACAAACAACAACATTCAAGAACACGAACGGAAATTCAGCAACTATTCACGTCTTCTCAAATAGTGCACTGTCTTAACCTTTTGCTAAACGGGTCTGGTTTTTCACCAAAACTCCGCGAAGCTTCCAGTTTTGCACTGCGCGACGTCCTTTTAGTCACATGAAAATATCCTTTTTAACGGCATTGCAATTTCACGGCCGTCCTTCCACATTGCGCGCCATGTAGGTTTGTCAAAGCCAAACCAAAAAAGTGGAAATAGCTTCTCTTTAATGTAATAAGGCCTTTAAAAGTGAGCAATATTACCAATTTCTTCGAAAAATGAAAAATACATAAACAGTTATTTCCTACGGTGACAGTCTGGTGCCAGAAACTTTATAAACTTGGCTGTGTGCGATTCACATATGGGTTACGAAGATTAATGTATACTAGCCTGTCATTTCGATGTTAAGAATTACTAAGAAAGCAGGCTGACAAATAAAAGTGTTTTATTTTGTTAGTTACGTCCATCAGTTGACTCAGTATCTAAACTCTTTTGGAGGATAACGCAAAGGATGGGCACTGCGTCTTGGAATTTGGCATGCCATGAGCACCGTTTGGTTTATGTACATGTTGATGCATCTAGATGCCGAAATTACAGGGAAAACTAACTTGGTAATTTGTTGAAATATTGGTAGCTCGGGTGAGTTTATTGGTTGTTGATCAGGTGGCTGTTGATCTGTTCGCCGAGCTTGGCAATTGGCTTGCAAACGTTTCGTCACCATACGAGGAGACATCATCAGTGCGCAGTTGATGATGCGCACTGATGAACGAAACGTTTGCAAGCCAATTGCCAAACTCGGCGAACAGATCAACAGCCACCTGATCAACAACCAAGGAAAACTAACTGGATATATTGAGATGCAGTAACAGATATCTGTTACTTTGACAAATAACCTCAAACACGGAAAGATAATCACGGTGACCCATGATTGAACAGTTTAGTCAAATCACTGGGGCCGCCAGATAAATTTGTGTTCTTGTTCAGTTGGCTGTGTCATTAACCAAATCACTTTACATGGTCGCTTGGAAATGGGTAGGAACATACATACACTTTTTAGGGAATAAATCATTTTTTGTGGTCATTACTCAGACAACCATGTAACTTCACGCCGATTATCTCGAATGTATCTAGATCCCTATCCTCAGTTTTGAATCTTTTGGGTCATTTAAAATTTGAGCATTTGGGTTAGACGTAATAAATAATCACAAAATTTTGATTTGTCGCTTGGTGGCGTCACCCAATATCCAGCTGGGCAAAGTAACAAGACTATTTTCACGAAAAAAAAAACTAGACTGGGATATTTTGGACATATGTTCAACAAGATGCACTTACATTAGGGTTCGAGGTTTTTAGGTTTTGATCGTAACCATATCAGTTGAGCAGTGTCCATATTTTTACACAAGCAGAGGAATGGTCACGTGATTGATCCCAATTATTTGCCTATCCCAATGGAGTTCATTTCTACATCACGACATCATTCTTTTGAGATGCTGAACATGTGATTAGCATTTATGTTTTTTTGTTTTAGTTTTGCTTACTTCCAATCGGTTAAGCGTCAGAAGAACCTTAAGAACTTTGAAGTAAAGCTATCACTCTGCAGTAGCAATTAGGTGACCCAAGTACAACACAGTTTTGGGCAATTTCATCAGTCATGATTAAGTCGGTTTTGGTGTTTTTTCCAGCATAGTGAACGTTAGAGGAGAGCCGTTCCGTCATTGAAGGACCGAAGATGCCCGTTAAGGTTAATCACTTCTGCAGACAAACTAAGACAAATGAATTTCGGTGGGCAATCTGTGTTGTCGTGTAACTTATAGCGTGGATGAAGTATGTTATGTGAAAACATGGAAATGAAAGCAAATGGCAGACGTAACACAGAATATAGGATACTTGGCACTCTAACTTTTTAATCTGTGGTTCAAGCCGAATTTAAGGCCGAAGCATTCTACGTAACTCCTAACAAAATACAACTCTGTTCACAACTGAGGATACGCATCACGGGGACACAATCTTAGAAATATGGCAAAGCTAAACTGAACGACCTTGGCTAGCGGACTGCTACCTGTGTTTGACCTTGTCAAAGGCAGAAATCCATTTTTTCATGCTCATATAATTTGCCGCAATATTCTATGAAATATTTACGCCGAACGAAAACTAAAATGTTCATTTTTGGATTAGAGAATGATCGTCCGAATTATGTGACGTTAGTGGTTATTTATCAAGTGGCTGCTGACTGTTTATCGAACTTGGTAATCAACCTGCAAACGTTTCCTCCCCAAACAGGTAGATATTATCAGTGCGCGGTTAGGTGAGTATTTCTTCTTTGCCTGAGTGCGTCTTTGGGTGTACTACCACTCTTCAATAAATTCACTTTTCTCCTACATCGTTGCTTGAGCTAATATGCACACGCCTCGCCTACTGAACTCGTGTTCTTCCTAATCTTTGTGCATGAAAATGAAAGAAAACTCATCCTTTAGCAGCAAGCTGATAAAGGAACCTTTGTTTACACTATGGCAGGTCTGAAGTTTATATGCTTTGTGAAGTCTGCTTAGATCAGTGTGAAGTAAAACTTAGTGGTACTTTGGTAGTTAACAAGTAATCAATCTCAGATGAACTGTAAAATGCAAAATACTCTTTAACGCTCTCAATAAAAATATATCACTGATATAAAAATGGAAATCATAGCACAAGAGAGCGTTTCAAAGTGTCATAAGATGAGACAGCAACTTCGCTCACAGCGAAAAGTAAATTGCAAATTAGACAGAGTAAATTCACTTAGGCTGGGCAAACTAGACATGGCTGGGCATCTTGAGACTCTGCTGCAGTCAGTGAACACATAAATCATTGGTTTGGTTGCAGTTAAAGAGTATCCAGTCTGATTGCGTGCGCCAGTAGATTAGAGTCACCCAATTTGTTTCTCAAATAGGTGACAATAAACGCTGTTGACAGTTTGGTCCTACAATAGCGGACTGGTATATACTAAACTAAAACGTTTTTAGTGAGTAAAGTCAGCGTGCACCGGATATTTCAAAGAGAAGCAGAAAAGGATGAAAAGGTTTTTCATAGAGTGGTTTGGTTTTGCTACAGATGACGTGGAAAATTTTCAGTGGAAATTTCCGAAGATTGAATGGTACCGAAACGTTTTCAAACAGTAGCTTAAAAAATGCGGATTTTATGGTATTTAGTTGGCTCGTAATTGCACGTGACACTTCAAAAGGTGAACCAGTGTTTGGTTCACTATCAAAACGCCATGTTGGTAGCTGTAACCAGGGGATAACACCGGTAATAAAAATGAACGTTTGTTTTCTGTTGCAGTGATTCTTTTACACTTGTGGAGACAAACCTCAACTCCATATCAACCACTGGCATTTCGAATACCCGAATATTCTGATATTCGAAATATCACAATCTTTAGAAGATCAGCGTGCAAACTCGGTATTATTTCATTGTTTCGTGTTTTTGAGGGGACTTTCTACAATATGGTAAGCGAAGGGGGAATGTTTCCATGAGTGGTTTCACTCGAATCCGTTTAGCCGGCGGCATTTACCCTATTTAAGGGGCTACCTAGCAAGCGTTGACTACCCCAATAAGCTTCGGATAAAACTTAGTGAATACCAAGAATAGTCACTAAATTGCCTTGCTGCGTTTCCAGAATTGGTACTTTTCGTTCACCAACACTAGTGTCAAAACTCAGATTTGTGTAGAAATTTGTCAGCTAAAACTAAACGCCTTCATGTTTTGTACTGTACACAAACTACACCAAAAAGCAGCACGCCATCGTATAATATTCAGTCATGCTAGAATATACGATTTTCGCCTTATATTCAAATACCCCCCCTTTTGAGGTTTCTGGCTTTGTTCAGATCGTTTATTTCATTGCTTCACATGGTTGGATCCTGTATTACAAATCCCGCTTATTAACATTTGGTGAGTCAATGAAGAGAACATTTGTTTTAGCCTGTTTGTTATTGTTGCAGTTAGGACAAATCGTTCCCCAAACTAGATCAGTAGGACTTTGAAAAAGCGTGTCGATTTTGTCATGTTAGAATGATGGTCATATTTTGGGAACAATGCACATCTTGCGGTAGAGTGTTCAACCAAAGGGCGTGGTTGCATAATAAATTAGGCCTCCGAAAGTCAATAGCCGGTGTATTGAACTGTCGCTTGCGACAAGGACGCGTAAGCTTCATTATTGTCAAGAGCTGTGTCATATAGGTAAGTAAGTGATCGTTAAACTCATTGAAAAATGCAGTGGTTCTAGAATGAAAAAGCCGATAAATTTTCTGGGCAATTCAGCATCTAGTAAAGAGTGAAGTGGTCTTACCTTGGTCTTTGCCAGAGGAAAAAACAATAAAAAACGTGATACTTGTTAACTTTTTCAGACCTTGGCTGCTTTACCTATTCCTCACGAGTGACTTAATCGCAGTACCAATGCTTGCCAATGATCTGCTTTTTCACAGAGTTTGATCGGCTTTTACGCAAAGGTTTCTTGATTTTTCACTTATTTTCAGTTTGTTGAATCGATATGTTTTTTTGATTTCACCTTCTTCGACCGTGCATACCGGTCGACGAGCGCGTAATCCTGTGATCAGTAGGCTAAAAATGCCAATCACATGGCAACATGTATAGTCTCCATTGTGTAGAAAAAAATTTCTTTCACGAACCCGTGTGTTGAGGCAAATCGCTTGACAAAATGTATACTTGAGTTGTGACATTGATTACAACCCCAAATTTTTAAGCCATTTCGAGAATTCCATTCAGTTTTCAGTCTATCAATGTTACATATGTTCTCATGCCACTCTAGCCCTTAAGGAATATAATTTTTGAGCAAGTTTACACTGGAATTTAATTTTAATTCATCTAATACTTCCTAAAATAATTTTCAAAACCCCCTGTGCCTAAGATTACTGTTGCATGAGTTTCACTTGCTCATTTGAGATGTTTTCAACCCAACAGAATTCACCAAGGTGCCCCAGCAGCCGTCTACACCGATAGTCTTCTGAAATGCTTGGTACTGTTAAGACAAGGTTTGATTCATGCAGTACCACGATCTACCACTGTGATACATCTAAGAATCCATCCTCACGGGCCCAAGATAGCTCAGTGGCAAAGCACCAGCCAACGGAAGGTGTGTGGTTTAAAACCAATCTAGGCATCCAGATTGGTCCTGTCTAGGTTAGGGCAACTTGGCAGTGTGCAGACTTCTTGTCCCTTCCTGTTGGCATGAAAGCTAGGTCCAGAAGGAGTGCAAATGCTAAGCTATTTTTCCATTTTGTCTCGACGGTTGCTCAATTTCACTTAGATTTTTCACCCGCAACTTAGGGGTGTCATTACTCAGGCAGCTTTGTTGTTCGTAAGCCTAGTGAGCCGTCAGGTACAAATGCTACCCTGATATCGCATTAAACTCATGCAAATTCTACAGTGTGATGCTATGACCATCTGCTCAAACAAGCAATACATCTAAGATGAGGGTTTTAAATGGGCCATACTCAAGGTGTCTGGATAGCATGAATAGCGAACACAAGACGTTCTGAAAACCATTCATCTGCATCAACTGTTGGGTGATCTCTTCTTCTGAGGATCAAAGCACGTGCCTCACCTCATTCGGTAATGTTGACTGTTGATTCCAGCATGAAAAAATGTATAATTATGCCATTATTAGCCACACTAGATCAAGGAAGCTATATTTTTATTCCTTTTTTTGCTATATTCGAGGCAACAGCCTCATTAGAGTCTCTAGGACCAGTTCCATAAGACAAGTCTATCAGGCTGGTTAGGCCAGAGAGCTCTACTAAAGCGTGATAGCCGCAGTGGAAGGAATCCAGCATTTATGTAGAATCAGTTGTGTAAGCAATTTAGCGACTTAAATATAAGAACTGGATTCATAACACATGATATAAAATCATGCAAAATGTTACCGATGGCGTATTTCAGACTGATAAACGATAATGCGCTGTCAGTCCGACTGACTTATCCACTGAGCTTTATTTGGCTGACGAAATGAAAGGCAAATGAAAACGTCAAACCAAAGCTCAGCTGACGTGCAATTTTGCAGAAATTCTCTTGAGGGGATTCAACCGTTTCCGCTTTCCTTTACAAAATTTTGTGCTGCTTGTAGGGTTGGGTAAAAACGTTTAGTGGCGTATTTTTATGGGTTGTAGAGGGAATTGACAGACTATTTTTCTTAGCGTCATCCTATGACAAATCACCATTTCTCTATCCCCTCACTCGACTGTCGCTTAAACTGGATATTTTGAAATATTAACATTTGTTAAAATTTGCTTATTAAGACTGATCTTCATTACCTCTAACGGGCAATTTTTGACGCAATTTTGCTTTGATAAAAGATAGAAGGGCAAGTGATATCCATCCAGTGGGGTGAGATCTGTTTACCAGTGTTTCCTGGACTTTGCGCCCGAAACTTATTGCCTCGTCTTTTTCCTGTATGGTTGTTCTTAAACGATTCTCAGGATCTAATTACAGGGCTTTAACCGGCTGTCCAAGGTTTTGTCACTTATTCAGGTGTGTCAAACTCATTGTGTGAGTGACCATTTAAGTTGTCTTTTGCATCAGGTATTTTTAACGTTCACTGCAAGCTAAAAGGCAAATGTCTACGTAAAATTGCTGAAGCATAAGTCGATTGAATGTGATATGAGCTAGTACTATGCGTAGTGCACGCATCGGCTTGCAACAAATTTTACTCATTAGTTTATATATGGTGAATCCCTTGGATTTTTAATCCAATTACTTACATTCACGTCACCCTCTTTTGAAATCTTTCTTCCGGCACAGCAATTACACTGCGGAAGCGTGATGTAGCCCAGACTGTTCTGAAGTAGTGTACATGGGCTTGCCCAGCATCGCAGATTTGAATTAACACCCTGTTGGGCCAGGATAATACACTCCTGATGGGTTGGAAAAAGAAAAAAAGGAAAAGAAAGAAAAAAATTGTTACGGATTCCATGTATGTTTGTGAAAGGACAGCATTGATGCGAATCACATTGTGTCTCGTGTCCTCTAGTGGGTTTTCGCCAAAGGGGGGGGATAAATGTACTTAAATTTTGCTCTCACTAGAGGACGTCAGCAGCGCATGTCTGCTGGCATGCCGCGTTGCAGACTTTGAGAGTCTGGTGTGGGATGCAAACCTGTTAACACCACCATACCGACGCACATCGAACACGCAAGAATTATCATGCCTGAACAGTCAAACGTAAATTTAATTGTTAACAATCTCATTCCAACTGGAATTTTATAGTCGTTTTCCTAGGTTGACCTGGTTTATCACACGGGGCAAAATTGCCCTTCATTTGCCTAAATTGTTACTTTACACTTGTGAAAAAAATATTGTAAAAAACTGTCAAGTGTTGTTTTATATTCTCCATCACTGGTAAAAACGGGTAAGAATGACTGCTGATCGAAGGAAATTGACTCGTTTTGCACTAATGAGAAAACTGTCAAAATCTTTCCTTCATGGCAGCATAAGCTGCATCTTACCCGAGACTGATAGTAATAAGATTTTTATTCTGACTGGCACAAAAAAGTACACACCAGAAATGAAGTGGGAAGCAGAAGAGTTTGCACTAGAAGTAAAGCATGTTGGTGCAATTAAAATTTTGTTTTTATATATATATTTTCCATCTTTTGTGGAGCCTGCTGAGTCGACTGAAAAAGGCCGAACACATGAATGATTTGTAGAGAATAAAAGATCTGCACCCCTTATCTTCTATCTGAGACAATACGTTCTCAAACCCGCCTCTAACGTCGGTCCAGATGCCGATGGGCCAATCAACAGATCACGTGCTAAACTAAGTACAACGGTCCTTGACATGCGAACGATAATTAAATAACGATGCTTTGTGGAAATGCTACTGATCTAATTATTCGAAGCTATACTGATTTTTCGGATTGCCTATCTTAAAAGTATGGGACAAAATACTTTGTGCAAAAAAATCCCCGGTTCCTCGAGAATTTTCTCGTGACCGCTTCCAAACTGCCTAAATGAATTGCATTCACCTCTTCGGTGTTGACATGCCAGTATTAAAGGTTGCCAGACCAGCTGGCAGCCAACAAAGATTTTGGCGTTTTAAGGTTTCAGTGACATTTTGATTTTTTCTGTTCAGTGTCAGGCAAACTTTCGGAATTCAGGGGTATATGCAAGGAATCTGCACAACAAATACACCAGAAATCAGTGTTCTTTGGCGACTTGTCAAGCGTTTTGCGGCAAAACAGTTGGCATGTCATTCAGTCAAAATGTTCTAAAGGCCCAAAGGCCACTATACGTTTTGTATACGAATTCTGTGTTTAAATTTCATAGGAAGTCTGTCTGCTTGTTTTTTCGTCTTATACGGGGAACAGCCATTTTAGACTTTACTTGCTTTGTGTTCTTTTATATCCGGCACTTCTGAACTTCACACAAAATTGACTTAATTATAAGTTTATATAGCGCCATTGATGACCAAAAAAGCAGTAAAGTAAAAAAAGACCGAAATCATATTTGCCAAAAAAGTAAAGAGGGAGACTATCTTATTTTGAACACCTGATTCAATCAATAACGAGTTTTCTGGATTTGTGACAGAAATAATTTGTCGCACATTGGCTCTATACTGTGCCAAGGAAAACGGGTTTTCCAGGAACCCAACTGCTCCAGACAAAGCTCACACACTAATATAACTTTAAAAGGTTGCGTTTAACGCCTACAAAATGTGGAAACATTGTAAGTGTCCAAAAACTTGTTGTTTTAAAATTTTCAACCAAATAGGAGTCCGGGATACATTTAACCTGAGGTTGTCACGTTTCAAGCATCCTCTTATATTTCCACTTCTGTATACTTTACCTATTTCATGGGAATCTGCTTTTTCATTCTGCAAGGCACGTTCGGCCGGTGTCACCGCACCACTATTAGAATGCATAATAACAGTCGTAGGCCTCTGGTTGTGCAAGTGTTTATTGATGCAAGCAAAAGCCTAACCCACCAAGTGGCGTCAACCTTTTGTACGCATATGAGTATGCTTGAGCATTCTCAGATGTAGTGCTCTTAGGGCTTTGTCATCTCCAACCACGTCTTAAATTCCAATCCAACTATGCTTTTCTGCTGTCATTTTTAGGCAGCTCTCATGGTTCGCTAATTCTCAGTCAAATATTACGAGACTTTATTGAAAATATAATGGTAGGTCTACCGCTACTTCGATGGATAAATATTTAAATAGTCATCAAACTATCCTTTTGAGTGATTAATCCCAAATACCAGTGCGCTTGACAATTTTTCGCTGTTATTTTTAGCAAATTAAATTTATCAATGTTTACCTGTCTAATGGGTTTTGCACGAGGTTAAACGACTCCAGTAAATTAATTGTACAAAGGTGAAAAAAGTGGCCTTGAAAATGTTGTGTAGATGTCAAGTAGACAGAGAAATTTCGTAACTACACCTCGCACAACATAGCCGTCTGTTTGATTAATTAGTGAACCATCACTTAGCATCTTAAAACAACTACCCATCTCGTCTGTAAAGCATTGTAGTGTTGAGAGAAGACTTAAACAAATCGCAGCTGGATCCCTCGTTGCTGATGTTCAGATTGTGCTGCATAGCTGTTACCTGATTTTTTTTGGAACGATACTCCAGATACCAATGGGTATTTTGTGATCCAAGGCAGTACTCCTAAGGTTGATGGAAACTCATTGGCATTACTGTACCGGTTTTGGCGTTTTGGGTGCTGATCATGAAAGCACAGCTCCAGAGTTTTCGTTGATCTTGTATTGTACTTTGGCACATAATTACAAGCAACTACGTACTCCGACAGTTGTGTAAAATTTGGCGTTCAGACAAAATATAAGATTAACAAGAATTCGGCGGCTTCGCTTATTGGATGAGCCCTAGGTCGGCATAAGGCAATTCTGAGAATATTGAAAAACGCCAGCAAACTCAGGAGAAGTAAGATCTATCGAGAAAATCCAATCTCCACACTAATTCTAACAGTATAAAGGTGTATATGGTTAGACATCTGACGCACATTAGAAAAAAACTAAATTTGTGACAAGATGGTCCCTTTTGAATGTTTGCCTTTTGCATGCATGGTCGAGTTCAAAGACTGCCAGCCTAATTTTTTGGATAGCCATTCAAGCAGAGCAGCTTGAAAAACACTTTCCTTTGATCAAGGATTCATATGCTCTGTTTCTGACAGTATATCAGCCCCGCGATTCGTTTAAGTTGAATGGCGGCTGCGAAAACCCGCGACAGTGAACAAGTACGACGACACTGCTAAAAGCAAGCTTCACGGCCGACATAATCTGCATTCAACCATTGAGCTGTACGACTCTAAGGCACCTAAAATACGACATAATTGATGTCAGACCTTTTAAACCTCCAAAAAAGCAATTTTTGGATAGAACGTACGGTAATTCCTATATTAATTCTCGCATTTGCAGGGGGCGTTGTTGTGTTTATTCGATAGACCCCGTCTATTTCCACTTTTTAGTGCCGAAATGTGGCTAATGTGACCAGATGTCACTTTAAAAGGCAGAATAAATGGGCGGGGTTCACTGCTGTGCTAATTTGTACGCCAGGTCATAAGATGGCTTTTAGAACCGAGACACCAGGTTGCTACATGGATGTTTTGTCGATAGGTAACGTTTGGTGAGCCCTGCAGACTAGATTTCAGATAAGTGGATTAGTGCAATAAACCTGTTTCTGAGATCAGTGTTCGAAAAAATGTAATATACGCAACTTGAAAGCACCACGAGAGTTTACCGCTCCACATCGAAGCTTAGGCGAAGCGCAGACATGAATTTACTTTTAGGTGTTACTTCTGACTAAAGCATAAACTTGGCGGCAAGCCATTAAAAAATCAGACATATATCCACAGCAGGATGATTGTACGCTACGGATTTCGGTTTATAAGTACCCTGATTAGCATATCTTGAATAAATCCTTAGAAGAATCCTGTTCACTCATAATTTTACCGTTTTAAAAGAATCTTGTCGTACAACATCCATGAATCATGATGGATACGGATATAGACCCTGTAAATTAACTGACATCCATTTTGAAGGGGATTGTGGCTCTGTGTCGTGTGCTCTAGTCACGTTGCCGTTTAATTTCTTTAATACTGCATTGCAATAGGCCCTTCAATGTCTGTAGCTATGGCTAGTTTTTTTAAATAATGATCTGTAGACTATTTGAATTTTAGAGAATGAATTTTCTCCCGACTGCTGGTATGTTTTTTGTTGTTAACAGATCAAATGGCTGTTGAATGTTTGCCGAAGGTTTTGTCGCCACTCGAGAAATTTTTGTGCGCCACTGGGTGCTGTGTCTACAGACTACTTATGTAAGAGACAAAAAACTTTTTATCAGCGCAAAATTTCAAAGTAAACTGAGTCAAATAAAAAATTGATTGCTTTATTGCCCAAATGGAACTGTATTATTTTTACACTCCACCGTGGCAGGTCGTCAGTATAGCCTAGAAGGCGACAAAAAGGTGTTGGCCACTGCATTTTTGCCCTGAAGTTTACATCAAATGACGGTACGCAAATCATTTTTGTATAGAATGTTACGTTGAATGAACATTCATCGATCTTTAAAATTTATCAGTAATTCAAAGTTGTTCACACAAGAGTGAGAAGTTTGTTGAGAGGTATTTTTGCTGAAGGCCAAAAATATGAATTGATACTCTTATTCAGCCTCATCATGCCCACCTGGTCATTGTCACTAGTCTGACGGCAACGCAATGTCTCATTTCCAACAAGGATACATAAGATTCTTTCCCAACCCCAGCATCTTCTTCTGATTTATGAGCGTTTTTACATGGATATTCATGCACACGTACGTTTATGCTTACACATATGTACACATGTACCAATATGTATAAATACGGATAAGCTGGCTTCACGTGGCGGTCAAAGTCCTCACCCAGTGTAGGGACCACTTCTGGCTTATCTCACCACAGTGTTTTGCAGTGGGGTTTGAATAGACAGTGAATACTGTGAAACGTAGGACATTTTACCTAGAGTTAGCAGAGCCAAACTGTAATTTTACAAACGGGTCCATATATATATGCAGTGTTCACGAACCTAGGTGAACCAATGAACAGTTACCTCATTCTTATTTTGCTAGAATTCGGAATGCAGAGGTAAATGTGACTACTCTGAAGAAACTGACACCACAGCATTTTAACTGGAATCGCTGAGAGTTCGGGCATACTACGTTTTCGATCCTGCACCCAGTTCTAAACTTTTGACCTCCCGTGAAACTCTGTAGCCTGTTAAATAATTTTGCTCAGTATGCATGGTAATAGTGAGATCCCGTAGTTCATTTACTAGGAAAGTACCTTTATCACGTATCACTGTGAGCCGAATGCACATGTTTATATATATAACATATATTTTGTAAGACATCTATCTTTTGTCTATAGGTGAAATATATAGGTAGTCGACCTGTAAGACTGCATCTTAGAAGCATGTCAACAGTACGGCAACGGCAACTCTTCATAGCTGGTCAGCTCAAAAGACATTCGGATCAGCCAGACTTTGTTGGCAGCAACATTCACTAAAAACTATTCTACCGATACCGCCGGCTGTTGAACTCGAAGTTACCCTGGACTGTTAGATTGATTCCTCGTTTAATAAGAGTCCTACACCTAACTTTTGACTGAGACATCTAGGCGACCTCCGCCGCTTCCAGAAATGACTTTGTTGATCGTTTGCGGTTTTCGAATTTGTGAATCGCAGTTTTCCTAGATTTAGTTAGGATAAGTAAATGCACCGTAAAAAACGAAACAGTCTGTTCTTCTCAGTCTCTTCTTCATTGAAGAAACAAAGACAATGCAGACCAATTCTACCACATCATTTGTCTACTGGTGGATGCTCAGTTCATCATCATCATCATCATCATCGACAGCATGACATCAGTGTTCAACACCGATGCTTCACTGCCGTACAACCATGATTCACTTCATCCAGGGTCAGCGGTCAAATACAAACAAGATAGTCTTGATAGAAAACCTTCAGTTATTTTGAAGTGCGTCAAGAATAGCTCAACCAGATTTCATAAATTTGAGGCAACCATTGAGTGCATACCGCTGAAAAGTTTCGAAGTTGGCAGTTGAGCATTTTATGTGCATTTTGCGTCATTCGTGATCTCTTCTTTTAATCATTGTTCGATTCCTTGTGGTAGTCTCTGATGTACCTCATGTTTATGGCCTATAACAGTATGTAGCGTGTTTTTAACGAAGTAAACCTCAACGCTTGATATCATTATTGAGTGAGCATTTTCCCAGCGTCATCTTTAGGTGGCTTCATGTATCACCATCATAATCAGTCGTGATAACCGCGTAGTTGCCATATGCTGGTTTTAGCTGCCATCATTTCTTTCACCGACGATTGGGGAAGGTGCGGTAGACGGGTACACATTAGAGGTGGTAGCCGATATAATTAAGGTGTAAAGACAATGTTGTCTTTAGACACTTGATTGGGGAGTCTGAGACGGGGTTATACATTAAGGTCGACCTGACAGGGTATCTCTAACCATCGTTGTGTTCCGTCTCTTAATCTCCATTCAGGGAGACGTTTTTATCTGCAACATCGACAGTGTTGCAGAAGGCGAATGCAAAAATTCGGTAATTGTCACTGATTTTTTGTACCAGACAAACTATGGCTATTTTAGAAGCTTTGGTTTATATAAACACGTTTTAGCTACATTTCTTTGGATTTGGATACACATAAACTTCACAGTAATGTGACTGTGCCTCATCGTTGGGCGTCTGTTCAAGATACCTCCAGTCATCTAAGTATACATTAGCCTTGCTGCCTTGCTATCATGACTGCCTGTTCAAGTTGTTCCCTACCTATAGGGAAACGTGTTTTAACTAAACATTTCCAATACGTAGGGCCAATGTACGCTAAAAGGCACGAAGCACCCTATCTCCGCTCTATTTACGTTTAGGTTTCATAAATTTTTCGGGGTGATTCATACCTTCTGCATTTCACTTATTAGCGGGATCATAGTTCGATCTAAAATAGCTAAAAAATAAGACGAATAACTTATATTCATTTAAGATATTGTGGTTTCGGCCATCAGCTTACTTTACGTGGTCCTGTTTTCACTGTATCCCTGAATGTCTAGTGAATAAGCAGAAGGGCATAGGGCAAACTGCCATAGAAGCGTAGGAGATACTAAATGGCGATGTTTTCTAACGCCGATTACACCAGTTTGAAGTGTTCACCTACAATGACGAACTTTATTCAGAAGAGAAATTTATTTCTAAACTCTAAAATATCGATGTACTATCTTTCTGTACATTTTAAATTAAACCGAACTGGGTTCTTATACTAATCAGTGGATAGTAAGCTCTAAACAGTTAAACAGTGAATCCTCAGGGGGTCCAACTATGAAGTTCAACATTTACTTAGATACATAGGCAGCAGATGACCTCAGCGAAAGCACGGTATAGCTGTGACGCCTAGCAATATCTGAAGACGAAGGCTTTTGCAGGCCATGGCCATACAAAATGAAACTAATATGGTCTCGCTTTTCAAAACTGCTTTCAGAATACGACTCTTACTTGCTAGTAAAGATTACACTTTGGCCCACGGAACCTTATTTGGTAAATGTTTGCGCACGTGCGTTTTTTCTGGGTGCTCGCCTGAATTAAGAAAACGGACTGTAAAGCAAACTATAAAATTGACTAGCAGACTGTATTAATCTGTCTGCATAGAATTAATCGGAATTTCCAAGGTGAACAATTTTCCTATTGAGTCAAGACTCTCGTTTAATCAAGGAGACAGCTACTTTTCTCTTTAATTTGGAGTAGACCACCGTAAAAATTTTACGGGCACAAAATGTAAAACATTTTTTTGAAAAGTACACTTGGTGACGATGATATTACCCCAAAACAGGGACGTAAAACATAGAAGTAAGAAAATCGAGTTGATACTGACCTTCCTGTGCGAGCAGCACCCACTCTAAATAGGTGAATTTGTGCACACTAACCTCATACTTGGAAATGTCAGATGGGTTAGTAATAGTTTACACTGACCATGTTAAACAGCGTTTCAGCAGATACTGTCAAAAGTTGCCTTATAAATGTGCTCACAATACCAGTAGTCTATTTGAGCACCGGTTGGACACGATAAATTCGGTTCAGAGGTTGCCTTAAACTGTCACGCACGAATGTGGTTTCACCGATAGTTGCACCTGGTGCGGGTTTTTCTACAATGCACCTGCATACATTTAAGACGGACAGACAAAGTCTTTCGTATACAAGGGGTGACAAGCCGTTTAATTAGGTAATCAGAGCAGTGAAATTTTACTGACTCTAATTTTATATTATGCACTGTTTTTCAATTATGAACTTATCATATCGTTTGCTTTTATTCATTTTTGGTGGAACATCAGCTGAGATTTAGGCCATTAAGTATGTATACCAGACTCATATCGGCCAAATAATTGAGCGATTCCGGTTGTCGTTTACAAAATTAAGTTAATGGGAAAAGTCCTCATTTTTTACGTCTTTATGACGCGTATTATTATGAATATCACGTGTATTTCGCCAGGCGGTCTGGTTACTTCATTCATATTTCTTACCCTTTTTTTCAGGCCTAGTTTTTGAAATGCAGCGTGGATTCAAAATTTCGACGTGACTAAAAGGGACCAAAAGGTATCTCTTTAAGTTCGGCAGAACAAGCACCTATTTGTTTTGTGCGGTGTTTAAAAAAATTTGCGGCGCCAAAGAATTTGAGGGTTGAAATACAAAAAATTCACTTGAGCACTAGTGCATTAGTGTTTGTAAGCAGAACGAAGGATTTTGACGGGAAGAACAAAATACTAGTATTTAGAGGAAGACTTTCTAGTGACAATAGGTTAACACAAGAGATGGCTGTGTTGAGTTGGTAACCGTGGTTTCATCTTTTTGTAAAGACACAAAACCAAACGGCGTTTGCTCTGGCAAATTTTCAAGCGTTTGTCATATTTGCCGCTGGCAGTTCTATTGTTTGTATGGTCCACTGAGTTTGTTGCCTTACCTGAAGTTTTTTGCACCCAAAGCAACATGCATAGCCGCGCATTGAAGAGGATTACTCTCTATCGTATGTACTTTTTTATCTGTTATGCTAATCAATTACTGTAAAGTTTAAGGCAAATGTACAAGTCAAAGTACAAACAAATAAATGAAAACAATAGGTTGAAACAAACTGATCATCCTTGAAAATGTAATTGCGTGCTTCATGGAAAATATGTTAATTCTGTACACAGCAGTTATACACAGTTATTATCACATTGAACAATCTAGTATAATGATAATTGTATGTGAGTTCGGAACATTAAGTACCGTATATGCACCACACTTTTATAGAAGATGCCGATGAGAGGAAAAACAAAAAAATTAGGGAAAATTTTTGGAGGCAAGTGAAGGAAGGCTTTGTTTACTAAAGGCGTACGTTTAGGTCAAAATTTGATACTTGTTTGCTAATGAAATGTCGTGGCGCGATAATTCTCTTTGTATAGGAAGAAGAGAACAAATCCTAATCTGATGCTTTATAAATTGAACAAAGCCGTCCATCTATCGTGCTACACTCCAACCCGAAATACAGGAAGTTATTTATAGTAGGCCCACACACAACTGGAGACTCATAATTAGCAGTGCAATCACAAGCTTGAAACTAGACACATGATAATATGACTAATTGGTGTCTACATTGGGTCAACTTAGCAACAGTCTCCAACCCCCCTCAAATTACTACCGTTTGCATTTACCACGTCAGTTGATGTAGTTTACCTAATTGTTCATTTAAGTCTGCTTCTAAGATAACCAACTTGCACTGCGCGACTTAAGTCTCAAATCGCGCAATTCGGACATGTCACACAACGCGCTGAAATTACATTGGAGTCGACAAGTGTGTTAACGTTAGTGGTTGGGTTCAACACCATCTTCTTCCCCTCAAATCCGAACGTAAGGAAAGCACGTGCACAAAACTTGAGCAATTAGGTAAACCCTTGCGTCTGCGTATCAATCAAACAGTGATACCATGGAACGAAATACTCCACTAGGTCGGTTAGCATAACACCAAATTTACTAGGGAAGCCATAACGGAGTCACCTGAATATTAGAAAAATTCCGTTTATTCATCATAAGCTTTTGGAAAAAATGTTCATTAATTTTTCACAGTTAAAATCTCTGGCAGCAAAATAGCCTAGAACAACGACAATAAAACAGATGGACACTATAAAATCGGTGAACAAAAAGCAAACAGCTGAAGTTTACTGCTGGGAAAAATAGGGAATTTCTTGTTCAGGTGAAATACACCCCACTTATTACATAGCAAGGGAAACAAAGAAGTTCTCAAGACGCACTGGTCTTCCTGATGTTTGGAGTTATTTCTTTTCAGTTATAAATAATGATGTAACTTGTGTCAGCTGGGCTTAGGGGGATTGATTTTTTACCGGTTGAGATGATTACTGGTGGTTCAGAATTCCAATGACTTTAGGTGGATTTCGATTTATCAGACAAGACTGTACGCATGTTAGCTTTCTCGCCCGTTAGATTTCAGGTAAAGGCTTTCATAAATTTATATTTTCGTACAGACTTTCCAGAGAAAGTAGATGTGATGCGGGCTACGTACGGAAATTTAACAAATCACCCAGCCTCTACGCTTTTGAGACAACATTCTTGTCCAGAATTTTGACGTCGGATCTTGGTCAATTATAGAAAGTCGGTGCTCAGTTTCCCATAACACCACCATTCTATCAGTTGACAAAAGTGATCGCTTTCATCAAAGGATCCTCACTTGGTTAAAGGAGAAAATAATCTGTTTGCTTTAAGTTATGACCAATGCTACTGTGGTCATGCTGTTTATTTATGTTGCCAATGCTTTCTGTTCCGTAAGTGTATAATGGACTGTGTCACAAGTGTTACAAGCCCCCGGCAGTGTGGAAGAAGTTAGGCTGCATCAATCAAGAAGGCTTGAGCCAACTATCACTTAAATTTAGGTTGCTGAAGCATCTCGTTGGCAGTGTTCATCGTCAAAACTATCCTACTTCCAGAGTTCCCAGTTTTTATGGTAATTTGCGAAAGTTGCTGTGGCTGTGCTATTCAAGATGTTGCTTATCCAAATAAGAATTTGTAAAGTATTTTCTGGTCGCCTCACCAAACATGGATGCTAACCTGTCTCATTATGATGGTCGCTGCTGGTAAACTATAACATGAATTTCGTAGAAGTGACATAATATTGTGGCATAACACAGAGGATAATGTTATTCCGTTCCCAAAAAGCTTGCGGTTCTAGTAATTTGATTGTTGCAACTGTAATAACCGAATCCTTCAGTGAACAACTTCCACAAAATATAGTAAATGATCCCCGGGCCAGAGAACTTTCTAGACATAAAATATGCCTGCCCCCCTTGTGAAAGCTTGCGTGAAAAACTGTAAATACGTTGCTCGTAAGTAGTCTGTGAATCCTGTTTACCGCCGTGAGATTCTCACAAATAGTCGAGTGAGTTGTTCAGATCAGGATGCAGTAAATTTTAGAGAATAACCATCAGGCGTATCACCCTCCCTTGTGCTTGTTCCGCGAATAGTAAACGGAACATGATAATCATGAAAGTCAATTTTCATTGTACATACAAGCAGAAATACACTGGCCACGTGGCTCATCTAACCAGAACTCTGGCTATTTGTAAGCCATATTTCCTTCGGTTTTATCCTTTGGACGTTTTCACGCCGGGTAATTTCAAGAGGTGATGAAACATTCATGGGCCCACTTTCAATTTACTACTTGCTTAAGAAAATACCGATAGCGAAAACTATCCTTATGAAAAGAATCTTTGATCAGTTTAAGTAAATTAAATTAATTCTTATTCAGCAAACCAACGTTATCTGTCTCTGTAGACGGATATTTTTTCAGGCAAATTGCAGATAGGTTAAAAAATATCCAACAAATATCACAAAGCGGTACTTTGCTATATCATATTTAGGAGATTCAGCTGGATCATTTACGACTCATTATCTTAATAACTTGCCTTGTAAATAACCCAAAGAGTGGTGGTCAAAACAAGCAACCAAACAGTCGAAGTCTACCGTGTGACAAACTTATTGGTTTGGAGTAGCCTTTTCTCTCAAAACCCCTGTTTTAATTGCGCCTGATAAATACAGACACCTTCAAATAGATATAGCAAAGTGACGTCTCCTGACGAAGAAGTGAGGCACATGCCATCTGATCGATTAAATTCAAGAGACACTGAGCTGGTACTAACCATAAATCACGTCCCATCCGAAGACATTTCAAATGAACGCATATTTAAGGGATTTTTGTTTTAGACGTGACGAACTTGAACACTACTTGCCATAGTATTCAAAGCGAAGGCTGAGATTGTCAACATGTAAAACTGCATAACCTTCTCTGCTATGGAGAGTTACCGAATTTCCAATGAAATGATTACTTATCCATCATGAAAATACAACAAAAAAATCTACAACTGACTTATCATTTTCCACAGTATTTTTGATGTTGAGACAGCAAACGTTGATTGAGGATTAAAACGAAAACATAATGGTTGGCAAAGATCAGTTTGGTGAAGATATGACTCAAAAAGCTAATACCAACCAAATAAACCATTTTTTTATTTTTGCCCTCTCTACGGACAAAAGTCTGCGTTTTTCTTCCATAAAGTCTTGCTGGTTTGTGGCAGGCGAGGATTTCGTGATCATTTCATGTTGATTTGTATTAACTTTGGTTTGAAAAAACGAAAACTGAGAAGTTGAAAGGTCTGAACGATAGTACCACGAACTAAACTATTCAGAAAACCGACTGGAAAAATTCAATTTGGCAATTTTTTAACACTCGATCGGAATTGGAATCTGACGAAGCACCGATGCAAGAAGCTCTTTAAACTCAAGCAACAGTTTGAAAGTGGTCCGTGGCGGCGCTCCTAAGCGCTTGTTACACAATGACAGTTTGGAACGATTTTTTTCAAAACTGCTTGCAAATGTTTCACCATGCATTTTCCATAAATCTCCAGAATGGTCCTTTTGTCACTGCTATATACCAGTGTGGCGGTGGACACTATTGACGGGCGCATGCGAGTAGTATGTTTTCTCATAAATTTGCCTCACGTCGCTTGAAAAGTTAGATCTATTACGGAATTTATGGAGTCGCATTCGTTTGCATTTGAGCAACCGTCAACGAATATCCAGGAAAATTCTGAAAGACACGTTTAAAGAGATGAATAATCAGTTTTTGTTAAACAGGATGCATATGAGAGTTTTGCTTTCCTGTCCAATAGTCTGTACCCGTTCATTTAGCGTTCTCCATTAAATAACTCCGCAGCGAAGGCATTTCCCTCTTACCAGTAGATCACCGGACGCATACCGCCACGATAACATATTAGCACTGGTCTTAACCTTATTGTTTGTGAAAAAGGACCTGAATTTCCTTTTAGGTCGATGTATATAAGACCGTAGTTGTTTTCTTTTACAAACGCTTGAGTTTGACGCTGCTCTGACAAATTTCGCAACGCTTACGTTGATTCAGATGTTGATGTCATACAGTGTTCTTTTTCTGTGCACTTTTCTGTTATGTCTGTTGCTGCTTTGCAAATTCAATCTGAAACTAAGCCACAGGGGCACTGTCTGTTGGGGCAATTGGTGTGTCAGCTTCGGGATTGGATTTTATGTGTACTGTAGGAGTGGATGTTGAAGTTCAGCAATTTATATCGTCTATTAAAATAGAAGAGCGCAATCCCTCCGGAGCAGACCACTGTTTGCCTCCGTCTCAGAGGATCAAAATTTGCAAAAGAGCACAGGAATATACGCACTCGGAAACGCAAGTGAACTAATCCGCTATATCTGCACTCCGAAGAATTAATTTTAGGTAGTTTCCAAAAATCATGATACGTCAAGAACTAACATTCATACTGCTTAAGGAGACATTTATTCAGACATGCCAGCGAGTTCTCTGCGTCCTATCCGGAAATATAGTTTAAAAATCAGGATATTAACTGTAAACTAACGTTTTGGAGTAGGAATTGAGGAATTATGGATATTTGGGACTAGAAACGCTTGCTAAAGCAGTGCCCAAAAAAGGCTCACTTTGCGTACAGTCGGATGTATTATTCAGAGGAATGAGAGGGCCTAATGTGATGATCTCCTCAAAAGGTATTGGAACCAACCACTCAAAGCTCTGATGCGTTAGTCCTAAAAGACTGAACAGGGTACGCTGACTACCATCATACTTGCCCGCATTGAGGAAAGAAATTGATCTAATTTAGCAAGACGGAATGTGAAGTCAAAAGTTTACTAACTGTCTAGTACATGCATGCCGCTGACCTGAAAATGATATCTATATCGACATCAAAAGTGCTTTTGATTCCTAAAAGAGGCCGGTTATTTACACATGCTTATGCGAGAAGGTAAAACCCTAAAATCTAATAATCATTCCCAGTATCCTATGTTTCACGCTTTCTGACGCGCTTGAAGAAATACTCGTTGTTCCACGCTACTTTGGGCAGTTTTATTCATGACATTATATTGGGTGTGAAAATGCGCCAAAAACAGACATCATAAAGTGGAAATTTGTTTCAAGGGATGGTGAGGCGTACTTGCGGCAACTGCCGATGGAACTAACCGCAGTACAATGATTGCGGGTGCATTGCAAATGTTGTGTTGTTTGTCAAAGTTACAGCAAGCACTGCCCAACCAAATGTTAGTACAGACAAAATTGACGCACGAACTGGCCTTTTTCTTTGAAAATGTTGGACAGTTTTCTGGATGCTGGGATTTACGGCGCTTTCAATATGTCGACGGTTGCTGTTTTTAGGTCACAAAATATTGGAACAGGGATCAAAGATAATGTGATTGTACTGTGTCTGAAAACTTTAATGGTAAATTAATTTCTCTGGAATGGCAAATTGGTTTTATTATTTTAATGCTTATTGTTCATCTGCTGATTTGCTCACTTTCCGTGATCGGAGTGAGACACTATTCGTTGTTTCAAATAATACTTTGACAGGAGTCGTCATGGTAACCCAAAACACAAACTGCTGTTGCTGTCCAATTTGACACTAGAAGAATTATCTGTCTTCCTGGCACAGGTCGACATTGTTCTCCATACACGGGATGTGGCTTTAAGCCGTTCCTAGAAGGAAGCATGGTTTTGAGTTTCAGTCTGAAATGTTGGACTAAGTGTTTGTCTCTTAGAGCCTGATTTATTCTGACAAAAATAGTAGTAATGATGAAGTTTTTTACACCGCACTGTAAAGATACATTCGTTTCTGTATATTTGTTTTATCTAAGGACATTATTAACCTGAAGTTTTCCAATAACCTTTGGACTTTCTGCTCTTTTCTATTGTTTTTTAGGATAATACAACCTTCCTTCATGTACGGATGTTTCAAATGCACTAACCACTCACTGCCTGAGACAGTGAAGATAGTAATTCTTGACTTATGCATACAGCATTTACATCAAAACCCCAAAACGTGGGAAAAAGTGAATATGTAGGTAAACTGATTTTATTTACTGTGGTCCGAACAGCCTGTCAACTCTTTCTACATCATACTTTTAGTGTGGCTTGTGTGGACACAAGTTATCAAGGGACGTGTCTATGTACCTTTCCAGAAACAAAGTTATTATTCTGTGGGACAAGGGAGCGCAAACTTTCTAACCTTCGTCATAAAAATAGTTAGATCTAATTCGTGGGAATAACGCCCCACTGCTTTCAAGGGCATTCTATTTTTTATATAGTGCCGCTCAATCTATATCAATCTAGATCCTCACAAGTATATACAAGCAATGTAAAACAACTACAAATATATTTTTCGTCCTGGTTGGTTTTATTAGAATCAGTGCTACTTGTTTACTCATTTTGACCTTGGCTATCAACTTCCCAGTACGCTGAGCACTGACCTACAAACGCAAACCATAAACAACGGTAAGATAGCGCTTGGTGATTTATCATGTCAAGCCGCTAAATGTTCAACACATCAGCGGTATGGCTCTCTTATATCTTCTCCTCCACCGCGGTGGTTTTTCCTAATGGCCTGCCTCCTACCTTTTGATAACATACACGTAAGGAATTACCTTGGAAAACTTACTCCCGATCGTTGTAAGCAAACAGCTGAACTGACGATCGATTAAGAACGCGAAAGTGTGTCCACATACGTTTCGCTAAATCACTCAAATTATCCCCTTTTAAGTAGAAGGATAAATCTTTTGTGTTGTACCGGCAACACACCCTCAAGAATGAACTAGTTGAAAACGTATCTTCCAAAGACCCTGTGCGTGTTTACATGTTTTATGGATTTTTCGGTGTAAAGACATGCTTTACTTGAATTTTGACCGGGGGTGAGATGCTGCT
Organism: Opisthorchis viverrini; assembly: GCF_000715545.1. Taxonomy (NCBI): domain Eukaryota; kingdom Metazoa; phylum Platyhelminthes; class Trematoda; order Opisthorchiida; family Opisthorchiidae; genus Opisthorchis; species Opisthorchis viverrini. Next base: position 540,199 of record NW_008751715.1, read on the forward strand.
TGGTTTGCAAGGCCAAAGGTTTGGAACAAGCATTAAAACGAACTGCTGAGAGGGAAATACATCTTGCTCTTTTGATCAGTTATTAAGGTCCTTTAGCAAAAATGGAACTAACCTGTGTGATGATGACAGGTGATTTCGGAATTCGTCGAAATTCTCCAGGAAATATCTCAACTAAACTGAACCTTTCGGGACTTTGGTGTTGAATAGCCTCATAGCAGAGAGTCTTATTGATAACAATCGCACACCATTTATTACGGTTTATATTCGTATGCAAATCATCAAACAGACCAGTAATATAGATCAATTATCTCTCGTACTTTGTCTGACGAGACCTAGAAAAATAGAGTCAGTGCTATAAACTCTTATTTGAAAAAAATTACCATGCAAGGGGAATGTCTGGCATGTCGATGTATGTGATTATTATCTTCCTTGGTTTAAAATTTTCTCCGCTAAATATAGTTTCTTCTTCGAAATGCGGTTCCGCTTCGTCCTTTTTGTGATAAAGACTTACTCCATCTACCTGTGTCACGTAGGTATCGCGCAAGCAAGTGAATCATTGATTCGCGCTATCTAGCTTTCAAGAAGTCGAGTGGACGCTGTGGCTTGAGGTTACAGGTAAAATCATCAAGAAGTCTGTTGATAAAACGTGAGCGGCCTAAAAGCCACCGCAGAACAACCCCACTAAAAGACGCGGGTCAATTAGTCTCATACCAAACCCCATTGCGTTAGTGAATGTTACTGTGTGTTAGAGTTGAGCGAATCAAACAGACAATGTACTTTAAGGACATGCTGCTGCCAACATTAACGGGCATCCCTACCCCTGAAATATCTCAATAATCCTGCAGATCAGTCCTCGATTTCAGACTAACGACTTCACCAAAAGGCTTCGATTGTCGGATGTATCATGTCAAATGTTCCACACAAATGGTGATTTCTATGTCGGTGGTTTTTAACAGAATTGTAAAGCAACTTTAAAAACCACGACGGGCCTTTGTTTCAGGTGCGCCACAATGGAAGCTTCTATCCTTATTCTCCCAGCGGATCAATAAATCTTCCATACCTAGTCATATGAATGCTGAGGTCTTTTGGCAACTAGCAGGTCTATAGACGATGCCAAACATCAGATAATTAGCTTTAGATGTGGTGAGATTTAACCGCGACTATCCTACTTGGATGAGGTGTCTTGAAACTGTGCATTTGAGGCAAATATAGTGTGTACGGAGTACCCTCGCCTCACTTAGTAAACACAGCGGGAAAAACTAGTTTAGTAAACTGTGTAACCTCTGTGCTAATACAAGCCATTCAGTTCAAGATATTACCTGGAAACAAAGGTACATCTATAACACAAGCTACGGATCTTGTTCAAACGGGCGTCAGTGCATAGTATTTTTATTTGAGGTTTACATACACAAAATTTTAAGCGGCTACAACGTGTTACTCTTAATTTTCCTTACGCATGACGCCTAACAATAAAGCATGGCCCTTTTGTTTCCGTCTTATAAGGTGTTAGTGAAAAACCGTGTACGTATTTAGATTTGCTTGCAAACTAATTTCAGTGTAGTTCCACGCCGTACGTCCGTTTAGAGAGGTAACCAATTTGCGTTAGTTTATTTTATTCCTTAATCTACTCAGAAGTGCTTGTCCAAAAAACGCATTTCCTTCTCCCGGTACATTATACTACTGATGTATTACTGATGTGGTGGGAAATTACATCATGAGTTGCTTAGGTGTAGCGATATCCTGGGAAGTTCAGATTAACAACCGTGCCGTAGTGTATAGTAAATAAAGTAGCTTTGACGAAACTTTCCGAACATATCTAGGACCAGAACGATTTTCAACTGAAAAAGTTTTTGTTCGCAAAGTCCCACTTCAAACGACGAAATCGGAAATTAACTTTTTTCACCTGTGAAGAAGTTGCGCCCACATAACTGTGCACTGGTTAGTAGCTATGCTGCTGACGTTGAATGGGACTTTCATGTCGAATTGTTTTTTTTGATATTTGGGGAGCAGAAATATACTTGAGATTCGCCTAGGGCAAAATCGGATTTTGGTCAACAAATTTTATTTTGAGGCAAAAAACACAAGCCATCTTCATGCATGGATTTTTAAACATTCCCTCGGGGAATTTTTAGATACGTCTGGTGAAGGAAGCCTATATGGAACAACTTGTATTGGTGGGTACTTATACAGGAGGTAAAATGCGAATTGGGCTTTTCAGAGATGATTTATTTCTCATATGAAAAACGGAAATGCCCATTTACTGGGCAATCAAAAACCATTTTTTAATGAACAGTAACATTTCAAAATTACTCATGCATACACATCCTTCCTGTACAAACTACCTAACATAAAAGAACGTTACAACGCCAAAATTGTTTGCAGAAAACCTATTCAGTTTTCGATAAGTTTCTGTAACTGTTGTTGATATTGAGCACAAACATGGCTCGTTAGATTGGTTTTGTAAGTTTTTCGCACTCATTTTTCCGATTATGGGCAGAGATATGCCACTAGCAAAGAATATGGGTGCGTTGTTTTCTTGGTAAGTTAGATATGTCCAATACGTCTCTTACATGACTGAACAAATTCTAGAATGCATAATCTGCACTGTGTGACAACAGAAGTAACGGGTTTAAACGGAAAAATATCTCTCTGACGTGAAAGTGTGATTCTGAAACCATTTCACTCGATGTTCATTTTTCTGCCAAGCGTCATTTTCCATCAGAAGATGTCACCATCACTATTATGTGTGAATTACGGCGTGAAATGGTGGCTGGGAAAGGATAGTCGTTTTGGTATAAAATAGAAAACTGACCAGTTTTTAGCCTACCAGCATTATTCACGCTTTACGGCTCTGTAACAGGCAACAGTTTTGCTATAGCCAGACACTGAACATCCGGTTGGCTACGTTCGTTTCCAACCAGGAAGGCATGTCATATCGGCTACAGTGGCTGCCATAAATGGATATATATTTCAGTAAAGTCTGTCCAGCCCGCGTGTGTGTATATGTTTTTGTCACACCAGGCACAATAGTCAGTGCCGTGTACACTCTTGTGTCTCCACTGAGCACCTGGATTTAAGTGGAGTTACAAAACAGACGGAATTGGGAATGAGAGCAATTAGGCAACCTTTTTGAATATTCATAAATGCAGAAAATAGCCTGGATTCAAATAATTCTAAGGCAGTATGAGGAAAGCCCAAATTTCACCTTGAAATCCAGCCACATAACAGAATATACATACCATTGGTAAATCCGATACAACGCGGCGCCATTATTCAGAAATATGATTTGCAGTGTCCACCAATTTGCATTCAGTATCTGAATGAGTTGAAAATTTGCGAGATTTTTACCACAGAGGTCCGAAATACATCCAAAAGCTTTTTGGACCCTTTGATCATTTCCCTGGATGATAATAATATTCAGCTGCGCGCAGAAGGTTCCACTTATACTGTACACAATCAGCCTGTAAATTTGCTCTCAAGGTGGCGATGAAAGCTGTATGGCCCAAAATTGTTCACAAATGTTGAGATGGATTAAGTAGAATACCGGATGCTGAGTAAATAAAGTAAGTTAAGATATGGATTGCCAAGTGTACCACCTGATTTTGAACGCTCCGCTGGAGCTTTCATATCGGCTGCTGTACTTATTCTCTCCACGTTTCGTCTGATGTGGCTTGAGTTATTTAAAGAGTGATAGGTTCACTCGCCAACTGTATTTCCAGATTGAAGCTTCGGGAAATCACTGTCGGCTCTCGGTTTTCTTTTAGTGGACGGAGTATTTTAGTTTCTCCCGGCAACAAGGATTGGTCATGATCGAAAAAAGAATGCTTCCTGTCTGTAAGCGTTGTTTACTGTTAGAAAAAACAGATGACTCAGTGGCTGTAGCTGGTAGGTCATCAGTTTTCATTCTACCGCCCAGAATTCATACAGTAATCATAGGTCTCGACTATGTCATTACTTTTTCAGTCCTGATAAGATGGAGATGAAAGCAAAATCCGCCTTAAAAGATTTTCAAATTTGAACTCTATCCGGGGATTTGATGGACATCAGTGTAACTGGTGGCTTGCTACAATAACAAAGCAATAATAACCTGTTTTTTGTTTAGAGCGTCAGGCAAAGATTCCTGCGCTCAAAATCGCAAAGAACTGTCAAGCCTAAGAGTGAAGATTCCAAGGTAGCCAGTGGATCAACTGTTATCTCGCATTCTACAAGTGTATAAATTTTTCATGGACGAAATAATCATAATTGTGAAAACACACAACAAACCCCGTCCTCGAAAATTGGTATTCTATTTTTATTTATATTTTCCATTCCTAATTCTTTTCACCGAAATATTGGTGCGGTCAATGTCTGCATCCTGCGACGTAATATTGTTAAGCGTGTGCGAAAAATTGTTCAGCTGTAGCACTCCTTCGGTGCCTAACTGTCGTGCCACCCGAAGGCTTCACGAGGGCTGGGATACCGCCAGGTTGCCCAAACCTAGGCAGGGGAACTCGAGAGGCAGTGGTGGGGTTTGAACCACGGACCTTCCGGTCAGTTAATTTGCCCTCTAACCACTTGGACCATCATGCCCTCGTGCGTCCATAAAGCCATGGCGGATTGAGAAGTACGTTGAACTATTAGGTAACGTTGGGAAGAAAGCTGTTGTGATAAATTGTTCTATGGTTGAATTTACGCATGAATTTAGTCTTAATCGGTTTGACCACTTTTTTGGCCAAGTGAGATGCAGATAGTGCATTTGAGGCATTTTAAGCAGTGGATACTTCCCGGCAATATTTTTAAGTTAGCCATTTAAAGAATTTAAACCTAAATTTACACCTGAAATGAACTGATTTGTTGATCAAGCCAGACATATTTTCATCCAGTGGATAGAATTCTCTAAGCGGATGTGGTTTTCTTTTTTTTCGAATCATTTCCATCGTTTATTTTTTCACTACTCCGTGTTGTACTAGTTTCCTGGCCTTACAAGTGTATTTCCCAGCCAACAGCCTATAAGTCACTCCTGGTACTTCTAGGAAGCGCGTTCTAGGGCAGACATGAGACAGGACGATTATTAGGTTTCTTAAAGAAGCATGGTTGTGGACACCAATACTTCGTGCAATTTACATTTTCGTCTAACTTTACCTGAAACGCCGACGGCGAAACACAGTGTACTCATCCCAAAACCGAGGGCCAAATGCTCTGTTTGTCTTATTTTTCGTTATTAGCCCCCAATTATAAGTACGGAACTCGGTTATACGTGCATATGGCTAACAGACTTGTCCTCACCAAAAATGGTCACCGTTTGTTCACTGACGAATCATAATCATAATCCTTTTGATGGAGTGCATCCTGCGGAAAAAACCACCTTGGCTGGTTACAGTGAATGGTCTTTTCAGCGGCTAAGAAATACGCTTCTCTCGTAACATTTTTCAGCTGGTAGAGTAGATCAGGTTAGTTAATTTTTGTGACACCACGCATCTGCCTCCTATCAACTTATTCTCAGACTTTCTTTTAAGAATGAAGAAGCGATGCAAAATTCAGCCGCAGGGCTTTCTCCTGAGCACGATTTAATGTAAGTTTTATGCCCTTTCAAGAACAGTCCACCTTCCACAAAACGGGGAAATAACATTTGTGCCTTGCTTGCCTCCGTTGAGAAAACTCCTCAAAAACGTCTTATGTAATATGACACTACGAAACTCTACAATTTAGCGATTTTAGTTACATCCTCATGACAAAAAATGAGAGAATTAGTCAAGAGGAGAACTAATTTTTAAAAACAGGATATACATTTGCAGGATATCGTCCCCACTTGGAACAATTATTTGCGTCCACTAAGTGTAGCTTCTTGTGGGGTAATTACAATGGTTTTGTTGAAGAAGACAGCTGCCTACTTCAAGTGTGAACTGGTTTTTTTTAACCGCTACAAAATACTGTGTTACATACGTCCGCTTGTTGTTTCGTTATAACTTAGATAGCAGTTTCAGTATCTACCGCTAGGCTGATTTATCTACTGTGGGACATATCGATCAGCACTAGTTTTGGGCTTTCAACGAGTAACTTACTGTAAATCAACTTTGTATTGCTACGTCGGTTGTAATTTTGGTTAAGCTGCGTGAAGTAAATATATTCTAATGTGGACGTATGTTTTCAAACGATTAGAAAGCCCGACGTACATCATGAATAACGTTCATTTCTTATACGTCGTTGAATATGCACGTAAAAAATCTAACCCGAACGGCAGAATGTTTGCAAACAAATTTCAGCGATCCTATAAATATATATCCGGTCTTTTGTGTGTTCCTCATGGGTTTGTTGTATAGGGTTATCCCAAAGCTTAGGAACGCTGGAAACTTTTTAGTAACTGATCACCTATGAGATTATTTAAGCGTAAAATCTATTCGCATAGTATAGACGGAGATGCCGTTAGTTGTGCTTACCAGGCCGTTCACTTCATTTTTACCGAGTAGTTTGACACTGCCCTAGTTTTAAGTTTCGGTAAATTTGAATTGCAAACACCAAGTTAGGGTGCAAACGTGGTATTCGTTTTAAAAAACCCATCGGTTTTCCATGTTTTGTAAAGTCATTTGAGTGCCGCCGTCAATTTTTTCACTGCTGAAAATTGGTCAAAGCATTTCCAAAGTCAACGGAAGCGTCTTTTTATCCGAATTTGACTTTTGCTGTCTTAATGTAGTTTTGTCCGACGTCCATTCAAGATCCTTACAAGGAAGAGCTGATACAAGTGATAGTGTTCGCAATTTCCTGTCGTCTTAAAACACTGACTTTAATGCATTCTGTGTAGGTCTGTTGTTTGTATGATTTCTAAACTAACGTTTGAAGTTCTCTCATGCATTGCGCACATTCAACTAAATTTCTCCGGAACTGTGGCCGTCGCTAACCAGCAGTAACTTTGGACCAAATCAACCGAAATATATTAATATCTATGCTCAGTTGTTATTTCATTTAAGTTTACGGAATGCAACTAGTCCAATTAAGTAGGCTGTAATTTAGCGAATAGTCCGTGTATAATAAGCTTTCAATAAAACAACTTTAAGCAGGGACCAGTCAGTTAAGTGTATAAAACGATCCACAGCCAAATTGGTGCCAGGTGTAGAATTACTGCAGAACTTTTGGAGTAATTGATTCCGAATGAGTATTTTACCCCTGAATTAACATTCTGCCCCAGGGGGTTGTTGGATAATGCTCCAACACTTCCCCAAGTATTTCGAAATTCTAGAACGTCATATGCTTATTGTGTAGGACCAGTTCATGCTGTTAAGCTTTTTGCACGCAAACTTATCATGAGATGATAGTTCTTTTAGAATTCCATTGCAAAATTTACTTAGATACCAAGCAGTGGTACACGAGACTGGCATACTACTTTTCTCAAGGTCTGACTAGACCTGAGTATTTTGGAAAATTCGATTTAGTCAACTCTTTTAGAAACCTAAGACCACAAACCGGGCATGCTTCCTCAATCCGTTGATGACCTTGATACAATGTAGATTTCCTATAGAGTAGAATGTCGGTAGCTCAGGTGGCGTAGATGGTCGTTGGCTTGTTCGCTGAGCTGGGCAATTTGGTTGCAAACGTTTCATCACCAATCGAGGTGACATCATCAGTGCGTAGTTGTGCGTAGCGGTGGGTTAGTGGTTGTGCCACAACCACTAACCCACCGCTACGCACAACTACGCACTGATGATGTCACCTCGATTGGTGATGAAACGTTTGCAACCAAATTGCCCAGCTCAGCGAACAAGCCAACGACCATCTACGCCACCTGAGCTACCGACACCTTAGACCATAGAGTAATCAAAAGTTGCACAAAACCTTGTGTGTCTCTGGTGACGTTCATGCTCTCACGGTAAATGAAGTAACGGAACAGATTTTTAGTAGTGGCGATTCTGTAGCACTTGTAAACTGCTCTTTTTCAACCAAATTGCCCAGCTCAGCGAACAAGCCAACGACAATGTAGATTCATTTATCACAAGGCGAACGACATTCACGGAGTAGTTATTGTTCATCATCAGGTCTTGCGTGCGAAATTTTAGAAAATGAGTCATTAGCTGATGGTCTGAGTAGCTAAATTCCCCATTATACCAAGGTATGCAATTGGCTTTGGAACATTTACTAAGAACATTGATGCGATTCCATTTATGTGATACTTTGGATATGACGCTGGTTTGACTTTTAAGACAAACGCTTATTATTTTTAATTGCAATTAAGAACTACCCAGTGGTAAACCATGAGAATCAACAATAGACCAAACTCATGTGCAGCCTTTTCAAATATAGGTGATGACTGGAACTTATGCGTACTAACGCGGCTATTAGATATGTGAAGGTACAAAAGACAGAGTTTGTGTGGGTTGCACTGTACGAGGCAGTAAAGTCGAAATGACCATCCCTCGAGCCAAGGGAGCGCATTTAAATGCAAGAAGAATATTCACATAAGAACCTATAAATTGGTATCACAGAAGGCACGAGTAAGTTAACATTTTAGAAAGAATACAAGAGATTATTAAGCCAACGTATGCCACTTTGTATGGTTGTTTTACGCACGGATGGAATAGTTTGGGCAATAGCTAACAAGTTTTTCTTCTCTGCTAAAGTTTATCGTTTCCTAGTCTCCGTTTCTATGTAATGTACACTTCCCATGGGATATGTCTGGATTGGTAAAAATTTCAGACAATACCAGTTAGGGTCGACTTCAAGTTTATCATTATCAACGTCGAATGTACACACAGTTGTGATGTTTAAGTTTGTGAAAATCAGCTGATATCATGCATTTGTGCTTCGATGAGATTACAGCTTAACTTGGTAGTCTGCACAGGTGGTTGCGCAAATCACGCAGTTCTGACCAGTCACCTAAATTGTGCGTCTGGAAGGACAAGGGGGATTCACCAATTTTAATTCCTGTTTCATGATTAATACTCTTCTTTGGTTCTAGACAGCTTGAAAAGTCGTTTGGAGTTTGTCACTTGTCTAGAATCTCAGGTCACGTACGTATATTCTGATGCTCTCATAAATTCACAGAGACAATGTCACCACTAGGCAGTGACTTGTAGGGGACTCTGAAATCCTTCTGGGTGAACGAAGGACATGGATACCGCCTCACGTGATCACACATGTTTTGTTTCCGAGTTAAAACCGAGTAACTTATTTTGAATTTTTCATATCACTCTGAAGTAGATATCATCTTTTAGGTAATGTTTGTCTTCCATCCGTAAAGGCAGAAAGAACTGCCATCTGTGGGATCCTTCAGTCATATTTTGGTCGGAAAAGTTTGTCTTAAGCGTAGCCCAAGTACAAAGCCCCAATACCCGGATCGACTAACCAATGAAACCCAACCTTGGAGTATGCATGAAAGAGTGTGTTAGCACTTGATAGTGCGTGTAGCACAGTGATGAGCTACCCTGGCGGTGAAAAGGCTTAAACGGCATGGCAGTACCTCATAGATATCTCAAGTGTTTCTGAAAACGACTTCCACCATCAAGTTTTATTGTCCATCAAATTCCACTGTACATGGCTGTTAGTGACGCTCATCACCTTTAATGTGTCAATAGCTAAGCAGTTCTCACTGGGCACCTCATTTGACCTAGTTTTTTTTAGCCTACGGAACCGGATATGTTTTATTTCAATAAGTACTGTTCACTTGTTTGACAAGCTTTTAGCCTAAGAACCCTATTGGATAATAACGCTACATTAGTTTTATTGCTACGTTGCAGTAATGATGCCGAAGCAAACCAGAGCTATTGTCCCAATAGGCTTTTCCATGAATATTTCACACTGTGCAGACATTATGGTTCTCGACAAAGCGTGCTGTTTGTGTGATGCTATCACTTGCCTAGAAATGCACTGGGGATTGTCACTAGTACATTAATAAGAAAAGTGGACCTCAAAATAATTAATCAGACAAACTTGAAATAACGGTTGAAATAAATGGTTGAACATATGGTGTGGTTTTAAAGGCTACAAATAAGGCATATTTATTTAGGGGTGACTAAACGTCTCTGCACAGAAACAGGGCAAGCAAAAATTCCAAACAAATTGTGCAAACCTGTTGAGCCGTCCAGAACAACTCCCCCATCATTATACACAGTAAAATCAGCTGTAGCCTTTTGTAAGCAGCATTTTGTCACGAGATATCGCTGGTTATCTGCGCGGTTTTTAGAAGCGTAAGATTTCGTTACGGTGAGAATTATTTCCTAAGCGTTTAAGTAGGACTCTCTAAATTCAGTTTCGAAAAATCAGGCCTAGATCTGCAACGAAATACCCGATTAATTAGTGTATACTGTCTACGAGACCTGACAAATGTCCTGCCGAACCGTCGCAAACTGGAAAAAAATCTTGGTTAGGACAAACGCTGCATACATCATTCTCTCAGGTCTCTTGGAAACCACTGAAACTAACTGACATTTAGGATTTCCTCTTGATGAATTTTTCTCCTTAGTCAAGAGATAGGTCTCCCGCCATCCGACCAAGAATACTCGGTGTGAATCTCCTCCGAATGACGATTAACGATTTCACCTAAATGTTGTGCAAATTATTCAAGTCAGTGATAAACGTACGAGGAGTTGTAAAGCCGTTCGGAAAATGTGCTCTCCTCAACCAAACGCGGTTTGCAATAAAATGTAACCCATGTGGCACAGCTAATTTCGATGGCAGGCCCTTGTTCCTTAAATGATTGGTTGCCGACTAACTGTAATCAAGATGAGTAAATGCTACTCCTTGCTAAATTGTCTTTTAAAGTTCACATTTATATTAGGCTAACCGATTGCTTATCATTGGTGTGTGCTCGGAGCTTATATACCTGTATATAATTTTTGCAATATGCGCCTTACAAAAGGTCAACAGGCGTTCGTGTTATATGAATATATCGTATAAATCCGATAAAACATGTGGAAACAGTTTATTTTTTGTCGCTTTTTTTCAAACAGGGCTTCGGATCTAAAATAATTTCAATGTTTACCCTGAAATGGACCTGTTGGTTTAATTTAACCATTTTAGCCTATTTTGATCCAACCAAATAGTTTTCCATTAGGGCTGTTCCATCAACTACACCGATTCCCGAATTAAATCAGGTACCATATGCTTGAGCATTTTGCCGAATCACTAAATAATATTATCTTAAAAACGTAGTCTCTGCGAACTTCGGCGTTAAAGGCGAACCTAGAAAAGTGTTTGGTGGACACTAATTATTTCCGTGCAGTTTCTTACCACTTGGATTGTGTCTTTCCTCGGTGGTTTATCCAACCTGATAAGCAATAAATGAGTTTAAAGATGCAACATAGTACTAGCCTCCTCGGCACTTACTGCTGTTAACTGTGATGTCAAAAACGGTTTGACAATGAAGCTGACACAACACGGGAACTTTTTGCTTTGTAGTAGAAATTCATTCACCTTGACTAAGGCTTTGCTTCTGTTATCGTGTATTCGCATTTTTAGCAAAAGGATCTTTGTGGGGGACCTTATTTAAAGTAGAGTACAATTACTGATAGTAGTCAGAATAAAGACACCCTAATTGAAACGCAAATAAAGCTGTCACAAAGTAATGACCGCTTATAATTTTCCTGGATAGTCAAGGTTTGCCCATTGAAATTCAGGATCTATGAGTTATGTATTTTTCGGTGAACAATAACTGCATACTTTTTATCTCCACAACCCATACATGTTTCATCGAACTATCGCAACACAGAACAGTTCCATTTCGTTTGACCGCTAACGATATTTTATCTCACTTCAATTACCTGATGAGTCAGTGTAACGCGACGTTGCAATACTAGTTTGCTAACGTCTCCAGCAATTGGCTTCATGTGTGCGTCAGGTCAAACATTGGTGTGCTGTGACTGTAAGGAGCCCAGTGCAATGGATCTCATTATTTTCTGTGGCTGCGTTTGACCATGTTCGCTCTACTGTAAAACCAGTAAGCATCTTAGGGTAGACAAGTTATCACACCAACCAGCTCTGGTATGATGAGTCTGGATTCAATCCAGGCCGCCTACATCACAGGCACGTTTTAATTGCCAGTGCTTGATGAAAATGCAGCCTCAACAATTCAAGTTGTTGCAGCAACACATTTAGCTTGGAAGTTGTAACACCTGTGTAATTCCACGTGATTTTCATACACTATGGCATAAAATTCACTGAACAATTTGTTAAGGCCTTCTAGGTTGATGAAGGCTCCATGGAACAGATTGGCCCTATTTTTCATTTTTTCTGACCGGACCAAAGGTATATAAATGGTTGACTTGTGAAACCGCCGTGTAGCCGAATGCGCTTCACCCAGATGTAGTTGTAACGTTTGGTCTCAACAGAACTGTGATCAGTAAATCACAATTTACTTTGGAAAATATTCAATTAGTTCCGTGCTGCCTCATCGAAATGGTGATGGGAAACCATGAATTAAGCTCATGCTTCCAGTGCATATCACCGGCGTACGTTTTGTCGGAGCAAGAAGGAGAAATAACAACGCTTTACCTGATGAATGACTTTGCTGCTTATTGGTGGACTGCCTTTGATTTTCCGTTTTTTCGGGCTTTTTCAGAAATGTTGATCCCTTATAATTACTCAGTTTACCGAAACCTTATTTATGGAGTGAAATTTATTACAATTACTTAAAATTAATGCGCCATTATCAAATTCCATCCATTTCGTTTTGTCTGATTTTGAAGTATTCGCAAACATTTTCCGGCAGCTGGAAACGTTTGGGTTTGTGGCAATCCTTGGTCCCGTTATTTTCTCAAATTTAACTCTGAAAATGTTATTAGTTGCATTTTGGATTCAATGAGGACTCAACGTTGTAAAAATGTCTGGAAGAAAATTGCGTGCTTTGCCGTTCCCGCTTTTGACATAAATGCATATTCAGACCATGTGTCTAGGTAAAAAATCTTGTCGAGTTGCAACGTTGCAGTTGGAATGCAAGAGTCAAGCAACAAGATAGGCTAATAATAGCAGGCCAAATGAGCACCTACTATCCAGAAAAATTTACACCCTCACTATGATTGTAGTCCACATAATCGTCCAGTCATTCTAGTAAACTCGCGGAGAACTACGTTAGGAGTTTAGGCGTTTTCCATTTTCTCTATGCTGAGGTGATCTTGGACGATCTTTGAAAGATTTTTTCCCAACTGTACTGAAGTCCCACTAATTATAATTGATGCTTTCAAACTGTGGACATCGTATACATCTCATAATGTCTGTACATTTATATTACCTTGCGACTGGACTTACTGCACCAATACCGTATTCAGCCACCTACTCGGTAGCCCTTACTATCTTCTGTACCGGGTAGTCTGAGTAAACTTGACAAACTCATTGTCAGAACGCACGGCGACCCTTCGCCGAATTCTTATTCCAGGTACATGTCGCGGATGAACAGACCAGTGTTAGCTATTATAGGCACGTAAGTGCCATTAAAGCGCACAAGAAACCGTGCAACTTACTAGCTCATTATCTGGTCGGATAAATAAGCAAGCTCCCAAGAATATCTGTTTTCGCTATCTGAGAGGTGGTACTTTTGACGACTTGAGCTAGTGGGCTCCTCTTTTCCGAAGGTTAATCTGAGTGACTAGGCAGATTTAGGGCCTGAATTAGTTCGCGTTCATATTTATGATTTGAGAACAAACCAACCTACAATAAAGGAACATAAAAGGCCATAAAATTACCTCGGTCTTGACTAATGAAATCTGGTAGGATTCAGTATTAAACTACGGACAAAAACGTACGACACAAGCATGGGTTTTATCTCCACGCACAATTGTATTGGCTAAATGAATTATGTTTAGGAACGAAATCTACCAGAGTCAAACGCATTGTGATTTTCATTAGTTTAATTTATTTTCAACCCTTTTTCTCATGATTCAGCTACGGTGACATCGTTCCAATCACAATTATTGGAAAAATATTTGGCGGCATCTGCTCACTGTCTGGCGTGCTTGTGATTGCCTTACCCGTCCCTGTCATTGTGTCGCACTTTGCACGGATTTATCAGCAAAATCAGCGAAATGACAAACGCGAAGCTCAAAAGGTAGGTCCATCAAACTATTTTCGTATGCAAATGGGGTGGTTGCGCGAACCGAGAAGTTAACGCGATCAGTATTTGGTGTTCTGATGGGTTATCTTGGTTTAGTAACGTCCAATGTGTATGGTGCATCGTTTGTTTGTCACTTACGTCACTTTTCATGTGTCCGATAATGAATACAACAAGAGTTCCACTAGTTTCATGTTCGACCTGCTTCAAGCTTGTAAATCTCACTGAGGGTATGATTTTTTATGAAACGATTTTCCAAATTCCTGTGTAAGCATACGGCTAAACTCTACCTCAGTAATTGCTATGAACTGAAATTTGTTCATTAAGCCTGTCAACAAAGTGATTCAAACACAATATGCTAGACAACACAAGTAATTCACAGGTCTCACAAATGTTTCTTCATCAATTCTAAGTATTATGATACGTAGCAAAATACAAAAATCATCATCCATCACTATGCTGTATGATTTTTCATTGTAGAGTGCGTAGAACCATCTAAATTGTAAAACGGATCCAAGGAAACTCATCAGTTTGATTCAGATGTTAGTTGAATGCACGAGCGCTCACCCTGCTACTATCACATTCGCCTATCGCCAAGTATTTCATTACCTTGTGTTTTAAGTATATCCAGTGGCAACCATCAAATTTGGATTACCCCTATTCATTCCTCGATCCACTCAGCGCTTTCAACCAAATTTTTTAGACTGAGACTCAGCAGATTGTCTCGCGGGTGGAATAAATATTACCCGAGTATTCTATTACCCTAATAAAAGTAGCATTTCCAGAAACATATCCGGTTCGCAAAGTGAAACAGAACAATTTGCGTGTGGAGTTCTTTATGCTACAATCATTCAAAGATGTTAAATAATAGGCGGTTTTTGCTCTCAAATTTGTAAATCTATCTCGCTGGGTTTACACGCATCTCAATGTTAAAATATAGGTGGCTGAGGGATACTCTTATATTCGACCTTCTCAGGCGAACATAGTGCTGGTGACTGCCTCCCACTTTACGTTAGGATTGATTTATTAACATTATATGGAAAAACGTTGGCTGGTGATTCATAGTTAGGACCCATTCACTGACATGTGTAAATAGCTGAGCAGACTACAGCTTGTGTAATCAGTCTGAGTCACACATGCGAAGTCCAGGCCTAATTTTTGTGAAACTCATTCATAGTTAGACCCATTCACCGACATGTGTAAATAGCTGAGCAGACTACAGCTTGTGTAATCAGTCTGAGTCACACATGCGAAGTCCAGGCCTAATTTTTGTGAAACTCATGCAAAAGCACAAATAACACAGTATAACAATATGCGGTGGCTTTAGAAAGATAGCCAGTAATGAAGTTGTCAAAAATCGGTCTCAGCTATCCTAATTGTTAACCAGAAACCAACTGTTTTCTTGGTCGCAAATCGTGTCCTAGAATAGCACATTTTGAGAACCAGCTGATCGGGATTAACATAATCGAATTGCGAAAAATCAACTTCATCCACAAGCCAGTGTATCTTGGTTTCAACTTGGAGATACACATTTGTTTTCTCGAATCGATTAGCTGGCGTCGTTACTAAACCTGAAGTGTGATTATATGTTGCTCTTTCCACTGGCAGAAGATCTAGGCGAATACGTTAGTACAGCTTCTTGACAGAAAAGCACAAAACCTGGAAGCCCTCTACATGACCCCAAGCTTCAGTTACGTCTACTGATCTACATCGCTCAATATCTCCCAATATTAATTAATCTTATCTAGATTGTATTCCTTGTTTCAACCGTGAAAACCCCATATAAAAGGCATTCGTAATGGCTAGAAGTAATCATGTGAATGTCCCGGTGTTAGCCACTTCCGTGGGACGCATACAATCTGGGGCCCTTTTTCTCTTATTGGAATAAACTAAATAAACCTATCTGTGCATGTTTCTCCTCATTATATGGCTAGATTTCACGACAAGACAATAGCGTATCCAATGAATTCATGTCACATCCCAGTAGTTACCTGTCCATATTAGGTTGAGTGACCTAATTAAATGTGGTCGACTGACCCCAGTTTCTACCGCTTTGTTGGATTCCTGNGAGGGTTGTGGGTCGTGAAGTGTTCTTGCCTCTATAGGCAAGAACACAGTCAACTTTTACTTAATCAAGCCGGTTTTAAGTACGAGTTTGGCAGGCACGTCTAGAGGGAAACGAGTTCAAATGGTGACACCTCTGTTCTAGACGCATTAGAAACGCTTTTCGTTACGTTTTCATTTGACCGTGTTGATAAATGCAACTTGCTTCCGTGTTTTAACGCTTTCCATTTTCGTTACTTAGATGATCTCTGGGGAGAAACAAACACTCTGTCACACGAGTTCTTTTATTTCAGCTCCTCGTTCTTGATTGCCGATCGATTGCGACAACTAACCCTAGTTACTCTTCCACACTCGAAAGAACAAAATCGATAGATGATTCCAAGTACGGAGAGCATACTCGTTCCTTCGAGCACATGGCACTTCATTGTTTGTCGCAAAATAAGACTAATTATATACCATGTAGGAAGGACACGTATGGGCTGTGGGCATTTACGACAAGTGGATAAGACTTATTCTCACTAATCGCCAGTCTACCAAGCTAGCACATAAAAATGTGGTGGGAATTTGTACGTGAGTTGTCTTAGTGTAACAACTTCCCTGGGATATTTGTTTTCTGGGTGCTTTCGCCCGACTTTGTTCGTGGTGGAACCAAAGAGGCATGAAAGAAGCGCTAAAAGCTATACTTGACCCACGTTGCGAGCTGAACCACTTCCTCGTGGTGCCGACCGACCGGCCTGGACGTCTGTCTGGGTGAGCTAAGAGTTCAGCAACTTCAGACAGGGCCAACCACCCCGTTTGGTTTCAATGTGCTGGTTACTTTCGACAATGTATACTACGAATCATCTGGCGCCTCCGCACCAGTTCCAACCAGTACACAGGAGAGACTCGTTGGGTTCACGTGTGAGGAATGTGGCAAGTGCTGCAAATCGAAAGCTGGCTTTGTAGCCCATCATCGAGTTCACGACAATGAAAGTGTTGGTACGAACACAGTCGCCCAATTGGCCTGCG
>NW_008751715.1:560281-576084 GCF_000715545.1 Opisthorchis viverrini
GGGATTCACCTCATCAGACTGGCACTGTCCTTGGCATGATTTCGAATGAGACGTTTCTCTCTTTTCTCCCATATTCTCCTGTTACTCTTTCGCATTCATCGCTTGCATTCAGTTTTTATGTTTGTGACCATGCTCTTCAAAAATAAATGAAAAACATAAATGATAATTATGTATATTACATTGTTGCTTGTTTCACATATTTTGATAACAATGGTGGTGGCGAAAGTAGAATTCATCAGCGCTTCCGGGGCCGGGTTTTCTGTTCTGGAAATGAATATTTACTTATTCCGAGCAATTTTTTGTCCACTGAATTTGTCAAAGTGAAATGTTTAGAATGACATCATGAGTGATATTTTGCTGATGCGTCAACTTACGAGTTATCGAACGATTTCGGGTAAAACATCGAACAAAATACTCAAATAACTGATTCGAATCGGATTACACGCTAGGCGAAACTGAATGTTCGGCCTGCGTTTGAAATACAGGTTATAAATAGAATTTGAATTCATAACTACCAATCAGGGACCGGATGCATTCGTTTTTATGATTAACATACCAAGGTTTTGAGTAATGAGACTCATCCTACTGAGATGTTTTTGGGAAATTTTCTAAGAAGTGCTTTTCAGGAAGATATTCGTCGTTTTATTCAACAAACAACATTTCCAAGAACATTTGAAAATGCTTTACAATATCAAGTGGCAAACAAACACATTTAAAGCCTGGTTTGGTAAACAGGAAGAGAACATTCAAACCTTGAAAGATGGTCTGTTTGGTCGAACTAGTTGATGAGTCTTGTAAAAGTCATACACACAAAAACACTTGACTGTCAAGTTTGTCGCACAATTTAATTGAATTAGAAAAAGCCAGACTAATAATAGCCAAACCTCTTGAATTACAAGTTTAATTAACTTTTCCAGACTAAAATTAGAGGCAATTAACTACTCGTCGTTTAGGGTTCAGAGAACACTACAAACTGTCCACGCTTGATTATTTTGCCTATCCAGATGTGGTACTATAGTGCATGCAGCCCCTCCTGGTGAACTATAGGGTGATGTTTGCATCGCAAGTCGGATGTCAGGATTTCGAGTTTCAATATAGCCGGGATTACGCAGTCCAGTTGAGGTTTGTACAGAATAAAACTCAGTGCTGCTGTTTCCCAGGTGTATGATGGACAAACAATAATAATGGATGGAAGCAGAAAGGCAACTGTCGCTTTGCGTATCGCGTGGACACAGATATACGGGCGTCCACCACTACCAAATATGCAGTTTCCTAGTCATTTAAAGACTTACGCATGTGGTTGCATCTGTGATAAATTGTGGTGAATCACACATAAGCGCTTTCTAACTCAAACAGGCAGCTGCTCCAAAGAGCGACCATGTGCTCGATTTCTTAAAAAAATGCTCACGGGGTTGGTGGAAATCATCAACCGGTTTTAACTTCGTTAGGATTCATTCGGAATGCACAGTCCGTAAATTTTTATCAGGCTTATGTTCTAGCGGAACCCTGTTTGTGCGAAGCCCGCACGGAACACTCATTTAAACGCCAATTTAGTAGTAACAGTTTTTTAAACGTATGTTAGCTTTCATAATGGCCGCTTCACCTTCTATCTTGTGATGAAGTTTGAGCTTGAGACTGGCCATATAAGCGTTACGTCAACCTTTGGTGGGTAAAATAGCTCCCGCACTAAGAACCACCAAAGGAAAACTTAGGGCTTTTCGAGGCAAATTTAACCAAACACCACAATGAATCGACGAACGTAATAGGACGTCAAATATCAATTACTTTCTCATACAATTGTTGGGTCTAGTGAAGAATATTGTCCCAAATTCTGGTAACTTTAAAGCCTTCTTTTATTGGGTTGACTGTCAGGCTGGTAAAGAATTGTCTGTCACTTATGGGAGTTCTGTATTTGATACCCAAGACAAGATCCTGGAGCTTCAGCCGTAAATGGGAAATGTCAGGAGCCAGTTATTTCACTATAAATCTACTAGGTGAGGCGAATAGGGTGATTTATAACCATATCCTTCTACAAGAACGAGATTACTTAGTATTACAGAAATAATCCAGTGGTCACCAATTGCTTCCTGCTTCTGTACATAGAACATAATATTTACGAGTGCACGTATCCTTTGATGAAACAGTTGAACTGAAACGAGCGACTTAATAAGTTACTGTTCTCAATTCTCATGGCAGTACAAGGCAAAAATGTCTACTTTAAACCTGGCTGTTGGCGGGTAAACCATGAGGGAATCATATCCTTGGTCCAGCAATTATAAAATAAAATTTGTGACGTACAGACATTTATTGTTGTTTTGAAAAACAAATCAAAAATCGATCTAATCGGAAACCCTTTTCCAAACTCCAGGCTCAAGTTCTTTTGAAAGGATAAAGCAGTGATCCTTCAACATAGCTCAAAAGAAAGTTAAGTTTAAGAACGCCACATCTAGTTGCAAATCATCATCGTTTGCCAATTCAAGTCGAGTAAACTAACTTGAACAGAAGCCAAGAGTAACAGAATTTGTCTGAATACGTCGAGCGGAAAATCTACGTATCCGAATGGCAGAACGACCAGAATATCCGTGAGGCTGATTGACAGGCCCGACATCTAGATTATTGTGCATATGGACGTCCCCAGTTTTTCTGTCTTCGAATGTCCTGTGAGCTGAAATATCATCTCGGTGTCTCACGACTGTCAGCTGGGGAGTGAATAATTTTTTGTCAAACCACCCACGGAATTTACTTTATTTAAAATGGTCGTTCATCATGCCATATCCTTATCTTGAGTCTGCCCCACTTTTGCAACTAAGCACTCAGAGCTGGCAAATCTACAAACAAATTCTGTCCCACAAAACGACAATTTGGCTGGTTGCTCGTGTTGTTCATAAAACCGATTCTGAACGGGAAAACATACCTTGCACTGATATTATTTTCAGTACATAAATCATGTGGTACAATCTGTGTTACAACTCCTATTGCGTGTTCAGAAAACATTCGGTGAGCATACTGGACGAGATTTGCTCGGTTGTTTCTTTCGAGCTGAGGTTATGCTCACATTGACCTGTATAAAGGGAAATATCCGAGCACTACTCATTCATGATAAGCTTTTGCATAGATAAGGGTAGAAAGGAAGTTAGGTATAAATGTTCTATCACTATGTCTAGAATCTGTTTACAAACTTTAAATGTGCGTTTTATTTTACGGAGAAAATCCTCTTTTATGGGCTTCTTTATGTAAACTCTGTGTATTTTACAATTTATTCTATTTTAAAATGATCTCCCCAGTAGGATTTTCCACATAGGTTTTCAATTAAAAATATATGACGCCTACGTTATTAGCATGTGGTGTGTCTCTTAGGAAGGAGCGGCTGGCAGAGAGCATGTGGTCAGGCTTCCCAGAAGTTAGTGGGGTCGGATTTCACACTCAGTGTTTTATATGCATTAAAGGGAGAAAAATTCCATAACTGAGAGTCTTGGTACAAATCTGCAAACAAGATATTCAAGGCGGAAATTAACGTTTCGATAAATGTTAGTTACTTTTACCAGTTTTCAGGTCCCTCACATACAGAGTTGACTTTCGAAGTGCTGAGTAAGCTTTTTTGTCCATGTGTCCTCCTGAGACCCCCAAGACTGATATTTCTGTCTGATGCATACAGTCATGGAGACAAAGGGCCATTGTTGTCAGTTGGGTTGGGCTACCATGCAAGGTTGAGTCCTCAGACAACGGCGCGCATAGATACGGGCCTAGTAGTCAAGGTAGGTAGTCAAGGGAAGTGACAACACATACAGCTGACACGAAGATTGGAAACGACTGGCCTTATTTACTGGCAATATCGCTGCACGTTTTGAGGTAGTCGACCTTAGCGACGCCATGGTTTTCAGTGCGTGACGAGGTTTAAGTTTCAGTTTATCCATGCAGTCGTGTATCAGCTGCTGGCAAGCCACATGCTTGAGTATACGGAAACCAACAAGCTGCTCAGTTCTGGGGTGCTTGTACGTGTTGAATCCGGGGATACAATTTGCGCAATTCCCTTGGTTGCAGTGCAAGTATGAAATCATTTCTTGCTTCTGCATTCTCCTATGCGAGCACATAAATTACGAACGAGGAGTATTATTTTACGTCGTATCTCTGGCGCACGACACACCAATGGTGCTATCATTCGATGAATTATACCAGTTCATGACAGTTGATGAGAAAAAAACAGAATAGCTAGCATTTTTTCGTTTGAACAGGCAGTCTTGCATCATAAGACACCGAAGCTTATTTGCATTTTCACTGATTTTGACATTCGTTGTGTAAGTAACAATAAATAATAAAGGCGACTGCCAACTTTTGACAGTGGACTGATTGCATTTTTACAACCTTATATGGTTATTTTTGTCCGCTGCAGATTACCTTCGATATGCAATAATTTGTTCACAAGCTATACAGGATGCAACATCCTAATGCTGTTCAGATAGCTGACAGCGCTAAACCGAAAACATTTGTTCCCCATTTCAATTTAAAAAGGAAACATTTCGTCTTAACGGTCGACAATAGTTTGGCAGCAACAGTTTCAAAAGTAACAATTCATGTTTTTCATTTTTTTGTGGTTTGCTGACTGCACGTTCCCACATTTCGGTAAGTACACTACACGGAAGTTTATTTTATTGAAGGTTCTGTGCAGTCCAGGGCAAGTTGGCCCCAGATGGCTTCGGAAGATGCGCTTGATCGATGCCGGTTAAGTAGCACAATGGGCAGAACTTTTAGTGTTGCGTTCGACAGCGAAGTCTTCACGCTAATGGGAATTAAAACCCGATTGACGGGTGCAAGGCAACTAAAGAGTAACACACGTTTGGAGTTTTCTTTCAGGTTTGGAAGAGGCATAGTTACCCAAGGCTAAAATTTGTGACCGTACTCAGTAAACAAGAACCGGGTAAACACATTTCAGAGTTTACTGCGTGCAAGCTTATTTGCATGCGCATACAAAACAAGAATAACGATGCTAAGAACCATTCCTTATCACTCTTCTGGACGGCTAGTTATTCAAGGAAACAGCATTCAATATTTTATGTATTTAGGGGCTTTGAGAAATGCAAATAAACAGCATTTTGTCGCATATTTTTTTCTCACAAAAGCTGACAAGCCAACATAGCAACAGTTAAGGTGCAATTGGTTGAAGACTGGTAATGTGTATGTCACTCATTCGTTTGCAGTTGGACTGATTGACTGATTACTTGATCAATAGACCACAGGGTCAGGAAAAATCCGCCCGAATGGAATCGTTTGAGAAAAATAACAAAATTTAGGGAGTTTTCATTCTATTAACTGCAGAGTTCATTCCAGCTTGCAAGAACCATCAATCGATTTTGTGGCTTTCTATAGAGTACAAATAGTAAACGTTTCTGGCTCCTCGGAATCCTGTTCAAGATTGTAAAAGCTTACGTAATTCCGCTTCCGAGGACAACACACCAACATGGTAATAGAATGATAAAGTAGTGCTAACACAGCAAGAAATGACAGAAGTGGGTGTTCGCTTGTTCATCCTGCAAGACACCTACATCCATACAAGCGGAATATATGTCAAAATCTATTCGACACCTCAACCATTTCAAAAATTTACCCTCCTGGTTGCAGGCAGGTGCAGCAGTTTGGTTTTATCAAAAACGCAAGTGTGCAGCTCGCAAAATCTGCTGATTGCAAATAATTTGTCAAACTTCTTTCTTCTATTCTAACTGCACGGGAGAAATTCGCAAGTATTCCATTGGCTGTCTCCTCAACGGACTCCATCTGGTTAGTTCGTTTTCGAAGTACTGCGCTCTTAGGCTGGTTGGAAACCACAGTATATAAACAGTTAAGCTTGACTGCTATAATCAGGAATAGTCTTGGAATATACAACGAAGGCTTGGGCTGATTTGTGTGACTCTAGTGGTCTTCAAACTCCATTTGATGGCTGAACCGATGAGGCCGTTCTATGTTCCAACTTTAGGCTGGTGAACAGTCTGCAGTTATAGAAGATGGCATATAGATAGTTATACGTCTTTCTAGGTGAATGAATTCAACCTATGTGCACCATAGTTTATCTATCAATTCATCAATCCTGGTTACGCAAACTAGTCTATTGGTTTCTACATTGCCTTCATCGCGAGGTGGAGTGACAAGCGAGGAACTGAAGGTTGTAACGTTTATGACTGATAGAGCAAATATTTCGTTAGCGGAATCATATCAATATAGCACACTTTTTCTCCGTGATTGGAGGAGTCCAACCAATGGTCAGAATATTGGCACCTGTATCAGAAAAGCCAAATATTTTTCTGACCGTGCTGGGAAATTTAAGGTGGACCTTATAAAGTGCTTCACTTAGTTGCATCTAATGTTGTCTTCTTCTATAAGGAAACTTGTTTATGTGGTGTTTTTAGAGAATAGCCAAAGAAAACTCGTTAGCTTAGTTTTATTATTATTATTGTTGATGCACACTGTTCACAGCCTTTTTCCTGCCACTCAGTTAGAGCCAACCTCTGAGAATAGTCTGTCTAGCACACGTGCTCCAGTGATGTGGTGTCTAGAATATGGGTACAATATTTTAGGCTGTATTGATCTCTGATACAATTCAGCCATATGTTACACGTTAAAAGAAACATGTGACTTTGGGAGTAGGCTATCTAGGCTACACAGATGGTGACGTATGACTGATTGCCCACATAAGAAAACATGCTCCGTATGGCTGTATTTTCAGTCCCAACCCATTTTTTCGAATATGGATTGTACACTATACGTGACAATTTTCACGTGGAAAATTTTTTTTTTGGGGGGGGGGTTTGAAAAGAGCTTTCGACAATCCGACATTAAGTGCAGTCAATCGCCTGAAATGACCCATATCAGTCCCAGTTTCACTCTTTTCTTTAAACCAGCATAATTTACCGAATGGAGTTATGCACACAAACAAGACACCTCGGAAGCGCTATTACGATTCCTGACTATAATAAAAAGCTGGTAAAGGTATTTAGACTGATTCTTGTTGCTGATCAGTACCAAAGTGTTACAAGTTAGGAACTATTATTGGAGTTAATTCAAATTTTATGCTATCGAAGGTAAAGTTTGGGGGAGAAAAGATGGACGAGTGGAGGTTTCAAAAGCACTAGAGTTACGTTTCTCATACAAGATCCTGAATCCCCAAATGCTGATTATTAGTTACAGGCGGTCAAAAGAAGAACATGGCATTGAACTAAAAAGATTTCTCTTGATCAAACAAACACTTTTTGAGAGACGGGTGTTTTATTTAAAGTTGAGAGGTCTACAGAATTTGAATTATACTTCCTGGGAGCGACATTTATAGTACCATGCAGAGTTCATGCCAAAGAAGTCACTAGTAGACAGTAGAAAACCGTTAATATTACATTTGCTTACTTCACTGTTGGATGACAGAAATAAGAGAAAGCAATATGTATTTTACAAGATATTCTTTTATTTAGGTCTTCTATCCAAACTAAGGTAAATGGGTGAGAAATTCAGTTGCAGGTTTTTGTTTTATTTGAAATATTTTCGAATGCATCTTTGTACCTCATTATTGATCTTGCTATTCGCTTAATGTGTTTTACAGAAAGCCAGATTTTCAAGAATAAATGAAATGAAACTGGCAACGGAAACTGCATTTTTGGAAGGAAAGCGGCGCTTTGAGATGAGCCATGATGACCCGGTTATCGGTAACAGTCCCAGCTTTTATTTGGAGAAAGGTCTACAGTACATTGAAGAAGAGGCAGGATGTGTTGGTCCAGGTTATACGGAACCAGAACTCATGCAAAAAAGTCCACAGTTAGAGCAAAACTTCGAGAACGAAAGAATGGATCTGTTTGAAGAGCAGTACTACCATCTGATTGACTGTTTACAGAGAACCACCGTAAGTTCTCAGGACTTTTGATTAGCTTTTACAGTTACTAGCTTGCGTTTCACTCTCAGAATCTTCAACTTATGTGAAAAGAAGAGCTAGGATGTTGAGTGTGTCAATTTACACGAGCATACGGAGACCTGAACAATAATCTGCTATCAAATCTTAGTTATTTTGATTCCGAGATATCTAGCTATTTGAGCTGCTAATCTTTACACTTGATTGATCCAAGCATAAACCCGGAGCATCAAAAATAAATGTTATCATCGCTTATGATTGAATTTATCACGACTCAGACGACGCGGAGTGTGAATGCTTCGATTTGTTAACACTTTCTCCACCTATTGCATTTTTTGCTGTCCATAATTGCTCAGGCTTGTTTCTGGCAGAGTCTTCTGTAAAACGTATGGCTGTCCACACCACCAAACTCGCCTTGTGACAAAAGATATTCCTCGCATCCTTTGCTCTCCCTAACGTTGAGAATATCTGTGTATGCTTGAGGAGAAGTCGAGCAATTATCTTCACATAATGTTTGTGTACTTCTTTCCACATTGTTTAAATTGGCACATTTATACCCATCAGTAGAATTATGCTCTTCAACTTCAGCAAACATTTGGAGCACCCCTTTGATCCCGCTGGGCCATAAAAGTGGCGCTAAACTGCTTGGGTAAAATATTTGCTTGAGTAAAGAAGTCCTGATTACTCCTGGATTATCTAGAAGGAAGCTTTCTACACAACCGTGGAACTCAGGTTATGTAACTGACAAGACATGGCAAACTGGAACTGATCCTCTTCGTCCTTAATTTCGAAAGTCTTCGCATTTCCACAGTAATCTCGTTTCTTATGATGCTAGGATCCTGGGCTGCTAGTCTGGCTAGGATACTGCTGAACGCTCAACCTGCCACTCACTGGAGAGAGAATCAAAGTTGGTCCCGAAGGGAGCCGCATGTAATAACGGATGACGACATGTATTATATGATCGAAATAACACGATAGGCGTGAGTACATCTGACAAGGTTATCTGCTGACGGATGACGCTTGATAATCAACAGATTTCAAAAAATGTGTGTACACACTCGCGAGCGCTTTACACGAAGTACTTGCTTAGGGGAAAACCACAAATTTGTTGCTCACCTATCCTGTAACCAGTATATCATGGCTGCGTAGTCGGAGAACTTACCATTCATTATCCTTGTTGCAGTCATTGATCGCGAACCGATTACGACATGCTTCCAGCCAACTTCCGTACTTCCACCAACAGCTTAGCAACAGAAAACTAGGGTGCTTCTCCAAAAGAATCAGCGCGTACAGATAACGATGAACAAATCCTCAAGAACTTTCGGATTGCATTCTCTCTTGACTGATATAAACTAATAATCCATACAACCAGATAACGCAATCCTATAGAGTATGAAATTCAGTTAAAAGTAACTCGTTTACATCTTTTTGTGAGTGTAAGTTCTTTACTATTAGCAATGAGAACGAATGCTCCGGCATCACACAGGGTACCTGAATTTTCCACGCTAATCTAGTTTAAGGTGCGTATCTCTATTCAAGCCCCACACGTGGGTTTTGTATTGATCGTACGTAAGCAAGAAATGGAGAAGGGTGCTAGATGATTTTGACGTAGAAAGAGAACGCATGAGTGCCGCATGGAATGGATATCAAAGGCAGATGGGCTTTAGAACTCGTGACTCGGCTTAGCTGCTGATTTGCTGAAGTTTTCTGCAGGTGGGGCATACCTTTGACGTTACCGTCTGTGAACAACAACCTTGATTATAATCGGTAGTCCTCGGGTATTCAATCCTAAAAGGTTTGTTTTTATGAGGTATCCAAATTTGAATACATGACGAAAACTACTCAACCCCAGCTGTTAAAACAACACTGGCTTTGTTTCAGAAAGGTTTGGTAAACAATCGGTGGATTTATTTTTAGACAACGTTTCGCTTTTGGCACAAAAACTCCGTCAGGCCAAGTGAGTAGGTAAGTAGGTTGATTGGGTTCTAAGGCAGTCAGGGAGCCAACCCGTGAGATTTCTTATGACTAGCCTACCTGATCAGCGCTGTCTCTAGTCTGATGTTCGTGTTTGTTGGTTAGTGGGGATGACTAACATTTACGATAGATTGGTTAAAAGGAGAATTAGCCTCCATGTTGAACCCGAATTTTTCGTCCTTGATTTTTCAGTCTAGGACACCTTAATAGAAAGTTCCTCTTGGGGTCGTTCACAAATTTTCTTCACCTGTGTCCGTCAAAGGGTGCCGGGACAGTTGGTTTGGGGATGGAGGTGGGGTGATTAATTGGATCTAACTCGGATCTTGTGCTTTTAGACCCAGACCATTTCGCTGATAACTGCACACCGCCTCGTGTCATCTCGGCTGATCTAATACCGCTCTCCACACGTTTGCAAGCTCAACCCCCTCTAGGATGCTTGGCGATTTCCACGGCCTAGGCCACCAGTCACTGTGATGTGAATCTTAAACCCGGTCTCAGAATGTCCACATTTTCTAAATTCATCCTATGCCCAGTGTCCAGTGCATGCACTGCCATTTCCGAATCTTTGACTATCGCCTGGTATTCCTCTATGTTTTTCGGTGGTCTGTTAATGGACGGCTTGTGCTCACCGATTCTGGTGTGCAATTCCCTGGCTGTCTGGCCTATATAAACCTTCGTATAGTCGTTACATTTTATTTTGTATGCGCAGTTCTCAGTCCTATCAGCCGGAGGGCGATCCTTCAAACGCACCAATACCGAGCGTAAAGTTTTTTCCTTCTGGAATGCTACTCTAATTTTAGCCGTATTCAGCACCCTTTTGATGACTTCAGATATCCTGTTTTGTATGGGATGATCGCTGTTCCGATCCA
Organism: Opisthorchis viverrini; assembly: GCF_000715545.1. Classification (NCBI taxonomy): domain Eukaryota; kingdom Metazoa; phylum Platyhelminthes; class Trematoda; order Opisthorchiida; family Opisthorchiidae; genus Opisthorchis; species Opisthorchis viverrini. Next base: position 571,007 of record NW_008751715.1, read on the forward strand.
CTCCTTGTTATGCCTTGTTGTTGGCACCCTTACCCGTCTTGGTTGTTGTTTAATTAAACCAACTGGACATCCGCTATCTTAAAGTCATTTTTTACCTCAAGTTGTGCTGCTCTTCAGTCGACCTCCTCTGTACACAGTGCTCTCACTCCCTTAAATATCGCTGAAACTATACTAGCATACACTACTTTTGGATGTGCTGAGGAGTAGTTTAAGACCGCACCGCTATCTGTTGATTTCCGGTAAACAGTGGTTTTCAAATTCCCACCACTCTTGTGTATCATGTGGTTAAGGTAGTGTACCTGATGTGAAATCTAGCTCCACGCTAAGCTTAATGTAAGGGTCCAAAATGTTCAGCTATTGAAAGAATTAGATCACCTTATCCCGCTTTATCACAACGAACGTGTCATCTTCGTAACGCCGGAAAACTCTTGGTGGACAATCGAATCCGTTTAAAGCTTTATGCTGAAAGTCTTCCATGTACATGTTGGCCAAAATCGGGGATATTGGTGAGCCCCTCGCTAAACCGTGTTCTTAAGTGCACATAATTGAGTCGAAAACAAAATGACTGAGGTTCAGGCGTACCTTTATACCTTCAACCATCTTGTCTACGGAGAGTTACGTTCATTCTTGCAGCGTTGTGTCTGACATTAGAAACCTTCTCCTTACTTCCAATGTGTCTGGAAGTAGGCTTGTGACTTTATCTAATATGCTACCTTAGTCCAAGAAAAATTTAATGTGGTTGTGTAATCACAAAACAGACGGCTCACAACAACTCAACAACGGGCTGGTTCGATTGCTAATATTTCAACCTGGTAGTGCTGAAGGTTTTTTGAAAAGCAGAAATTAACATTGAAATATTGGCACGAACTAGAGTAAATGGCTAAGGACATGGCACTCTGGTGTTATGGAGGACCTGAATACAGAACTGATAAACAACCTTGGCTACATAGATGGGGTTCATTCGAAATATACTGAATCCCCCCCAAAACAGAGAACAGAATTTTCTAGACCTGCCTGAGATTGACTACAAGTTCCGGCACATTGAAGGGTGCGGCACTGCTCAGAGCTATTTTCTAGAGAACCAAACTGTAATTGACGTTGTCCAACTACCGTGAACATTTCATTATAACGGCAGTAGATACCTCCACCCTAACGAAAAGTTTAACCCACCTACACAAATACCCGGCACCGCCTGCATCACTGGCCAAAGTACCTAATTTTTAGCGCCGCGTCGATCCCCACAGCTCTATTCTTATCGGTAAAGAGTTATTTTCAGTGGGTGAACTAAATTCCCAAAAGAATTACGTAGAATTTGTGTGTTACGTTCAGCGCAGTTTGTACAACTCTAGTTGGTTTTCTTTTGGGGCAGCACCAGGGTGGTATCCGTCCATTTGATATTCGTTTTCCAAACAGTTACAAGATGGCGATATGTTCCAAACTTAAAACCACTTGATCTATGATGCACGTTTTTCTACAACCACGGTTAGACGGAAATAATCCTCCTGTAACTTTTTAACGCTCATGTGTGATCTTGTTCAATCTCTTACGAGCGAATAGGATTAATTTAGCATCGCGACACTCTAGATTTTATCTGCGTGCACGCTAAAACATGGAAAGTATGCTGGGAGATACGGCACTGTGAGGATTTTCATTGCGACATTTCATTACAACCAACTGTCATGATGTTGACTGCCAAAACTCCAAAGGCAGCCCGACCATCAGACAGACCGAATGGATCAACTATGTGAAGTTAGCCAAGCTACCTTCGGGCATATTGGACATAACTATGTACGTGAATGTCAGATCCGCGTTAAAATTCCTGTTTTGCAGCAGAGAAAAGTGCTCATCATGGATTGCCTGAAGGCAGTCAAATTCGAGCAGCCACTTTACTACGCTGATTAAGTCTTGTTCAGCTGGGCCCGAGAATTTGGAAAACAGAAAGGCGGCTTTGTGACAAATAATGTAAGATAGTCACTCGGAAGCTTATCAGTAAACTTGAGAATTGACTGGACTGTTGAATTATTGAAGCGTTTCACAAATACCAATAAAAAGGCACAAAACCGGTGAGTGGTGTGTTCCGTCAAGAGAATAATCACGGCTGTCTTCCTTTCTCCATATTCAACAGGGATGCGATGTTGTTTCAAGCGAGCTCACTGGAGGTGATATTCCATTCAACATACATGCCAGCATCAAGGTGCGTGGCAAGGCACCTCAGAAACCTTGTACACAAAAATCAATTGCACAATCAACGCAACCAAGGATCAGAGAAAACAGCAGACGATCGTATGCAGTCATTCGTCAACTTCGGTTCAGGTACTTTAAGAATTACGCGTATTTCTCCAATCTCATGTATAGTAAATACATTCACAGGTATACATATATACTAGATATCCTTTAAAAAGACGTGAATACCATTTGCACCTCCCTAGGATATTCCGCGCTATCATGGCTATGAAACTTCTGTTAAATAGCACATGAAACGCTCAATAGGTCCATATGTTTACGCCCAATCAATGAATGGAAAAGATTTGACCTGTGAACTTAAACACAGTAGTCTTCAACCATGTTAGCTGTACCACAAGTTAGAGTGGTGCACCAATACAGGAATATTGTTTTATATCAGTGCATTGAGGTACCGAAATTTCGAAAAGTGAATCGTTGAATGATGAAATAATTCTCCTGAAAGATTTATTGTTTATCTCCGTTGAGATTCTCATGTCGCCAAATGGTATTATTCTATCTTACTAACAATACAAACTGAAGACATGAATCCTGTTGGGGATACGAAGACATGAACAACAGAATGACCAAGGAAGTTAAAAGGGTGGATAGAATAATTGACACTTTGTGGAGGGTACCAAATGCTTGATTTAGAAAGTGAACAGTCACTTTATAGTATTGTATGGTTCGTTTGAAAATCCAGCAAAAAGGGCGGGAAAGTGTCTGCAAATATGACAAATCAAAGTGAGGAACGTCCCAGTTTTATTACTTTCTTCATGTAACTGGTGTCCCCAGTTTCATATACAAGTTTTTGCATTGGACTACTCAAGGTTGTAGGTTCACACGACGTTGTCTACTTCGGTCCATTTCGGTGAGTAGGAAAATACTAAGGAATCCGTGAGGTCTACTATTATGACAAAAACTGCTCTGGTGTGTACATCTCAGTAGTTATGTCAAGTAAACCTGAGCGATTTTCGGTCCATGCACGTAAATGTTTGACAGAGAGCCGACCGTTTGATTAGTTTGCCATTCTTCATCGAAACTGATGAAAATCAAATAAAAATGTGTAAACTGATTTGTTATACTACTAATTAGTTATATTTTCACCGCGTATATCAGATGCACGTGCACGGGCGGAATCGGGAAATGTCGGTATAAATTTGATTAGAAAATTACAGAAGAGAAACATGTTTGCACTGCACGACGCTATGGACGTTTAAGTCCGGATTAAGTGGTTGATCCTTCACAAAGACAAAACAAACCATGCTCGGACTGAAAATAAAGCAGACAACCAGAATTATATCCTAGATGCTAATCAAATTCACCAGGCCACCAGCAATTAAATTAACGATAACCCCTTTGGTGTGCAGCTGCCTTGTCACCCGAAAAAGGCTGAAGAGATGAGCCACTGCCATATTGCTCAAGCCTAGACTGGAACAGTCAAGATGCCGGATCGCGTTCAAAACAATGGGTCCCTGGTGAGTATGGTCAACCCTTAACTTCTGAGCTTTGTCAAGCTCACTGACCCAAACTATCAATCTTTAAACATAAGGTCGATGACCGCTGCCCATCAAAGGGCTTGAGGTGTATTGATCTTGGATGTAGTGCTAATCGGTTTGCACGTTAGTTAAATAGGTAGGACCCTTTGTAATTCTGGTGGTTTTTAAAAAGTGAGCCAGTTTTATGATTACCCTTCTAAACTTGTCACTATATTCTGGACGGTGTGATGTCGCACCCACAAACCGCTTATCATGTTTGGATATAGCATTTGTGATACCGATAGAAAGCAGACGCGTCGTCCAAGTCATTGGCCTAATACTCCTTAGTGAGCATTTTTTTGCACATTCTACAAATCCCCCTGCTGCACGACATCGGCATTACTCATCTGACGATTATAAAATAAATGACGTTATTTCGTGCTTATCATCCATAAAACTCACTTGTCTTAGGTTGCTCATATACTGGTTAAAAAACTGACAGCATTTCCTCTGAAGTTTTAAATTGTCCTAAAGTTGATCCGCAGGATACCTGTTCGTCGAATTTAACCTCCGTTCATTAACAATTCAAGGAATCCAACATGCAACCAAGCTGGTTCTGTTAGGTGTGTTCTAGAGAAGATAGTTGACTGAATGTCGGAACAACTCTCTTTAGGGTTTAGTTTTCTAAACAAGGTACTTTCATCACAAACAAAAATACAATTACCGATGTATAATCTGGAAATCTTAAATAGTATCTTCTGTTTTGTGGATTGTATCGATTTCCAAAAAAATTTTCAACTTTCCCAAAGAGCATTGGTATGGTATGGCAATGACCTATGTTCATCGATTATTCTACTACTTCAGAGCAATCATTTTTATCTTGACCAAATGGAACACATTTATATAGTATACATTTATATAGTATATATTTATATAGTAATTCAATTAGGTGCGCTTCCTGAGATTTCTGGTACGGAGAACAATGCCAGCCAGCTCGGTCAAGGCGTTCCTCCTTATTAGAGATTCAGTCAGCGCCGACCTGTTTGCTTGTATTTGGGAAAAGGAGTCTGTCCCAGACAACTGGGGAGAATCGGTGATAGTGCCATTTTCAAAACAAAAAAGCGTAGTGAGTGTGGTAACCACAGGGGGATCAGCTTGACCCCGGTTGTAACGAGACTGTTGGCGTCAATTGTGCTTCGACGCCTTACGGTGGCTCGTGAGATACTGACTGGAGAGCAGCAAGCGGGATTCCGGCCTGGTAGGGGTTGTGTTGACCAAATCTTCACACTGCGTCAGGTGCTAGAACAACGCCATACGTATAAGCAACCCACGATTCTAGTATTCCTGGATTTCCGAGGCGCATTCGACTCGGTTGATCGG
>NW_008751715.1:577445-754231 GCF_000715545.1 Opisthorchis viverrini
CCCCCCCATCCACCTTTATTCTTTTCTTTACAATAAGGCTTTCAAATAAGTCATGGCTGTACGGCAGTGAAGCATTGGTGTTGAGCACTGATGTCATGCTGTCGTTGATGATGATGCAGTCCATGGACAAAAAGATAGGCATAATTTTGTTTTGTTGGTCACCAACGTTGTAATTCTACTTCCGGGTCCACTTTTCCCTGTTTAAAACCTGATCCCTCAATTTACGTGGCTTGCTACATAGAGGTGAGACATACATAAGAACCACCCAGCTCAAAGTGGTTATCCATATGAGTGAATTTAGAGTGACTGACATTTGTCACCAGACAAATCCCGGATTAGGTTACATTTAGTTTCACAAAAATGCCCAACTTTGCGATCAGTTTTGGAGAGCTACAGCTGTAAACCCAATTAGGCCTGCGATGCGTGTGACAGAACACAATTTCGTTAGGATATTTTGCGCTATGGCCAAATGTGAATAAGAAACACAGTTTGCAATACTCCATTGATGAGAATCTGTAGGGCCCGTTATATAAGATGCTTATGTCACAATGTTAATCTGTGGTTAGAAGCTGGGAATTATCAAGTTGTACAAAATACATGCTTAGTGAAATCCATCACTTTGTGTTTCATACATCACGTTAGATTGCGCTCCGTTACAAGTGTAATTTGGTTTTCGTTCCAACTTTTGTAAAGCTGGAGCTGCCAATGAGACGTTTACTCGAGCAAATGTACATAAATTTAAGTATCGGAGATAAAATGTCAGATACGATGAGCCATGCCCACCCAGAAAAGCAGGCAACACTGCGTTCGATTTCTTGTCCTGACGCAATTCGGTGCAGACATTGACAGTTTTATAAAAAACCTGGGTGTTCTCATTTCGGCTAACTAAAGTGCGTAAGCAAAGCAAGCAGCCTAATGCCAGCCTGTTAGTCATTCTGCGTGAACAATAAAGAGGTGGGTTGGAGAATGCATGATATAGTCAGCCAAGTACAAATTTTCCGGTGGCTTCTTATTTGGAAACATCTTTACCGTTTCACTATTTACAACGGAATGTTTTTCTTTAGACAAACTTACCATGCTTTTCACCACTCTTCCCCGTTTTTAGCAGACGTCGTCTCGGACATTGTCATGTTCGCCAAGCTATTGAACGTTGCTGTGGTCGCAGACAAAGGAAAAGCCAACAGAGTTCCCCCAAAAAAGTTGGAAAACATTCAGAGATAACTGAACATGAAGCAGTGGCTCGAAAGAGGGCTAGCATGACTGATACTAATGAGGGGAACGTCAGAGGATGGCTGCAGGTTTGTAATCTTGTTTGGTAAATGTAAATAATGAACTGCAGTAATAATACGTCACTTGAAAGGGTAAATTCGGGGACCCATCTCGATTAAGGTCGTCTGGCGTGTATGGTAATCATTCAGATTTTAGTAATGCAATTCATATGTTATTTTAAGGATTTACTTCTCCAACGCCACCGAAATCGTTCTTCAGAAATACTCAACTGTTATTCAAATGGCGACTTTACAAAATAAATTGAATTTAGATATGAATTTGGAATAAATTATCGTCATGATCACTGATATTCTGTTGTTTTCCACGTCAATAAACTAAGTCAGTTTCAACGGCATTCACTTTGGCACCCAATGAAATAAAAAACCTATACACAATATAAGAGTGGCTGAAAATTGTAAAAAAAAGAAGCGCTTAAGAGCAAAACGTTGCATTCACATGAAAATTTGGCGCGTCGGCAAAACTGCAAATCGTGAGACGCGTATCCGAATTGAAGATGTTGACTTAGGTAGATGGCAGTTTTTTAATTTGTTTTTTGTCCAGGCACTGTTTGCTTGCTTTGCAAAGTCTTTTGTTTTTCAGTGAATGATTCTCTTTATAGTTAATGTCTGCAATACTCAAGGTGTTTGGTGCAGTATAAGTTTGGATACTCCTAAAAACGGTGCCTGTTAGAAGACAGTGCAGACCAAATTAAAACGAGAGGGTGATTTACTCTTCGGTACCTCGCAGCTGGTCTAGAACTGCTTCTGCACAACATCTGATCATAAATTTATCATTATTATGACAAACCCATGAATAGAGTTAAATAGAGTCCAAAACATAGACGCCCGGTGACATCTTGCCGATTACAGATGACCATGAATCTATCTTAATATGAAACTGATTCCCCGGACGGGTAGCCATCTTATCAAGAAATCGAAATGGCAAATTATCAGACTAACTAATGCCATACAAGCTGAATGCAGTTTAGGTTGAAAATCTTTCCAAAATCAGTAGTTTAAGAAGGTTTATTTGTGATTGGTCACGTGGCTTTGATTTTGCCATCCAGGTGACGTTACTACTTGCAAATTCGGTGGCATCTTTCCTATTCGAACTCTATTTGTCCAATTATTCTTTTGCATTATTTGCCACATATTATGCTGCAAATTTTTATTTAACTTGCGAAGATAGTGTTCGCTGTTTTGCCCCGTAAATGTCTCATTTCCTTCTAAACAAGACAGTTTATAACAAGGGAATTTTGTGCTGATCGCTGCACCAACCAAACCCTCCAATCACAATTGGTTTACTCCATTTGTGGCGCTGACTGAAGTTTAATGCTGAAAGTCCCGTTTGTTTGTTTTACCCGCCAAATAACTCAATTTTATTTTTATATTTATGAAGGAACATGCCGGAGATCAGCGCACAAGTTTGTGTGAACGTGTCAGCATTGAAAACTTTGTCGGAACGGAATCAAGATTATGGCAGAGAAATCCTCGTTTGGTTAAAAATGTTCCACCAGGTATGCATGGTTTTAAAGACTTAGACAAAACACAACAAAAGCCAAAATTTATTCAATGACAACAAATTGAATGCAACACACTTGTAGCCTTGCAGTGTGATTGTTTGTTGCCTATTTACCCCAAATTTATTCTCTTGATTGCAAAAAGCAGTAGGAACACAACACCAACATGAACACAACAGTATAGGTCAGATTTAATAATTTATAGGGTAAGGTCTATAGCTTGACTACATTTGATCAATGAATAAATTAGTGGCACGTTGCTGCTTTGTTTCCTGATGGGACAGTAGGCTTTTTTCCTAAAAGTTACATTCCTGTATGTGATCAATCGGCGTTTTTGTGCAATTAAGGTGATGAGCTGGCAGAAACCACTCATGTTTTGCAGCATTCCTCTTGAATTTCCGTTCATTATTCAAGATCTTATGTCACGGTTTCAGAAGACAAAAGTGAAAACCGGCTGTGGAATCACAATATCATGCTGGAAGCCATTCTTAAATTGTTTACAAATTTAGTACTTTTTTAAACCATCATTTATTCCGGTGACAGAAATGCTGGCATTCTGTGAGTCAAAAATACTGTGATTGTCACACAATATTTTGTCCCTAGGGGTAGCCTGGTCTAGCAAGAAATGCTTATCAAAGTGATTCTTATACCAACTGGAAAAATGCAGCTTGTGTGACAACCCCATTCGTTTCGCAACTTCTAATTCCAGCCTGAATATGTCAATAAGAATGGATGTGCTCCCCATGTAAAATGGGTGGCGCATCATCCTATTACTTCCAATCCGGATCAAGACTTTGGTGTTGGATGCTCGAACGACAAACGGGACTGTCGCTTGTTCGAAAATCCCTGAAGTTTCATGAGATGCGCACTGCTGATTCCCCATAAAGATGCAACATTTGTACAAAACTACTTGACGAAATCTAATTAGGAATTTCCTCGCATCATCAAGAAACGCACAAGAATAAAGTGCAGGATGTGTAAATGTAATATATCAAAATAGTATAAAGCATCGTTGGTCAGGATAGTTGCAATGCAGGCCGGGGGTGCCAACTGCAATTTATTTTCACTACGAATACCGTTGTATGCTGTCCTAAAATCACTCATTCGTCCTTCAGTGCTGCATTTTCAATGTGTGACTCGATTTTTCATTTCATGCAGTTATTTTGTTCAGATAACCGCCTAGCTTCTAAGTTTCAGAGATAGAAAGAACATGGACATTCGTTGAAAATGTGATGCCATATTCACGTTTTGCACAGTGACGTAAGCCGAACGGTCAGGATTTTTATCCGGTTATATTGGGATTTCTGTTTGATGAGAAGCCAATCAATTCTCAACGCTTTTTCATTCAGCTCACTTTGGTGAGTAACGCTTACAGCATAGAACACTATATCGATGGTCAATTTATTAGAGTAGTGCGTGTGGGAAGGTCTTGTTAGTTTTCTTATCCAATTATGATGAGTGCACTGTGAGTAGAGACATATAGAGTGTTATTATAACTGCTAAGCTGACTCCACAGATATGTAAGAATTCGCCGGGACAAATAATCGTGCAAAACTGGAGACTGTCGAGGAGTGACAAAAGTAATTGTCTGCGTTAGTTGTATCTGTTCGCTTCTGGACACTGGTTCAACTATACAGGCTTCTGAAGAATTATAAACGAATATTGTTCTTTCTCGCTTTTCACCAGAAATACTGTCAGCTTTTATAAACTCCGTCTAGTTCTGTTAACTTACCGGAGCAGTAATCTATAGTACAAATAAAATACTCTACACAATTTACTCAATTATAAGCTTGCGAATGATAGCTGTTAGTAAAGCGTGACGCCGAACTGACAATTGGCTAGATAGGGCAGACTGAGCCAGCGGCTGAAATGGAATTGAACTGAAAGTATGTTTCCTGCATGCTATAATTTGTAGAGGTTTGCTGACATTTATTACAATATGACAATACTTTCTGGGAAGAAGAATGACTGTTGTTCCTTCTCTGTGCCTAATTTTAGATGATGGTTTATCATTCCCCTATGTTTCCGATGCCCGGTCAACTGAAGTACGACCGGCTTATCCTGAATCACTTGAGACACCGGACGCACGTTGGTCCACTTCCCGATCAACGAACGTTTAAGATCGAAGTAATCGCTGCTTGTGATCAACTCTTCCAACAATTCCTATCTGTATTCTTCCCCGAACGCTCAACTACTGTACAAATTTGTAGATCAGATCAACCCGAATATAACTTACCAATGCCAGAGAAACCAAGAATGACCTAGGTGGTGAATCTGTCGGTTACCTATGCTAGAAAAACCAACAGTACTACCCGTACTATTTTACTATTGCAGGATATATTTTTCTCGATCGCAAAACCTTTAAGACTGAAATGTAGAAAATACATAGATTCAACACATTTTTCAATATATGTGGACAACTATGGAAACATTTCCCCGGATGACTTTTCTGTGTTTTTACATCGGAAACATTAGACAAATAGTTATTGGAATGTCGATCAGCTGTTGTATTCATGTAGCCTATTCTTACTCTCCTATTCTTTCGCTAACGCCGTAGTCACATTGTTTTTATTCTGACCGGTTGTATATGTGTGAGCATCATTCAAACACGCTCAAACCGATTTTTCACAACATTGTTTTCAATGTATCTCTATAGGAGCACAGAATTATTTATGGCGAAAGACACAAGTGATCATTTTCATTCTGTTGACATATTCCGTGACAACGCGGAACAAGGGGTGGTAACTTGAAGCTGGCTCATCACATTTCTCATACAGAAATTTCGAAACAAATTCAATGATAAGGCAAACCTGGACGCGATAATGTCTTTACGAAGCAATGTAACCGTAAAGATTAAATCACTAAAACGTTCCTTGAACAGACTTCTGACAATTCTCGGTATGAGTATGACAAATGACATCAATCAAAACGAATATTGTTTTTCAACCCAAAAGAAAGGGTTAGCATGGGTGAACTAAAGGATGTTTCTGTGGTAATTTTTCGGATAATTATCAGCAAACGATGAATGAATGAATATGCATATACACTGACCAATGTGCTGACAGTCGTATCCGCTGTTCTTATAAGAGGAAGTACAGAACAAGCCTGATAAAACACCATGGAGGCATGAAAATCCTTTGATCTCCGGCTTAAGGAAAAAGGAGATAACTCAGTGTGTTAAGTAAGAGGACTGTGGTGCTGAACAGGACGGCCTGATCGAACTGGCAACTACTGCACTACATTTGAACGTTTTAGGAACATTTGGTAGCTTATATGCAAACTTCAAAGTATTCAGCACATGGCGATCGGAACTCCGTATAACTGGCTGTTGTCTTTTCAAAAGCTTGGTTTTTCATGAAAACATATAATAATTTAGCCGAGAAGTTGCTGATGATCACAGACAAGCCGATACTTATCATGTAATTGTCTGGGAACTTAATACGAGGTACCTATTGGTGGCCAGCCTATACTGCACCTTTTGCCCTTACTGAGATTCATTATGCCGACAGCTACAAAATTTTTTTAACAAGCCATCTGAAGATATGAATAAGGGGCTACGATTTCTACAGCCACATGACGAGTTTTCTTTAATACAATTACTGTCGCATCGCTCAGCTTCTTGGCATCCTAGAAACTAATCAAACTTCGGACTGTAGGATCTTATTGAATAGATGCTTATAGTTTATGGTAAATTGGTCACCAATAAGACTGACTACGTATAGTGGATTGCTCATGACGAGGGCAGAATATCCACTCATGTCTTTAATTAACTGGTTTTATCATAGAAATGTTAACAACCAAACGTATGACTAAATCAGAAAATGTGTTGTGCGTCTCGAAAGTATTTTTCTGCTGAGCCCCAATGGAGTAAAAGTCGGTTTGAAAAAAATCACCCGTAACTAAATGTGATATGTTCAAATGATATTTGAGAAAATAAAGATGGTAATCTTACCCGGATTATCCCTACTCATCTGGCATTTATTAATCCACAAGCTTCTTATTTCGTAAGATTGGATTGCTAATCTTATCTTAAGCGGAGAAAAAACAGTGTGCATAGAATACTTTGAGCTGAAAATAGAAAGATGATCTGTTCGTTTCTGCTTGGAATTTGTAAGTACGATAATCTGAGTTCGCTTGATTTTCAATAAGGTTGCGACACGCAAATCTGGCACTTCATAATGTTTTAGCGATCTATTTCAAAGTAATTTCAACGAAGGAACATGGGTCCCTTTAAAGGCTGCTTCTCCTTTTTGGGCGAAAAAGACCACTTTAGTTTTGAATGGTGCCTTGGCTTTGAAATTGGTTGCACGAATGGTTAAATGTTTCCTTCCAAATTATAATGAATGAGCGTAGATTAGGGTATAAGGAATAGTGGGAGCTACATCGTCGACAACCACCATACATTCGCAGTGAAATCCACCTGCACGAACACCAACTTTAATAATAGATAAACAGGTGTTATCCACAGGATAGATGAAAAAACCGATATGCTGAAACGCCCATGATTTGTTAAAAAACTATTTGTAGAAAATGGATTTTTAAATCATCCAAAACAGTCGTTGAATGAAAAACTTTCCTCGCAAAACGTTTATGTTTTGCAGGTCGGGGCTGTCGAGCGTAAAGAACACGTTGAATTTTCCCCACGTATGTCTATTGCCTGTGCCGAAGAATGTGCACAAGCAAATATGCAAGCCAAATTATTGTCATATCATGGCCCCTAACCAGCGCTGTGAAACATTCAAAGTGTCATTATGTTTCAACATGGTTAAAGGCCTAATTTACCAAAATTCAATGATACCATAGGAATTGCAGCTCACACGCATGCAATTGAGTTGAGTTAAATGTTCTTGCCGGGATTCATTTTCCAATGCCGCAAATAAATCAACCCATCAATGGAACTCAAATGGCTATATAATTTTAGTCTTGCTACTTAGAATGACAGTTTTTTTTAACATATGACAGATCGCAAATATGCATCCCACATTCAAATCCAGCCAACTTCTTTAGAAGACGCTCGATTATCATTATGTAATCTTCAAACACACGAGTATGCGTTGAGCTGGGATACTGCTACCCACACAAGAAAGCCTTGATGTTTAGCGTGAGACGTAGATGTGGATTTGTTTGAGTCCATCTTCATGATTATTTCATACGTTGGCAAATCTCACTCTTCTGTAGAGGGCAAAGTTCTAACCGTCCAAAGTTTTCACTGCCATATTTGCCCGTTACCATTTCATCGATGGTCAGGTAGGTTCATCTGGGAATCGACAAAATTTAGGGCAGACTAGGACTACCCGGCCGTTGATGTTCTAAACCAAGATTCTACCGGTGTTAGCTAGCTTTTAATCTGCTGACACTTCCAGATGTAGGCACGAGTGAGCATATTTGGAAAATGCTTTTCAGTATAACGGCTTTCCAGGCGGGTTTTTTTGGGTGGATTATGAAAGCGGTTGCAGAAAATATGGTCTACACAGCAGTGTGGATGCAGCCATAAGCTATTGGAGGACGACTCATCTCCTTTGAAGCCGGTGTTTGTTGGTGTCAGGGAGGTAATGGCTGGGAGAGTGGGAGGACTAGGGGCGTGTGTGATGCCAAGAAGACCGAGGACCCCACATATTAGCAGATGAATTCTTAGCTCACTGAGTTGCCTGAGATTTTCGCGAAAGTTCGGAAGGCTGCATGTAAAGAATGGCTCAGCAGTGACACAAGTCTCCGTGCATCGCCAAAAAATTCAAATTCAAATTCAATTCTCAGAAAGTGAGCCCGGAAAATGAATCCTTCAATAACGCAAAATGTGACTGTGAATGTATCGTCTTTGTGGTTAACAACCAGAAGCATGAAATGCTAGTTGTTTTCTTGAAACCTCTTTAGTACAAATTCTTTCACATCCTTCCTAAGACCATACCTGCAGGAGGTTGGATCACCGTCATCCTATTCACACGATCAGTATTATTTAGTGACTGCTTTCCACCATAGCGTTTCCTAATGTAGAGAAAAATCTGTGTCCTCTTCTTTATCCGATTATCAGATAGGAGAAAAAGATTGTCTAATCTTGAATTGCGTAGTACAGACGAAAAGATACCTCCAAAAACTACTAATGTTTTGGCTAATGTGTCAAAGCAACTTTCCTAAGGTTGAGTTGACCTAAATCAAATAACTTTGGGCAGGTGTTAGGATGTCATAAGACATTGGTGACAACTTTAACGGAGACTTAAACGGAGAATAGCTAATGAAGCGACCATCCGTGATGCATAGATTTCACCCCCCCCCCAAACGTGAGTTCACCATCCCCGGTCACTGCATAGCCGGTACCACGACGCTATCCAGCTTCTAGCGCCTCGTCCCAAACTTTGAATATGCTGAGAACATCTATGTCGTTAGGGGGTAACTTTCACTAAAGTCACAAGGAACCTGTTCATATGAGTGAGCCAAATCCGCACTCAGACGACTCAGTTACTTGGTCACGTGAACGCCACACAAACAAACGTTGGCATGCGCTTGCGCTCGTTTCGTTCTCAGCGGAACGAGCCGACTGGGTGTGTCAAAAACCCGGGTCTTGTAGGGGCACGTAACCTGTTGCAAATATGTTTTGCGCACTATCCGATTAGTGGAAAGTGAACATCTACGGTACGCATGTTATGCTAAAAATTTTTCTCGCGTATCTGTGTTCACCGGTGCCAAGCAAAATCATAGCTCAATTTTCAGAATAATTTCAGAGCAAGCCGATTTAAGTAGATACGGTTGGTTGATAATGTGCCCGTGATGAATGACATTGATCGGTTCTGAACTTATAAGTTTCAGGTTAATTCGACTCACTCCTTTTATGCAGTTGCTTCTTAGTCACACAGCTAATCACGAAAAAGTAGACGCTCAAATTTTAAAAATCCATAGCATAAGATGCCCGCGGATATTCCGTTGTTGGTGTTCATGTCACGTAACAGCGAACAACTTCCGTTATTCGATATTTCGGCTCGGTGGATGTGTACTCATTCTGGGCTACTCAGTTAAATGGGTTAAGGGGGATCATCAAGATAAACTGTGCCTCAAGCTCCACTTTGTCACTTGGACTGGCATCCGGATAATGTAAAACCAAATAGTCATATTGTTTGACTCCGTGGGAGTTGCAAATGAATAGTGTGATCAACAACGCAAATAACTTCAGAATAATGAGCACCATTGACCACCCTTTGGAACTGAACCGAGAAGAAGTCTTTTTAATTTTAACTGATCACAGCGCTCAAACCTGTTAACTTTTATAAAGGAAACTACTCACAAGCTTGGGGCTCATCAGGTAGGCGCGGTCGTGGGCTGTCGAAGAGTTTTCAGCAACCTTGTGAGTAGTTTCCTTTATGAAAATATACCGCGATATCTCGAATATTGTGCCAACTGAATCATGAGGCGGCCTGTGTGCAGCACATTCAGCTGAAGGACATCATAAACGAGAGATTCAATTGTCTCCCGTTAAAACCAAATTGACCTGTTAACTTTTAATTTGAAGATTAAGGTTGTTTTGTCCATCCAGAGAATATCATGCATGGGTGAGTGGTTCAACCCACAATGAGCGAGAAGCTGATTTCTGGCCAACCTTAAGCTTGTGAGTTGTACTCATTTCAGTGGAAATACGAAATCTGATGGAGTCACCCACTCATGCGAAGATTATTTGTAAAAGGTTTTATATGTATAAAAATCGCTTCATATAATTAAAATCGACAGTTCTAATAATCTGAATAAACGAGACATACCCTTGTCATTTTGGCAGGTTTTAATTCTTGTACTCCGTAAAACTTTTATAGGGCCATACTTCCTGTCTGTTAGTTACTTCACGACATTCTACTGGCAACAACAGTGGATAGGACCTCATATCAGACAAATATTCTCTTGTAATAACACAGATTTCTCTGCTACCATCTGACAAAAGTTATCATCCAGATTTCAGCCTCAAGTGGGTGGAAGGTGTATGAGAAAAATGTGAACCGACTGGACAAAATTGACGCTCATAGGTCGTTGGTCACCAGGCTCAATTATGTGGTTGGAAACACATAGTAGAAGCATAAAAATAACGCGCTTGCAAGTTAAATTTCCTCCTGAGACCTTAGACCCTTTTACTAAGCGGACGAGTTTAGTCCTTTTTACTTAAATGATTTTTCTAACAATGGTCGGACTTACTTTCTTCCTAATACTGTTTGACACTAACAGGATGTACCCTTCATAGACCATTGTCAAATCAGGTAACAATGAACTTTGTCTGATATGATATGGTTCCAGTAGCTTTGGAGATACCAACATCAACAAAGACAAGTTTCATTGGTCCGCTCCGGAAGAAAACTCTTGTGCGTTAGGTCGTTCTGTATTTTCAAGTAAATCTATCGACATATAATGGGAAGAATTTTGTTTTCTCACTAGCTTAAGGCTCCAAAAAGTGATGAGTATGGCTAATTATGCCGAATAGTAGCACCTTTTCTCTGAGGCATTTAAGCCAAAAGCGTTTGTGAAGTTATCCTCTGGAGGAATGAATCAGCCAAGTGAAAATTCTGCTGTTAAGTAAGGACCGGGTATAGCATGAAAATCGAAGCAATAAGAAATTCCATAAAAAATGAGACCGGTTTGCATCTAAAATCGGTCTTTAAAGGGGTGGCCAGAACCGACCGGATAAATTAGGTATTTTCGTTATTATACAACTTATTTCCAAAAGACCGTTTCTCTTGGCACTTCTGTGCACGGTTCACAATTAGACAACGTTTGCCATGACAGATTTTGACAGACGCTCCATATAAACTGAAATATGTGGCCAATTCATATTGTATTCTCTGCACTCGCAAGTGTGTTTAGTAATTGCCTTAGTACCTAGGTAGGCTGTTGCCTAAAGACCGATCCCGTTGCACCGGACCAGTATGTTGTGATGAATTCCAATCACACGGAAGCGTTTAAGGGTTCACCTTTGTCAAATCCCAATATCACTGAGTTGGTACTTATCAGCTGTCCCACGAGAATGGTGAAATTTAAGAATATCCACTAACTGCTCTGAAGTAGTCAGGTCCCCTATAATTTACCTGCAGTGAGTGGAAAAAAGAAAAACATTTACATATTTTAAAAATATCAGAACCGTCCTTAGTAAATTTATTAGGAAACCGGTCGTGTTTTGGATCCTCGTGGCTCTAAAATAACAAAATCTCTTATCAAGTTATATAAAGACATACGAATCAATTTACACCCCTCATAGATGGGCTCCTTAACAGAATGCTGCTTCATCCTCTTGTTTCAAAACAAAATACTGGGACCAGTTCTCACGACTTTCCTCTTTATTAAATTATACTTGAGATTCTCACATAGGTACAAATGACCCGAACCAGTCGGTACTTGGTCTGAAAATAATTCTTAGCTAATGCGGAGGCGCTATTATTTGATAACAGTAGATGCCCGGATCATCTATGCGGGATGAAAGACAAATACAGGCGGGCAAACACCATCAGTTATTTTGAATTTTTAACACGCCTGATGAAGAATTCTCCCCTGTCTCGTGAAGGGACAGCACATGTGGTTAGGCATATCTGACTTCAGCTCGACTGGCCCAAAACAGCTCAAGACAGCTTGGCGGTTGAGAGGAAAACTTACTGCTCTGAATTTTCTCGTTCGAACCCAAGCCTGGCTTATTGATCACTTCTGCCCAGAAGCATGCAACCTAGAGATATCTTAGCACTTGCCCATCGTTTGGGTGGCATGGCAGTTAGGCACACAATGGGTGTTACAAGTGGATGAACACTATTATTAGTATACAGCCAGGCATCTCGTTACAAGACACCCGAACTATTCGAAAACCTTTGAAGGCAAACCTTGTTGATGCAGTGGCAGTGGTTGTTTGGCGGATCGCTGTCAGCTAAGAAGACCTATAGAAAGGAAATTGAAAGGGCCCGGAAATCAAGTCGGTTCACCTTAATAATCCTGGATAAATAATACCTACGTGCTACTGACGCAGCAGATTAAGATATTCCATTACTGTTGTATTGTTTAGTCGAGATATACCATTTTTCAGGATAGTTCCAAATAGTCAACAACCTTTATTGATTACACAATCTTTGGGGACCTTTAGATGATTTCTGATGTCAGTTTGGTGTCATGTGACTAATACTGGTGTCTTTCGGAAAGCCTATCAACACTGTTGTCTGCTACATCGAGACTTGGATAAATATCAACCTGTGTACATTATTCGTTAAAAAAGTGTCTATCGCCCATATATCACGGTTAGGCACATGAAGGTTGGGCACACATTTCTGTTCATTTCGTTTGTGTGGGTTGCAACGCAGACCTTTAACAAACTTGTCACACGAGACAACGCACACTATATTATCCAGGGCCTTGTGGGAGACAAATTTATTCCATCGTGTACTTAAGTTGAAATATTCAAAATAGATCAAAGCGCGCTTCCATATCACGCGTCCCAGCTGCATTCTGGAATTCACAAACAGAGTACCGTAAACCGGAGTCTGACCAACAATGTAATCGAACTTGGAAGTCGCAAACATGAGATGCAAAATTACGGCTGCCATCGAGGAAAATATATTCGAGCTAGGGGAGTAATAATTTCCCATTGTTGGTTGGAGGACACCTTACATAACAAGCCAATGAAGAAAGCGTCTTTTGAGATGCTATAGTTTGTGTTAGGCTTCCCAAGCTAATATTATCCAACTTTGTGGGGAATGTGTCAAAGTATCTACATCAAATTTCAAGAAAGAGAAATGTCATTCAAGAAGAGGAAGGCCAGTCGAGCTGCTATTGGGTATAATTAAACAATTAGTTCTTATCATGTAGCGTAAAACACAGATTGGTACTCAAGCATTGGTCATGAGTTAGGAATGCATACTAGACGGCTAACACACGAAGAACAAAACAAAGAAATAGGCGCTTGCTGTGTTAGGCGTACCCTGACAGGAGGTAATCAAATGACTGGGTCAATTTTTCGTGGCTCTATACTCAGAATGGATAAGACTGCGCGTCGCTTTCACTCGAAGCGTGTATCTGTGCTGGAAAGTTAAGCTGATGCATGGTCTCATTCAGAATACTCATATTGTTGTCACTGGTTTCATCGTGATATGCGGTGCACTGTGTACTCCTGAACGCTGCACAGTGATATAGCACATATATCAGTGCAGCAAAGGCCCCTACTACTGAGGTGGAATGCACGTGCATTAAAACCTACCAGTAATGCGCCAAACAGCACTATAGTCTCATCGGCCATACGGGCACCGCAAAACATCTTTTCACCTTAAGAAGTTTCCATAAGAGAAGTCGGGCCTTTTATGGGAGGGTTACAAACGAGGATTAGAAATTAGCCTCTTGATAAGTGGTCTAAAGCGTAAGGAATGCCACATAATGGGTAACGTGGAGCTTGGCCGGGAAGAAGCTCACTATCGCCTTCGCCCTTTACATGAGTGGGCAAAACATGATGTGGGATGATACTGGTGGGGCACTCCATAAGATACGTAAATTACTGACGTAGCTTGTCCAGATGTTTTCCTGCCTCAAATTTACATGTTACGTTTCCAATGCGTCATACACTAGTCCCGGTGTTTAGCCTTTGCTATATGCACAAACGCGGAGGCGCGGAGTTAGAGTACCTGATATTCCTCGATGTCGTCTCTCCGTATGGAGGTTACTCCGAAAATTGCACTTTGTGGGCATGGGTCACCCTATGTACATTGCCTAGAGACTGCCAACTATGTAATGAGCTACCGTGCATCGCTCGATCAGGCCGCTTCACCATTTCTTCTACTTTGTTGACTTATAAAGCTTTTTTACTGGGTAATCTGTCTCCCATTTATCTAGTTGTTTGTTGTGGACTTGAATAAATTTCTTTGGGTAACCCTTAGAAATCAGCATCTTTTTGAGAACTCTCCTTGTTCTTGAAGATGGTCAGTAGAGCAGCTACGTTTGGTTAGGCCAACCGAATTGTGCATCAGGATACCTTTGTAAGCTAAAAGAGTAAAACCGGAAATTCTCAGTGTTTGCCCAGTGGGTGAACACCTGAGAATGTCGTCTGGGCTTCTGGCAAAACCGGACAACACATCGCCTTTTTGGTTATTCTAGAAAGAGAATTTTTTGCACCACAGTTTAGGAGGACCAACTGACTGCAGTCATACGGCACAACTTATGAGCTTCAATCTGTCGCACATATTCAGCCGCTCAATTGATTCCGCTCCAATCGGTTAGGCAACTGAATCTCCGGAGTGCGCACTCTAGTGTACCCAGTCTCTCTGCATCACACAATGTGCACCAATTCACATGTAGGTTGGCAGAGCAGATGAGAGCTTATGTGAATGCCCCTCAGAACATTTACTCTATTATTTAAGTCAGGTTACTTATTGGTCAACGGGTGAGAACTGAAAACCTGCCTCACGAATTAACAAGCCCTTTCTATCCATTGGACATAAAGATTACCTTAGTACAACGGTCGCAATTTCGCTGCATACTGTTAGCTCAAAATTGCTAGCTTGCAGTAAAATTATGTCGATCAGTCACTATCGCACAAAGGATCCTGGAAATGGGCCACCGGTTTCCATTGGCCTAAAGGACTGGAACTGACATCCGCCATACAGTTGGCTCCGTTATCGTCATATCCGTTATGTCGTTAGTTGTCCTTATTTACGATGTAAAGTTGGTGGTGTTCAGTACTATGACTCAAGAGATAAAAGCGTACTTTTGATGTACTGCTGATATTTTTTCATCCAGAACAATAGTTTGTTCAGAAGAAGGGATAGGCACATACGAATCTTGGTGTACTGATCCAGTTTGGAGATCCCATCAGAGTGCTGCTAGCTCTCTGAGTATACCAAGGAGGCAAAATATCCGCTGTCTAACTTTGAACTGCATATTATTCCAAAAATGAATGAGTATGATGACGGACTTGCTGTTAATCTAAGTTTAGGGTCCTTTGCATCAGTACCAATTCTATTTCTGAACGATTGGGAGCAAGAACTATTAAAAACAATAATCTTTGGACTTTGGAGAATCCAGAAAACCTCAACAACAACGGATGATTTTGTCAATGATTCGATGGAGTTAACATGGCCAAACTATATACGGTCAGATACCTGGCAAATTTTGATTGGTCACATCTAATTTACCAATGTACTTGATGCTTTACTTTCTACGCAGGTCTGTACCGCGCTTGTTCTTAGAAACAAATAGGCAACCGCTCTCAAAATATGAACTGCGGCATTCCTGAGTCAAAAATAGATAAACCATTTTTCTTTTCATCGGTCTATGTGAATACTAACGAATTTTCGATGCATGCATAAAGGTTTTTTAAACTCGCATACTGGTCCACTAGGGGTGGACCTCTCAAAAAGTCACGAGGTACTAGCCTAAAGTTTGCTTATCAAACCGACAAACGTGGATTTTCCGTTATCAGCTAGCTTCGCGGATTTCATCACCGCTTCCCGGGTAAAAAGACCGAGCTTAATATGCGGTATATCAACCAAAAAGAAACTTGGTTTATTCAATGCCTATGCCTATGCGTGGTGTATTATACAAGTTGTACAGAGGGGCAGACCCCAAAAATTCAAATTCTACACCAAAAAACGAGCTAGCTGCAGGAATGTTGCGTCCTCGGTTGTCATTCATTCACAAATGGGTACTCGTCCAGCCTATCAATCATCCTAGCGCGCAACATATCATACTTTAACTCGTTTTACGTACACCGAATAAAGAATTCACCTGAGGAATCGGCTCGCCCCTAAAAATAGGACAATAACGTTTACACATAATCCTTTGATCATTCACTTCTATACCACAGGGACAAGTGCATAAATTTGACCAGACAGTTTGGTTCATCACTGCTTTTGGTATTCTAAAAACTGATGTGGTCTGTGGATATTTCTCATTATACTGCTGCTTCAAAGCTACCAAAACAGATTGCGCCACCAATCCATAGTGCAACTACCGATCAAGATAAGACCGGTAAAAAGGCATGAATGTTCACTAGCTCAACTTTTTTCAGCGGCGGTGTACGTTTTACTGCATTATAGGTGCACAACCGCTACAGATGCACTTGCATATTTGCAAGAAAACGACCCAGTAGATAAATGTTCTGCATTTCGCCCAACTCAATGAGTACACCCTTTTATTGCTTTGTTCTGCCTAGGTTGGTGGCCTGGCAAGTACTCCTAGTTAATGACCAACGCCTGAGTAATAGCCAACCGCAATAATTAATGTAAGGCGATCGTGCAACAATGTCTTGTTTTTTGGTTCAACTAAACTTCCTGTTTTCATGACAGCATACCTTATGTAGGACCTTAAGTGGGGAAACGTTTGGTTAACACGCCTGTTGTTTGTCTTATATGACGCGCACCAATATATTAACTACACTTTGCAGTGGTGCGATTGAGCTTCCTGAATTTTAAACGTCTTTCGTTTCCTCCACTCATAGCCCAGTTGATGTAGATAAGCGCGTTTAGTTCACGCAGTTGCGTTTACAATCACAGCCTTCTATTTCATTGTCCAACGCCTAATTTTTGCTGCCATGCGAAGTATCTTCTAATTGTTCTGCTACAATCGGACTTGCTGAAGCCTTTGACCTTTGACCCCCACCGCAATAATGAGCTAAATACCTCATCGGGACAGTGTGAATGTTACTTCGAAGTTTTAGGTATTTTAGCATCATTTCTGTATAAAAATGAGGAAAAAAACAATCAGTAAATTTCGTTGCCCACCTCTTAAATGTGTGGAGATTTTTCGACTTTTCTTTAGGCTTACCTCATTTCCGTTGAGAAAATATTTTCAGGCACATTCAGTTGCCTGGAAACATCACAAACGTGCGATTCATCGGGGTTCCAGGTGACTCTCTCGCAAAACCAAATTAGTTTGCAAATGAGTGTATTTCGCTAAAATTTGAGATTTTTTCTGCCCGATAAACAAACGCCTAACACGGAATGAAGTCGATTTTCACTGTTTTTGTGCTAGTTAGGAGAATCGTTGTCGCGTGCGACTTGGAAACGGCATTTCGAAGGCTACGGTAAACATAATATTCGAAGGGAACGGAAAGAGGGAATCTAAGTATCAAACGTTTATCTCTAGCTAAGCCACATTTCTTTGTAAACTTGGTACCAAAATCAGCACTCAGATACGACAAATCGCCGAAAAAATCTGGGTAGCTTTCAAATGTTCGAAGCTCGCGGTCTTTCTGGATTTATTTAGCTTTGAAAATGGTCCAGAATTATCATCAGGATTGTTGTATGCTATCGTTTCCAATAGAAACTGAAGTACTAAGTAAACATGGTTCTGAGAATAACCGTTAGAACTTGTCATAATAAAAATAATTGGTCTCATTTGTGGAAGCTGTCTCGTTTCAAACACAATCAGTATTATATTATTGAAGTAGTGGGAATTCACGAGTTTCAACTAAAGTTTCGTCTTGCAATCAAAGTCACATTAAAATCAGATCCCTGGTCTCACAGAACGAATCAGCCGCGAAGTGCATCAAGGCCTTTCATATAGCTTCACTTCACTTACAGTCAAACTACTGATTCTCCTGGAAAGTCAAGGAGGGTTATACGGATTATTCTTTTTTCCTCGGGGATCATTAGGTCCATGCGTCTCACGAATCCCCGGGGATAATCAAACACAAGGCGAATTTTCTCCGATAGTTGATTGCCATTCCTTTTGGCTACTAGTGTCTGATCATCATTGTGATTAACTCCGATTTAGACGGAATTTAGCGCTACAATTTTTTATTCATGGTGTGCAAGTGCAGCATTGTAGTCGCCCAAGCAACTGAAATTCCAGTTCAAACGTGTTATCAGCCTTCCATACACATATTCTACCGGTCATATTAATGGTGGGTCTGCCTGCAGCCGACACAAAGCCCCATACGGTTGCCGACATACAGCCAACGGGTGACAAATGCAGGCTAATCACAAAAAGACAACATAACGACAACACCTAATCGTCCAGTTTGGCAAAGTGACCAACATGGTGACACTTCTACTCGATGTTATCTTCAACTAAGGGAGTGCTAACACAGTGATATGACCTTAAAAGATGTATGATATAATATGCCGATTGTGTTGCAATGTTTCTATGCAAAACCCCATTAATCGTAAAATTCGATGTGAATCCATGCACAACTAGCCAATAGGATAAGTGTAGCAGCTACCAGCTTATAGACGCTGGTCACAACGCCAACAGACACAGCCATTCAACTTATATCAGCAAACGATATTCCAGGCGTCGTTCCAACCATTCGGTTTTGTATCCTTGCATCTCCGAGCTGGTTTTCATGCGCCGGAATTTAACGCTAAACATTTCTTGCCTCATGCGTAAATACGTCACTCACAACTTTCGCCTTCACAAAGTTCTTGTTCTAGTTTGGTTATCATTAATTGTTCTATTTCTGAGTTATTATCACTACCTCTGATCTTGAGGTGATCCGCGTTGGCTGATGCTTCATGTGATGGCAACCCGCAACAGGTAATCCAAAGTGACCATGGGCGCCTATTAAGCATCGAACAAGCGTCAGTAGAAGTCCTTGATACCTGGATCTTGACGGGGTTTCGGCAAACCTGCTCCTCCATCCGTTCGAACGAGGGAGCATTTCACACTAAATATCTTCAGTTTTTGTTCAACTCGTGTCATTCTACTGGCACTGAACCCAGTCACAACTAGCTTTCCTTAAGTTGGTCTCATGCGAGTCCTCACACATTTTCCAGATAATATCCGGAATTAACATGGCAAAAGCATGCTCTGACCTCCACAGAATGTACGAGATCCTAGCTGGGTTAAGTCATGCCTTCAACTGCTTTAGGTTATTGTTTTCTTCTAGAGAACTTATAAGCGCTGCGTCACTTTTCCTACCTTATTTTGGAGGAGAAAAACTTAACACCGAAACCTATTTAAAAGAACCATAAAGTTTCCTAAAAATTTTGCATTTAAAAACGCTAGTGGTTTAATGATAAATGAGGTTTTAGAAAGCGCACTTTTACTTATCGGAAGTGCTTTGCTTTTACGCTCATTGATGATAGAGTTAAAGCATCAGCACCGAACTACCGACCGCAACATGCCGCAAATCACTGGCGGACGGTGGTAGCTATAACAATAAGCATTTCTGCGAGTTGCACTGGAAGACATCTTGACCGAAAGCATGGGATGTGAGAGTTATAGTTTTCCCAGAAAACGGGTTTTAAAATAAAAGAACACCATCAGCCTTGTAGAGCTATCAGATTGTAAATGTCTTATATTGCACAATGGTCCTCAGTTAAATGGGTTAGCCATTTCGACGATTTTCAGGCAGCACACGAAAAGACTTATTGAATGTCATCATTTTCGTAAAGGTAGAATAGATATCGAAAATCAGAACCCGTAATTTTAGTCTCTTTTGAAGCCTTGTTACCATAGGGATTAGGTGAATCAGACGAATCAGGGAATAGATGGAATTACTGGTCAGAATTTTCCCAGACCCAGTAGTACTGTGAAGCTCATTGGAACGCGCAACAGGTTCAATGGCGTAGGGATATACATCATAGCACTGATGCTGGCACCATCCTGACCATAAGTATTCCATCTCTAGTGGTAATGTTTTCCAATTTTATCAGTATATGTAGAAACGTCATGATGCTGCTTATATTTGCGGCTTGATTCGTATGAAACATTATCGCAAAATACGATTCTTTTGTTTTATTCGAACGTTTTGTTTTTCTAATCTTCCATTACTATCTCCTTTTGGCTAACGTTTGCGTAAACACTGTGTAAACAGTGGTTATATTCGGAGAACCACAAAGTTGAGATGAGTTATTTAGCCTGTGTTTGTGGCGTTCTTTCACATCTTTAAATCAGCAGTGATTGTATCTAATACCATAAGATTCTACGGAGGTTCTCTAGTTTCATTATCACAGATCGCTGTTTACGCTATGGTAATCCGCCTTGCACTATGAAACTTGTCAGTTCCCATTGGTTACTACTTACCTACTACTTATAGTTCCCCTGTTTTCATCACTTGTTAGATGTGCACTGAAAATGATAATCACCAACGATGAAACGGCTTTACAGCACAGACTGGTTCCTTTAGTAAGACGAAATCTCAGTTGAAAATTTCCAAATTTTCCCATGATATCAACAAGCTTCTCATTGTCTGTTTAACAAATACAACTTTTCACATCCATTCCTGCCACAGTGTAATCATCTGAAAAATAATGTATAAACTTTTTTTATGTCGCGTAGGTCAATTTCAACAATCCACAAGCTCATCTCATCAGACCAGTCCCTGAAACACGCAACCTAACGCTACCACACGTTCGTTCGTTGAATAAACATTATTGATCGGGTGGCTGGTACTGCTACTGCTAGCGGTTAATAAACCAAATTCGCCGGTTCCCCGTGACACCTCTAAAATATAACGCAAAATCTACTCTGTATGTTTAATTCGAACCAGAGACAAAATATTCGAGACATCCTAACTGGTATTTACATTGAACTATAAAATCCGATGCACCCGATGCACCTCACCCTGAACGAAAATCTGTGCACTCTGGTAGCAATCTTTGGGAAAATCCAAGAAGTATATTAACCCCTGTCTTGCACTGTCTGGAACAGCTATTACTAGACTAACGAAGCTAGGACAGTTGTCCTACTTCGAGTTCAGGTTGCCTAGCGGTGTGTGCGAATCGTACGAAAAACAAAAGCGGTGATAAATCCAATGAAACTCGCTGGTGATATCCTGCGAGGCCTTACGTTTTGGATTTTTTATCGTGCAAATAAAGAAGACCAATGAGTAGGACTAAAGTGTGTAAAATGATGTTTAAACTGGGTTTGCATGCACAGTGTTTCTCCAGGAACCGGGTTATTTCATTCATAAGAAGCCACAAAAACAACACAGTGATACAATGGAAAGCTGGAATAAGACGACAACAACAGCAATGTGAGAAAACTGAGTTTTCAACTTTGACAGAACTGCTAACAGGAAGGTAATGCATGGTAACATGCTTTTTCACAGGTGGATGGATGCTGATAAGTGGAACACGCAACCCCAACGGGGCAGTTACGTCTAATTTTTCGAATATAAAATTTTACACGTATACGTCAGATAGGACACATGGCCGCATGTGGTTCTAATTATCTCACATCTGGTTTCACTTGTTTGAGCAGGCCTTTTAAGGTGTGCAACAAAATGGACTAGATCTACAACTAGCTTTAACTGCACAAAGCTGTGGGCTGTAGATTACGACGCTTCAAGCGGTGTCCACCGTGAATTCCTTTGGCAGAATGTATGCTCACTATGAATGCGCCGATCGTCCGACTATAGAATGAGTAAAAACAAAATCGGAGAAATTTTGTACTCCCAAAAAACAGTAGTTACCATTTGTGGGGAAATTTTGTTAAAGGACGCTAATGTGGTGGTTTATTATGAGTTTAGTACGAATTCGTCATAAAAATACATCTAGTAAACAGTTCCCACTTGGGCATCGCTTTTCTCCGACTGCCCATTTTTACCGACTGTGTCTAATTGATGGAGGATTTCATCATCATCACCGTCACCAACAGCATGACATCATTGTTCAGCATCGATGCCTCACTGCCGAACATGGAGAATTTCCTGTATAGGCAAACACTTTTGGTTGGTTCAGTCGGTGTTCAGTTATAGTAGCACCCTGGAGACTTCAGGCAACCATTTTTGTTGGGTGTTCATGAGACATAGCTAAAGGCAGTTAGAGTATCTTCAACGCATGGAGAAAATTGTATGGGCAAAGTAGTTTCACCATTTGTTACTTTGCACCACATAACTGATACCTGGAACACAGAAGATAGGGCCGAACGATGTTGCTGAAACGTTAAAATCATGGTAGTATATTTACGTTTGCCTATAGATTTCTTAACTAGAGAACTTTCATAGGAGTGCTCTGAACATAACTAGCACCATGATAGTCGGAAAATCTTCGTTGGTGTCCTACTACCAGGTGGAAAATCTGGAAATTTCACCAAAATGGCATAGCTGAATCAGACCACTGCATTTAACATTCAACGACTAATTCCCACGAAAGATTTGTTCGTGGGTTGTACTAAGGCGGAGGTCAGAACGCTCAGGCGTCTGGAAAATAGTTTGTTACAGGTATCGCAAATTGAGTGGTTTTGACGAAATTATTCAGTAAAATCGGAAGATGAACAAGAAGATAGAACCAGTATGGGCCTACCCTCGAAGAAAGCAATTCAAAGACAAATTCCCTAAACCCATCCCTTGCAAAATCCTTTTGATACATTTGTTGACGTGATTTTGTCATAAGAATGATATTTTTGCCGACTTTGTCGCGATAGCATGGTTAGAGTAGGCTGAAAGTATGGATGTGCCTGCGACGTTCATCGCACAAATCAGTGTATGAAAGGATGTTGGGAGGAACAAAGACTCAAAACGATGAACCAATCTTACATGAAAAAAATGATAATAGTTCTATGGTTATTTGTATTACGAACCGGCTGATGCTGCGTTGTAAGCTGAAAAACAGACGAGAACTTCACTAGTGAATAAACCCGCACTTAAGTGGGCATGTATGTATCTAACGCAAATGCCTGTGTTCAATACGTGGAAAAATTACACTGAAAAAGTCTCCTCACACAATAGGATACGCGAAATTTGTGTTATACAACTATTCTTGAACTAATAGCGTGGCCACTAGACTTATATAAATACACATGTTACACCGCTTCATGGGAAAACAATAAATTCAAGTTTGGACGTCACGATGTGACGATGCGATCTGCCAGGCGAGGACAGTTTCCCGGTCAATCGTACCGAATCCTTTATCTCGAACCTGACTGGGGAAGGCTGCTATGGATGCCAATCTATTTCCTCTTTACGTTTGGTTCAACAGGGCGAAGTTCACTGTCATCGTATTTCTATTGGTTCAGTGCTGACGAATTCGGAAAACTTTGGAGTCAGTGGAACTTCTGCTCAAAAAATCAAACCTGAAGTTCATGTCCTCTAACCTGGTTTGAATAGGTTGTTCTTTTTATAAAGATCAAAAAAGATAATACAATAAAAACCGGCATATTTTTATATCCAAATCTATTAAAACAAAGTTACTCCATTTTCGATGACTAGACGCAACTTAGGCACGCTTAAATTCAGCGATATCTTGGGCTTTCGGATTGCATATTAGTTTTAGACCGCTTGTTCCATGGTTTCGCGAATTACGTTATTGTCACAGATCACACAGGATATCACTACTTTTTTCAATTCTTGTATTTATCACAAGGATTTGTTTACACTGTTCCAGTTATGAGAACACTAGCGGAAGGACCCAACGAAAGCATAGTTCTTTGAACTAAGCCGTATAACTTTTAATTTGTAATGGTCGTAGCAGGCACAACCTCCAATCCACCTCTACGCACCCTACGTTCGCTGACGACACGCTAATTATGCCACCTCGATCAGTGATGAAACGTTTGCAATCAAATTTCCCAGCTCAGCAAATATGCCAAAAACCAAGCCTCTCACGGTCAAATCTGACGAGTTTTTGTAAAGTTTCCTGGTGAAATGCTATGGAACCGAAGTTTCACACGTTTCGCTGAAGATGAAATATCAATCGACGGTTGTACATTGACCAAAACCGTAACTCCTTTCATCCATTGGGTCACAGATGAATTCACACTAATTTAATTTTTACCGCAAATGATCAGTGTCAGCTAAAAGACGAGAGGGACAAATCCGATGCAAAATCGATCACCACGTACTGCTGACATTACCCTGTTTGATGTGGGCAAGTTTACAACCGAAGTGCACAAATAAGTGATCCACCATACCACCTGGTCTGTGTACAATCTTTGCAATAGTACGTTTCGCGAATTTATATGTTACTGACAAGAAACCACATGTCGTGGTTTACCAAATCCACGTGTTCATGAGTAGGCTGGACTAGGGCTTATGTTAGTTATTGAGGTAAATAATGGAAATGAATATGAGAAACGTTCATGTCTGTTTCGTACGCCAGCTCAACTACTGAGGTCGAATAGTTTGTTTTGAGCGCAGATAAGATATGCCAAATGCCCGCAACTGTATTACCCGTTTTAGTTCATAGGTGTCCAATGTATGACTGAAAAGATATTTTTCCCGTCTATAACAGTCCTATACTCAGCTATGACGTCCGTACTTCGGAGCAAGACCTCTTGTAGTCAGGAGTTAAGGAGACTTGGTTGTGTTCGAGAACACCGCCAGAAAAACACCTCATCATAGACCAAGATAGGATGCTTGAAATGTAATGAATGCATTGATGTGTACGAGGGAGATTTCTGTTTTGCTGTGTGGCCTGAATAGCATTTCCAAAAATCTCAGAATCAAGAATGCTTTGTTGTCCACCGAATTATAGTGGAAGATTGAACAACATTTCGACGTGAGGATAGTTCAGTATGTCAAACATATGCATAAATATTACCCTCGTGGGAATATACTTACGCCTAGCTTAGCTAGGTAACCCCCATGATCACTTAACTCTCTGACTTTCAGAGTTTCCCATAATTCGGCTGGGATGAAAAGCACGGGAGATGCCATTCCTGCGTGCTTTTTTTGTAGATCCGTTCAATGGGATGGAAGTCATCATTGAGATGCAAAATGTTCACAGTGTTTTAAATTAAGAAACTGCAGATTTGTGTATCTTCAAACAATCAAGCCACAAACATAATCCACAGTGACAGGTTAGCAAAACGACGGCATGGTAAAATACGGTGACTATGAACCCCTACAGCTCTTATCCAACAAGGGAATTTAAAGCCTACCAGTGAGTGTGTAAGCATAGTACTGTCATTTGTGCGACCCTAACAGATCCACTGGGTGAATAGATTCTAAGAAGTGAACACCCCAAGAACGGGTATAAATACTAAACAAATTAACCTATTTCCGTCGCATTTTTGAAAAAAAGGCTACTTCTTCATTCTTATTGAAATGTTTCAGCACTCCAACTTGTCTCACTGTAGGCATCTTGATAAATCCCAGCTTGTTAGTCAAGTGCTGAAAACAAGGAGTGAGGTTTATTTTGGTCGTTTCAAATATAAGCCCTAGAAAGTTTGAAGATTTACTAAACGTTCTGAAATGAACAATGTGTGCGTGGATCAAACGTAAGTATGCACCAAAGTCACTGTGTCATCCGAAGAACACCAATGGTGTTGCAGACACAAGACACTCAATAAAACTCGGATGATATTGTAAAACACTGTTGCAGGATGTCACTTCCGTGGAATCGCGTTTTATATACTGTGTAAAAATGAATCTTGATTCATAATATAGTATGGTGCAGACGCATATCTCTCACAAATGAACAGTTTAGCCAGTAAACAGATAAGAAAATAAGTGCATCCACCAGCCCGTGGTGTAGATTGAGTCACACACCCATGTCACCTGTCAGATCTTAGGAATAGAAACCCGAAAACGAGCGAGTATACGCGTTTCCCATTAGTATCGACTGTCGCAAGTAAGTAGAAATTGTCGCGCCGGAAAAAGAAAAAGACCGCTGAAACAAGAAGGATGTAAAGATAATCATTCTCTGTGTCATGACTGAAAGGTTATTAGCTACATATGCACAAAACAGTGTAGGTGGCTATACACGCCGATTGAAACTAAAGATGAACACAGGTCACACCAGGCCCCACACGGTTTTAGCAGTTCAAAACTGGAAGACTCCTGCCCTGGACGCTCACTGTCCTCGTTCCATAAGGCACTGTCAAAACATCTACAATTTTGGATCCGTTTCTATGGTTCAAGGTGTGCTTTCAAATAAATCCGAAATGGACTAATAGGGAACTTAGGATGTGCTTAGGGTGTCAGGACTCTGAAATCATATGCTTTTGCAGACACATTCATTCTCAGACACGTAGCAAGTTTAAGATAGACAAAGTGTAGTTTATTTCGCTATGATTGCCTTGCCTGTGGAGAAAACTGGAACCAACTAAGCACTCTGACCAAACTTTTTAAAAGAATTTTGTACTGAGAACATTACTTACACTTTGGAACAAAAGCTGAAGAATAAAAGCTTTATTCATATTAATTCATAGTGACCTCCAGGATAGAGAACTCAGAACGGAAATACATGAGGTCAGGAAATAGCGCAATCCAAGACGTGTTGCAAAATTCAGCCAACCAACACTTATCAAGCAACTTACCAATTCTCTGATTGGACAGTGGTATTAACTTCAGCACAAATCCGACGAATTGAATGGTAGAAAAATCTGACACAAATTCTCATTTCCATTCTGAAAGAGACGTTATTAGTCATGCACCAGTCACGCTGCGTCTTCACCATATTGCCGGTTCACAATTTCATCTTGTTTCCTAATAACTACCTTTGTACCAACTTCCTACTGTCTCATCACTACTAGTCCGTTCACCCTATATTAAGTGGGAATAAGTGCAAAAATGTTCTGACCGTCTTATAACTCATCAGCTTCGGACTGTGCTGGGATAACAACGTCCGACGTGTGTAGTGAGCGCCGAGCACGCGGTAACACCTTGATATCCACCGTTCGCGCAGCAGTAAATGCAGTGATTTAGAAATTTCTAAGTAGTGGTTGTCTTGTAAGTTGGTTTGTTCGCGAAGCTTGGCGGTTGGTCCGCAAGCGTCTCGCCAGTATGCGCAAGGAAACCCCTCACTAACTTAAGGTGCTGATTATCCTGCTTCTATTTGCACTTATATGGCTTCTAAACAGTGGTGAATGCCTGCAACATAATTGGTCGGTTGAGCAGCTGCAAAGAGACTAGAGCTTATCGCGTTTTGGCGGTGTGGACCTCAGAAAACCAGTGGGCTGTACTGGGAGATCATTTTGACACCTGAAGAGTTGCTCATACTAGAATAGAGGTTTGACAAGCAGTCTTTAGGGTTGACAGTATGGACACACATGGGACTTTTTTTCCTAAGAGCTTTGTACTAATGTAGTAATATGACAGCATTCTCCCGTCGCCTGGCTGTAATGCATGTGAAACAAGAACTTTGAGTGAGGGGCCAAACTATCCTGTCTAGGTTTGGGCACACTGAGAATACTCCAGCCTGCGTACAGCCATGAACGTCACGACAAGAAATACCGTCAAGTCAGATCAGACGGTGCGTCGCTTCGTCAACCAAGTCTCCTTAATTGTTCCAAACAGCTGCGCAGGAAAACACACTAGAAACACATACCTAAATCTCTACTTAAGGCTGAGACTTCTGCCTGCGATACAACACAGTCAACTTCACCCAAACATTTTGATTGCTGGTGAGACAGTGGCTTTGCTGCAGAATCAGTGACAGATTCCTTCGGATCACAACCAGAACCCGACTCTATGCTTTATCTGAGGATGGATGAAATTGGATATATTTGGAGACCTAGAAGACTGGTGAAATCGGAGGGTCAGAGTAATGAAAACAAAAAATGCCACAAAATTCCTAAGGTGGTCTCACCTGATTGGTCTGGCTCCTTCCTGGGAGCCTTCTGGCAGGTTAGGTTTCAAGGTAGAACCTTTGGATCGTTGGTTACAGCATCACAACCAGCAATTGTTTTGGTCACTTGATACCTACGACCCTAAATGTTGACAGAAAGGTGGGATGTGAATATGGAAACCCTCCAGCCTAAGAAGTAACCGAGTGTATATTTTACTCCTGACAGCATTGTAGCTGCTCTGTTCAACTGATATTTGTCTAGGATTTTTACATCCATCGGAAGGGAGCATTCCGTCCCAGGCTACTTGGACAAGTCGATGATAGTCCTAGTTCTGAAAGCAGATAATCGCAGTAAATGTAGTAACGGTAGGCGGTCAGTCTGATGGCCCTTGTAACAAGGCTCCTATGACAGTACGCCGAACGTTGATCCATGAAAATAAAACAGAACCTCGACCTGGTGGGAGCTGCA
The DNA here is from genome assembly GCF_000715545.1 of Opisthorchis viverrini. Taxonomy (NCBI): domain Eukaryota; kingdom Metazoa; phylum Platyhelminthes; class Trematoda; order Opisthorchiida; family Opisthorchiidae; genus Opisthorchis; species Opisthorchis viverrini. Next base: position 606,082 of record NW_008751715.1, read on the forward strand.
TCAACTAAATCATCACAATCCGTCAGGTGTTTGGGCAGAGCCATGTGGACAGATAACTCACGATCGTGGCGTTCCTTCACCCCAAGGGTGCATTTGATTCTGTCAGTCGACCAGTGTTCTTAACCACGCTTTCTCAGTGGTATCTGCCCTGAAATTTCGTTAACATAATGCAATATTTTTATTAGCACACTTCTGGACACATGAATGCATACGGTGAGCTCCCTAAGTGCTTCAACACGAAAAGTGGTATTCGACATAATGTCCACTCCTCCATTTTTGTTCAAACTTTCTTATGCTGAAAGAACAGCGACATCATCTAGAACAAACGCCGATGTTCAAATCCTCGTTGAATAGAACCTTGTTAGTCTGAAGTGAGCAAACATAATCGCCCACATCCATGAAGAAGAAGGTGAAGCATAAGTTTTATTGAATAATCTGATCTTCATCATCATCATCAAGGCACACACCTTCATACTGCCACGCCATGCTTTAGAACATGCAGTCACAGAACATGTACCTTGAGAATTTTAAGATGAGCACTGGAGATTGTGAAAAATTTTGCAATTCTGCGACAGAAATGTGTCTGATGAAATCATTGCAATCATCTTTCCTAATTTGCCTTACGACGTCAGAATGTCGTATCACTTGATTGTTATGGTCGTTTGTACCAGCCTACAGCTAGGGTTTTGTCGCTGAATGTCTGCAAGATACGTCATCTGTCGACAGATGAAGTGAGGCATCTTCAGGTTTTTGAACACCGGCAAACGACAATTTCAACAAATCAATAAATTCTTAATGAAATAATTAGGGTATTTGGTCTTGTAGTAGGCAGAAAACACCCAGCATCACCAAGCGCGATGCATTGGTCATGTAGTGCACATGGTGAAACATAACCTACTAGGACTATTGTTCTTCTATATGGCTCCTTCGTGATGACGCTGACTGAACTGTTGGGAATGCAAGCACCGGATAGTACATGCGATAGGCCAACACCCGGAGCACTCTCTCGCGGACTACTTGATCTTCCTTTCACTCCAAAACTTTAGGTACAATCAAGTAAACTTTGTATTTGTATGCCAGTGAAACATCACAGTCGATCCTAATGTTACCGTCTCTGATGACTATACTGATGCCAGTTGTTTTAGGATTTCCTGGGAGTTAATCTGATTGGTATCTGTGTTGTGTTGTGGTCTTATTATCTTGCTTCTGGTTGTTTCGTTAGGTAGCTTCACTTCCGCAATACCGTTCCCTCATTCCTTGTGTGTTGCATTTTAGCCATTCATTACGCCATCTTTCTGGGCTATCGGAAAAACACTCCATTTTCAGTAGCTTTGTGCGTGTGCCACTTTTGACATGTACGAAATCCAGTGCGCAGTCTCCGACAAACGTTACGTTGGACAAAGAAGGATGAATTTATCCACCAGACCGCATGAACAGCAACTTGTCGCCAGTTGACATTACCAATCCTCGCTTGTCTCCGTAGACAAATATCAGGATGAACAGCATCCGTTTACTACCTCCAAGAACAAGAACAAACAATGAACACAAATTTATGGAGGCAGGGTACCCAACTGAGGAACATATCAACAGACAGCAAGATCCAACAAATCTATCAACCTGTCAGGAACAAAGAAATTTGAGGCGAAGAAGTTCAAAACCATACAATAAGCCAGTGAAAAGCCCAAAAATGTCGCCAAATATAGGAATTCATGGTTACTGGGACACACCCAGTTGGATGAATCAGTAATTCCGAAGCCAAACAAAACACCGAATGGAGATTTGTTTAGCAAAATGGGCCGACCAAGAGCCAAAACAAAGCAGGAACGGCAAATTGAATAGTCAGTCTGAAGGAGGATAACTGCCGAAAATAGACTCTAATCGATTAATGAAGTAACAGGAATAACCAACCAGAACGCAGCCCACAAGGAACTGAGTACTGAGTGACCCACTGAAATGAGGTAACTTCTATTCGTTCCTTGGTTAAGTAGGCTCAGAAGGCTCTCGTAGTATGCTGTGCAGATGAAAAACGAAAAGACTTCTAAGAAATTGAAAAAGAAATGCAGTTTCCGAACAGCAGACATCGCCATTGTACCACATAACTCTGGTCAAGCAGGTACGCCTGACCTGAAATGCTTGATTTTGAGGCATATTTGGTTGGAAATGCATCTTCGTGTGTACGAGTATTATGTCATTTGACACTACTGTTCTGTTTATATTCTCATCCATCCTAATTTGTAGAGATACAGCCTTACTAGCTATACACTCAGAGACATTAGTTTTAGGGTTATTATCTTTTGGTTCGGAATAAGTTTTTGTGCCCATTGTGTTTAGTAATTATTATTGCCTAAAAATATAAGTAAAGAACCGTTTTGAACATTAGTTAGCATTTTTGTACATCTGGAACACTAGCCTCAAAGATTAGAATCAGTTAATTCTAAGGGGTATGTAAGATTTCAGTTGTAATCTAGGAAAACAAATGTCTGTCTTACAACATGTTCCACATTTAAATGTCTTTTCTCTCATTTTGCGTGGCAGCGAATTTCACTGGTCATTTGTAACTGCCCGATTTAGGACCCACTAGTGAGAGCACACTCATCTGGGATCGGTGGATACTGGACAGCACGGTTTGCGCAGAATTATTGATGTGTGGTTCTTTCAAAACAATCATGTTAAATTTTTTTCGGGTTTTTCTCAGTGTCCCGCTATTGTTCTCTTTTTTCAGTGCTTGCGATAAACTTATTTGTACATTTTAGTTGATCCCCTGTAGAAACATTTTGTTTATTGCTCCGTAATGAATCTATAAATAGACATTTCCGAGTCTGCATTGACGCTCCTCTTATTATCTGTAGCCTTTGTGTTAGCTGGCCACCCAGCGGGAGGGCTCTTGGCCAGTGTGTGAAAAAAGTTCCAGACGCAGAACAGCAATTGAGCATGGTAAGAAGAATTTTATTTGGACGAGTACCTAGCACGGGGATTCTGTCACTTATAAAGCACTTCTAATGTGTCTGGGACAATCGAACTTTATTTTCAGACAGTGTTTATAATAAGATATCAATGTATGAAGGTTACTTAAATTTATACTGAAAACTGGTGTTTCCCTACTATTTGGTCAACGACTACTTGTATTTAAGTAGTTTTCTTATTTCTGCTATACGACCGAAAATTGCAAAAGTAGTTTTGTTTTGTGTGCAAAATTTATAACAATGACCCCATGAGTTTGCTTTATTTGTTTGACTCTTGCTTACAGTCGGTCCAGGCAGGAGTATGTGGTCGATGACATGCGTCACTCGTTTGTCATTTTGCTATCGCAGTTAAACGAAAACGACAAAATGTGTAGTCCCTATGACTCATGCCGGATGGCCCATACAACTTCGTTAGAATAGTTAAGATAGAACTTGACGATAGAACGTGGTGCTTTTGTCTTGTTAATCCAAACGGCCCTGTTGAGATGCTCACTATTGTGTTAAAAAGGTTTGATAGGAATATTTTTTTCAGCATTCTGTTTTCCAGTTAGTAATACTTCCAAAAACCCAATATATATTTGCCCCATGTGGTAACTAGTTTATTCTCGAGATAATTCATGATTTCAAGTATATCCCTTCTAGAATAAAACAAATTTAAATGGCCATTTGGTGGCAACAAAACCGACGAGGTTGTCTTGGGTCTGACCATAAAGCTCGGTCAAAATCTAGACTTCCGTGAAGTGATTACAGATCCAAACTTTCAGTGCTCCTCAGCTAAATAATTCGTAGTATCTTAGATCGAAAAGCAATAACCATCCCCATAACATCTCTGGGGGTTTTGACCTGCACATCAACCAAAGGCTTCCACCACCTAATATCGTTTACAAAATGGCACGCTTCATGGACAGCAAAACGCAAGCAAAAAAACACAACCAAGCGTAAGGTATCAAATTCATGCTACGAAGGCGATGCAGAACAGCAGGCGCTTCCGTCTTGCGCTAGCTATCCAACGGGATCAAAAGGACGATAATTCTGAAAACACCCCCGTTAAAGCAGTATTCGTTCATTTTGCGGTTTCTCGTTTGAAGCACTTGAGTAACTTACTAAGAGGCGCTTCAGAGCTACGCGCAGAAAACTTTCACAAAGGCACCTACGTGATAATATGATTTTTTCACCGTTCTAAACCAATGAGTGCAAAGCTGCGTTTCAAGTAATGGATCAAACTTGGAAACTCCATTTTCATTGTCCATACTATCCATCTGGTTTGGGCACCACAGAAACGAAATATAATCCAGTAAATGGACAGTATCAGTCATCTGAAATTAGCTTACTAGCCAAATAAATAATTTTTGGCACGAATTTTTATCAAAAGCGTGGAATGTTTTGTTCCGCCACATTCTTCCCCAGATGTCCAAACCATTCATTCCAGAATCTGTACAATTTAGCCGCGTGATCGTAAGATAACGCAGAATGAGGATTGAGAGCAGCCGGCATGAAGAAAAAACATATGGTTTCTGGACTATTGCGTGCGTTCATCGGGAGTGTGATATGTCTGAGTGCATGGTGTTTAAAGAATTTAACCAGAAGTTGTATTCAGTGTTTGGCAAACAGCGGGGAGTTGTATGCACACAAGGTCAGTCACGGAAAAAAACTATGACTTCAAATGTTGCTACTTCAACTGAGGTCACACGGGGGCATCACTATTGCGCACTGGTTACTTTACTTTCAGATTCCTGAATCTGCCTTATCCAACTGCGGCATATGTCACAAAGAGCAGTTTACAAGCCTGAATTCTGTCCAATTTTATGACAGAAATGAAGAGGCGGCTATTGGAGTTCACATTTAAGTTGACGTGTTGCCGGTAGTGCACATATAGTACTCTATTGATTACCCAGGCCATCCAACATTGCTACCAGTCTGCTCTCAGTGGGAACGGTATTCTCTAAAATCATGCAGTCATGGATCCGAGGAAAGCCGATGACTCCGTGCCACATGTGGACATTGTGCTTGCAAGTACAGTCAACAGATACTCTACATATAGTTTTCTGAGAACAAAGGTAGGTGTGTATGCCCAGTTTTTAAACCCACTCCACTAAAATATAGACGGAACGGCGTAGATGCACCGACTACAACACAATCACGTGCAACTCGGATATCCACCAAAAAAGTTGACACGTTAAAGATAGATTTAAACCTACTCGGGGTGACATTCTGTGTGAGAAGCGGGGCCACAATACATAATACTTTGACAGCAATAACCTTTGGATTTAAATAATGTCATGCTCAACCTCAACACTGAAGCGGAGATACTGTACGTCTGAATCACCGTTATCAAAATGACTACGAGGTTAGCACGCAAGCACTTGTTAGGGCGGTCGACCTTCAGGAAACCTCATTAATTTTTTTCATTGAATGACGCTCGCGTATTTTTGTGATTTTGGTTGAAACTATCAGCATCCCATCAGATAATTGTCAGTAACTGCGTGAAACTGATGCGTGAAGAAAACTTCGACATATGTTTCATTAATTGAGATATCTTTATCCGGCTATCACAAAAAATTGTCGGGACATCAAGAAAAGCATCCGAATAACCCATTTAGAACAGCTGCATCCCAGAAGCCTCATAATTAAGCCACCGGTCACGTGTGTTATCTAGACCAAGTCTAGTGTCGGTGAGATAACTGAATTAGAAGTCAACATAAAGGCATAAAGTGGAAACGAAATTTTGTCATATAGAGAATTCCTGAAACCTCTGAATAAACAATTTGTGGTTGGGTTTCAGATAAATTCATCCAAGAGAAAGGTAACTCATTTAGTTTTCATGTGTAAAATAACGAATCAATCCTAGCCAAATATAGTCCTGTTCTATCCAGTGAATAGTGGAATAAAAGAGTAACATCCTTGAGATTGTGTGACGCACCCGGCAGCAATGGCTTGGAATGCTACTATCTCGGGAGCACTTATTGGTAGTTGACTGTTGATCTGTACTCTGTGTCAACACTGGCTGTTAAACGTTTTGTCACCATCCATAGAGACATCATTCAGATTTTGGATTTAACTTCACTGGTTAACAAACTTAATTTATTTGTGCTGTTTAATTTCAAGGAACAGAGAACGATAGTGGTACAATAATGAGGCAGTACGAACAAAACAGCTGGTGGCTGACTAAGCTCAAATGCTACCGTATCTAAATTTCCTCAACTATTTGGATCCAACGCTCACGGTCAGATATAAAACAATTGACACAATAAAGTAGTGTTTTTGTAATCCAGTGTAAATGCTTATGTGGGTCTCGCGGCTTAGGTTTCAATGTGTGCGGGCATGGTAGCACGTACGATTCCGTATCACGGGTTTCTCCCAGTGGCCCACATTTTGATCGAAGTGTATCGGATTTGCTGTTAGTAACATGCATAAAACTGGATTCATAGAACTTGTGCTTCATTGGAAACGACTTCCTATTCAGATGCACTGCCCGGAATAGAGGACAGATATTTTTCTTAAAAAGTCACTGAGATTAGACAGAATTTTGGAGACAGAGACCCAAATGAAAGACAAAAGAAAGCAAACAATTAACTCAGACAACCCACACCTGCCCAGATTTTGTTTTTGATTTAAGTTTGGGACTCAGCGTGGACTCAATGAAGATCGCATATCAGCGGGGCAGGCGCAAATACTTTTAGTGGTTCTAAATCTAACAGCACAGGTACATCAACAGGCAGGAACGTGATGTCATTATGAACATGAGGTATCCCATCTGGCGAGAAAAACCATGGAGGCTGGTGAATCCAGAACTGCCCACGCAAACAAGGCAGTATAACAAGAAAAGCGGCACCAAGTAATTTTTATCACTAATATTTAAAGATCATTCGTTAGTATAAAGCAGCAGCAGCTCAAAATTGTAGCGAGTAGCATTTCTGGTACGGAAAGCTCACTTTAGACTACATGGATGGCCAAGAGTATTCTATCGGTATTTCGGTTGTTATGGTCTGACAGCAGGCAGCAGCAAGCCAAAGCAGGCCGCAAAAACAAACTCGTCCAATTCGTTCCGGCTCAGCGATTGGTAAATCGTGAATGTCTTAATGTGCTATAGAGCCACCCCAGATAAACCATCCGTCTCTGATCGTCGCACTTGAATACATGAACAAGACTGCCCGATAAAATTCAACATTTCTTGAAGAGTTTATTATTCAGTCTTAATAAGATGTTCAAATCCAAGATGAAACTCTAGTGCGTCTCTTCTTTCGTTTCTCGCGACGGCTGAAAAAAATACATGAAAATCATTCTAAATATCCGGCTGAGACTCTCAAATAAATGCAAGCAGGTCAAGCAAATCGTTCGGAATTCATAAAGCACGCTTTCAGCAAAGTTCTAATGTAACTTGGTTTGGCACCTCTAACCCATTATTTCAATGAAGGCCTACTCAAATCCTCTACATGAATCCACCAATCGTGTTTATTTAGTAGGGACGTGTAGTTTGTTTGTTAAGTCTTCTTAAAGCTCACAGCAAACAGCGAGATACAAACACAATCGTTGAGTTTCCTCGTAGTAATAATTTACCGACGGCTGATGAATGGCAAGTTATTTGCTGCACCTCATAAAGAATCAACACGAGGGAATACGTTAAGGTGTCCTGAGGAAACCAACAAAAATCAAATTGGCCCAAAACAAGCGCAACAAAATTCACAATATGCAAACAGTTGTTAAGCTGAGTTGTTTTCCATGCGCGCTTTCCCGTTTGATCCAATAATAATTCTATAATTCGTGGTTAGAAGAACTCAGGTCGGCATTTTCAAAAGAACCAAAGGCTTAATGCAGATTTCAAAAATTGGCCGTTTTGGATGCAAGCTAAGATTTCTGGCAAGAGAGTGGACACTTTCGTTAATTTGACTAAATTCCAGTGTTTAAGGTTTATAGGGCAACAATCATCAAATTTCACCGTTTTTAGCCCATTTTCGCTCCATCTGTCGCGAATCCTATAATTTTGGATAAAGCATGATCTCCACCAGTTGTGTTCATTGATGAAGGTGACAAGATGTCGTAAGTGTACCTTATGTTAATGGGAATCTATGCATGCATGAGCAGTTATCGCTCATCTGGTCAGTGTTTCAAACCGGTACCATCTTGTACTGTCCAACGAAGGGTGTTTACTGTTACATAACTTTCCGTAGTTTCAACCTGTCAATCAGAATATTGTCCTACTTGTTTCGTTTCCTTAACTACTATCTACCACCGTGGTGAATGAGCAGCTAAGATCATCACTTGGTCAAGCAACCTTCTAGAGTGGCATACGAACCAACTGATGGACAGCCTTAATACAGCTTCCTGCACGCATCTCAAGTAACTGTGTTTGTATGCAGTTTTTATAGATCAATAGATTGCAGGTAAGAGTTTTTTGCTTGTGAATAACTTAAATAAAACGTATGGGCATACAAACCCTCATTTTGGATCGTCTGGCCAGATCAGCTGTTTACCGATTCTATTATGCAACTCATTAGGAGGTAGATTTTTGTATTCACTAACATTAATTAGCTCATGGGATTTCTTGTCCCGAATGGATGACGCTCAGATTACAATTGTGATGAGAATTATTGATCGCGTAGTTTGACTCTGATTGTTTACTGCACGAAACATGCTACGGATGTATTTACGGATAAAAGTTGCCAAGGAATTTGTTTCCACAACAGGCGTACATGAATAAATATTAATCTAGCTTACTCCGTTGCAGTTTACATTGCTTCTTTTGCGTTCTTGAATGAATCAAAAGTGCTAAGTGCAATCTTTTCGCTCAATGTACGGTTGTGAGTGTGAACCAATAGGGAGCTCAATACGGAAATTCGGGAAAAAGTTTCAACTTCGAAGCTTCTGGGAGTTACCACTTAAGCTAGCCCAGATTCCAAGGTTTTCACGGGACTGTCGGTGTAGATCACATAACAAGCCAAAATGGAAAATTTCTGGATTACTCTATGACCGTCTGGTAATCCACAAAATCTCTAGATATCAAAAGGAATCCAAGATTTCTGCTTGTATTCGGTCTTGCGATGCCCACTTATACAGTGATTTTATGTCTATTTCCTATGTTTGGATTTTCCACACCTAAAGTGATTTACAGTACACTGAAAATACAGAACACAATCTTATCTTTTCAACTTCTCATTTCGGACGTTATTCATCTTTGAAATTCGAAAGTTTGAATTAAGTTGCGGTACAAACTTTAGACCGCCCAGCAACCACATATTAGAGGTTACAAGGGATACAGGACCAAACCAAAGTACTCCACCACATGCTGAATGCTGATGGAATCTTGAAGCCTGGTAACTGAAAAATGCTTGGTATAAGAGACACTGGATATACTTTAATTAAAGGCGATGTATGGAAGTTACCATACGGGTCCCGTTGAGTGTTATCTTGATATGGGTTCTGTCATTCAGTGTTGTTTGGAAATTGATATTCTGTTGCATGTCTTATCAGCACAGAATTTTAGCAGCAAGTTAGCATTGTATATTTTGTCGGATGACAGTGTGCGTGCGTGCCCAGACGTGCAGCCGTTTACAAGTTTTATTGGAAATGAATTATTTGAGTGATTTGAAAAAATCAACGAGACTGAGCGTGATCTTAGCAGTGATGCGAATGCGCTTGCCTAAGAGAATGCAGAGCTATTAATTGTCGGTTTGTTCCTGTATCACATCACAGACAAGAAAGCCAATAGTGTGGAAATACAAGGTACCTACCCCTGAATGAAAATGTTAAAACCAAAGGTAGCTGCTCAGGCAAAGCAAAGCTTGAAAGGAGTCACAATCGGGTTGCTGAAGTTGCCAATGTTATTCAATGTAAAGTGGACGCTTGCTGACGCGCTAAATTTAGTATTTCCTATAATCACTTATACAGTCAACGTCATCCAGGTCAGTGTAAATGATTGTTTTGTCAGAAGTTATGTGGCAGATAAGTTTTAATTATGTCCGACCCCATTCAGAGGGAGCTTACTGTGCTCGTGTAGGTGAACAAACTAGCTAAGCTAAGGAAACACCACATGTTGGATTCTGCGTGTTGCTGGTTTGACCATCTTGTTATCACGTAGAGACTGGGCCTTGCCATGGTTTGGCGGTTTGCATACCTCCGCGACACATTGAGTTATACTAGGAGGTGACCACGCAAAACCCGCTGTCTTCAACACCATGTTGGTAGACGGTTACAGATATAACTAGCACAGTCTCCTGGTCCTCCAGATTTGGGCTTGGAACATGTATGGCGATTCGTCCTGCAAAAACTGAAATGTCCGTGCATTTCTCGCGAAACATCGCTGTATTGCGGTCAGGCTTTTAAGCCAAATGCTTTAAATCAGGTGTGGGCGCTCTGGCAGGATTGCATCCCAAGTACATTGATGAATTGAAAATATACAAATAAACTCATGCCATTAAGGCGGTGAAGCACCACTCCTGAACATTGATATCGTGCTGTTGATGATGTTGCTGATGATCACGATGGACTGTTCACACTTTCTGGACTTGTCAAACTAACAATTCCCCAGGAATTGCCGTAAATCTTCCAATTATTTTGCAGGCTAAAACGCTACTATTTCCAAGTACCAATCATGAATGTGTTGGAACGGCTAACGGCAGTTGGTGTGCCTCGCGTCGATTTAATCATCAGTGAAATCGCCCTACACTGGTATTGAGATTGTTGTCGGCAGCTCAGATTTTGCCGAGGCCTGTTGTTCTCTTCTCTAAGTTGAGCAAGTTTGATAACTCAAACTTAGCCACTCGTTGAGCGGACGAATCAGGTAGCAACTAAGCAAACCTTCATGAATGACCTCAGTATTGGACCTTGTTGGCAGTCTGGACGCCAGGCAATTACATAGCCAGCGAACGTCATCCAACATGATAGATCATCCCAGTGACCCGTCGTCAAAAATGCATTTGTAAAACGCGTGTATTTCAGTGCTCGATAGTCACACAACAACACGTCGAAACCTTAGAACACTTCACCAATCGACATCATTGCTATTGCTAACACCCAGCAGATCAGCAGCGTACCCGTCGTCCATAATGTATACCGTTACAAAATAATTGGGCACATCGAGTCTGCCGTTTGTATTGAAACCGAGAGTGTTGTGAGATTCTTTCCTCACTGATTCACATAAACCCGGTTTGTATTATGGATGCACATGCACTCTCCGTTAAAAATGAATAAATATATTGGTCTTAGCTACAAGTTTAATCGGGAAACTAAATCTCGTAGATTTTCACCCTTTTGAGAAAAACGATATTTACATGCGTTATACTAGAGTGATGGAGGCCTTGTGGTTTCGACCAACCCCACTCAGGAATATCACTGTTCAACTATCCACGTTGGCTCCAATAGCACTTATTTACCACAAAATTGTTGGAACTGTACATTGGGAATGCTTTAATGCGCGTGTTTTTCACCAGTGTGGTTTTTCTCTGCTTCACATAGTGACCAGCTTTACATGGCCATTCTAGATTGTTCAGTCAGCAACCGAGTGCCACCACTTTCTGTAAGGTTTGTGAAAATACCCAAATACGATGGGCAACTTTTCACCTTCTCAGTGATGGTATCAACATGATGTTCGTCACTAGGTCTGCAAGTGAATCCTCCCGCTGGGCGATGAAAAGAGCGGTCGCCTTCAGGACGTAAGCTGTTCGTCGCAAATACGAGAAATTAAGTGCAGTGGACATTGGTACTCAAGAGAATCTGGAACGGGGTCGTTTTCATAAATTAAAAATAGTACAGTGGCTAACAGAGGGATTTAGCATGTGAAATCTTTTGCAGTCATATTTCTCTAAAATGGCCCTGAACAGAGTAGTTCCACCTCTGCCAGGGTTTGGATGTTGAGTCAATTTAATGTATCCGAATTCGCCTTTTCCGGGTTAGGTTAACATGAAGGAGTAATATTTAACATGTCCAGGTGAATTCAGTATTGAGGATGACGTGCATTTTTGGAGCCAAAAACTGTATATTATGATGCGCGTTTCCTTATCATTCACATTCACTCGCTTCACATTCGGGAAGCTCCCGTAAACACAAGATTATACAGCATCATGATATATATCATATCATATATCATACCATTGGTTTCATCTAAAGCTTCCACGCAGACGTGATAATCCCGTACAATGTTCATTACCCAGACTTTTGTTGGTGGATATAACGTGATTTAAATTTATAGATCCAAGTGCTTTGATTCAGATCTTTCACAGGAATATGATTTTTAAGTGAAATTTTTAAGAATTATTTGGTATTTCGGGTTAAAAGTAAGGATACACTTTGATCTTTGCTCAGCATTTCATTACCCCTCTGTGCATACCACTTTACGCAAAGTCAATGGTCACGTACTTCCGGCATGAACACGAGAATTCAATGTAAACCTGTGATTACAATGCGTGTCTCATATTTCAAGATCCATAACCTATTTGTATATTTTTGCTTGACTGAAAAATTCTGTAATCAAAGACGTCTACAGAGAGTATGCTGATAACAAGAAGCTACGAAATTAAGATCCGTAGATATATCAAAGCATACCGGGTGCAAAATGGTATAAGCAGCCTGTCAATTGTACCCCCTTAATCTTGAAATTCCTTCTCCCATATTATTCCATTTCTATTTCGTTCCACGAAATCTATTTTTTCCACGCTCCTCGGACCACAAAACTACCGCTTGGTCATGCAGTATCTCTAGTTCGCTGGTTTTTGGACCGTTTTCTGTCGTCCTTCCCACTTGGCTTAACTAATACGGACAATTTGCCTAGCAACGACGTCTGAGTTATCCCTTGGCAGCTGGTTAATTGTTCCGGACATCGGAGATACCTGGAAGCAGTTAGAAAAATAAGTGCAGACTCAACAATTGTCTGCTTTGTCAACAAAGCATTTTCTGAAAACAGCTAAAACCCGTTTGGTTTATGCGAGGATAAATATGTGCTTGTCTAGGCTGCTGTTTGTCTAATTTAATTTCGGAAGATACGGCGTATGGTTGCTCTTGCTGACAAGCTCTTGCGTCCAGAGATGCTCCCAACAGCTTCAACTTTGGTAGTGTTACTGGTGGGCAAAGGAAACGTGAAGAAACCTTGTCAAAAGAGACTATGTCTCAGTCTGATGCACTACGAGTTACGGATCACCGCCTGGTTACCACCACTGGGCGTTTGTGTGATGCATTTGTTTACCGTACACATAAAAATATGCATTAGACCACGACAGCTATCCAGTATTATGGCCTAGCAGTAGTAAGAGGCCACCTCGTACTTGGCTTGTTCGCTGAGCTGGAAAATTTGATTGTAAATATCTCATCACCACTCGCGGTGACATCATCAGTGCGTTGTTGGGGGCATAGTGGTGCGCAGCGATGGATTGGTGGTTGACGGCACAACCACGTACCATCTACGCTACCTCAGCTACCGACATTTTCCTCTATGGAATGTCACCTCTTCTTTTGCGCAATAAACCGACTTTTACATCAATTTGGTTATAACGAAAGACCTAAGGGAATGCCAACTTAATCTATTTGTTAGGAAACTCTTCAACTACATTAGTTAAACAAAAGGTGCTTGATTTTCGAGATATCGATATATTTGATATCTACATGATGGTCTTCAAAAAGAAAAAACCACTCATACACCGTTAAATATTTTTCAGAAACCTATTGAGCAGTTCCTTTTGTGATTGGAGTGATACTCATCGAATCATTTTAACGCTCTCCTGCAGGATTTAAACTCACAGAGTATGGAGTAAACTCCCACCCAAGGAACGCCGAATAACAGGAGAGCAGAGTAACTCGAAACGGGACAACATATGATATCGATATGCGTCTACGCAAAAAATGGATTCGAAAATCATAGTTTTTTGCAGTTGTTGAGTAAATTATCCACTGTTTTGTTTTTGTATCGTCGGCCCCAGCAAACTTGGCATGCTGTTTTAAATACCTAGGGTTTTGTTGGTGACAAACGGCCACCACTTAGTCCAAAGCCAAAGGTGGCTATCGTGAGCTGAGCTCTTTGAAGAAAGCACATCACCCATGACTAAAAATAGTTATTAATGGTTATTTCACGGTCATTTGTAACGATGCCAAATTTTCTGAGTGTGCTTGACGTCTGTCTACGTCAGCAACTCAAAATGCGGCACAACAAAACAAAAAAACTCCAATAACTTCGCACATGGTGCGGAAAGCTTTTTGATCTCCTCTCGGTAATGACACAATCTTGAACAGCATAAGGGAATAATAATTTCTCCTCCGGAATGCTTTTTTGCTGACTGTACAAAGATTCCACGGCAGGTTGTACGCCTAACTTTGGCAATCACGATGAATCGGAGAGAGAAGCTTTTCAATAATTCACAGACCAATTTATTTTTAGGATTCACCTATCACAGATCCGAGGCGTTTCATTGGATCCCTTGACAGTGGTAGATGAGAGACATGATAGCTTTATTCATTATTTATTCAGCAAGGACATCATTTGCAGCATGTTGTTAAATCCATGGGAGCTTCAGGCACAATCAAAAATAATTTGGAACTTTTGGAAAGGCCGAGACGGTCTCTTCCGTCTTTGAAGAACAACTTGCCTGATAACATGACCAGACTGGGTGGTGGCAACAGAATTAACCCTTAAATTACATCGCAACCCTCTGTCGTTACACGCAAATATGCTTTCATAGATTTACTCTATAGCCTACTGGAAAGTATAGTTAACTTATGCAAACTAGAGGTTAAAATGTTTATAAATAAAGCGGTCTACATCGATGCACCTTAACAGTCTCACAAGTAAGTCTTTTTCAGGTAAATTCGCTTCCATTCTAATTGCGGCCACTTCACTCCAGCCTCAAAGGGGATCCTCTTGAGAGTTTATTCCTAAAAATAAAAAACGTTACTCTCACTGATTCAGAGAAGTAATTTTCTCTTTTTAACAAGACTAGGATGTTCTTATCAGATATCAACCGACCAATCCCATCAAAACACAAGTTTCCTTCCAAAGTGCTTGAAGTTTCCAACCGCGATATTTAGCATACTAAAATAATGCTAAACACTGCTAAGGGACAGTAAAACTAAGGTAAATCTCTTCATACATAGTTACTGCACTAAGAAGGGCACAGTAATATTCACAGTCACCCATGTTTGGACAGGCATCTGAGTAGCGGAAGCCGATAATTTATGTTACCCAACATGATAAACGCAGCAAAGTCAAGCAGCAGCTACGTAACGCATTGGTTTCGATGGATCGTTGAGTGATTTCGGCATGCGATTGATACCACCTCGTCAAGGTCTAGTGTAGAGTGTATGATGTCACTCATATTTTGTAGAACGCGTTAAAAGCGGAACCAGAATTTTGGATTCTTTTCCTAAAAACATGGTAATGCACAACGCTACTTATTATAATGTACTAAAGAGGCGCGTTTAGATAAAACCTGCTCCATAGGAGGTATCATAAAGCTTCTACCAGAAAGGACAAATGCGGTGTGCGGTCCCTCTAGATAAGAAACGCTCAAACAATTTCATCTCTTTCGGAATCAGTATCCTGTACACCACGTGTTCGTCATTCCGAACAAGTGCAAATTCAGCCCTTAAGCACGCCTCACAATTGCTCACGTATTTTACTCTACGGTGATGCACGTGTTCCGATGTTTATTAGTCTGAAACTTGCAATTCTAGACATTTTCATATGTCCAACTCCTCAAGAATCCTCAGGAAATTAATTTTAAACGGGTTTGTTGCTCACCGGCTCGTCCATGTGGATATTACTGGGGAACTTTCCATGATCATAGGTCTGACTAGCATGAAGTTTTGATTGACCTACAGCCTTGATGCGCGAGGCCGATAACCGCTGTCGACTATCAGATAGACTATTTTGTAAATTCAATACGAAATGGGCCTGCTTCCTTTGACTATGCAAATATACTGCAATCAGACTGGGTTTATCAATGCTCACTGCGAGCAAACAACAGCGGTACCAACAGGAAGAATGATTATATATCGTGTAACGGTGATACTATTGATGGGAGAGGCATGCGAGTAGTGCGTTTTCTCCTAAATCCGCTTTGCGTCTCTTGAAAACAGGAGTCGCTTTGTAGCGTTTGCTTGGATTTGAGTAAAAGTCAATGAATATCTAGGAACGTTCAGGAAGACGCGTTCAATAAAAAATTGTTTATTCAGTTTTTGTAAACAAGGTGCATATGAGAGCTTTGCATCCCTGTTTGAAATTTCCTGGACGGGACTATTTATCAAGGCATGTGCTTTGGTGGGCCACCAACGGCAAAGTTTAGAATGGCCATACTTTCTTACACTTTCCTGTTTTAAGGGGATCACTTAAAAATCTTAACAATGGAGCTCGTCCATTTGAAATTTTCCTCTTCAAAGTGATAAAAATTGACCAAGTTGAGTAACGCGCCAAAAGCTTTGTCCTGAGTGAGAGAAAGCCTATTGTAAGGAAAGCTTTACTACTGAATCCTGTTTTGTGTGTTAAGGAGAGTTTTTATTACTATCGGTCATACCAGAGGGGGATATGTAGGATTTCAAAAGCGCGAGTTCAAGCTTTGGGGACTGTAGCGACAAAACCCTGTAAAGTAAAACCCAGTGACGCAAAGCTGTCGCCACCTGTCAAATAGCTGAGATAATTGTGCGGACGCATCATAAGTTCATACCGAATTAAAATCATTATCCTGTGGTCCAAATAAACCGTTCAATAAAAATTGTTTATTCAGTTTTTGTAAACAAGGTGCATATGAGAGCTTTGCATCCCTGTTTGAAATTTCCTGGACGGGACTATTTATCAAGGCATGTGCTTTGGTGGGCCACCAACGGCAAAGTTTAGAATGGCCATACTTTCTTACACTTTCCTGTTTTAAGGGGATCACTTAAAAATCTTAACAATGGAGCTCGTCCATTTGAAATTTTCCTCTTCAAAGTGATAAAAATTGACCAAGTTGAGTAACGCGCCAAAAGCTTTGTCCTGAGTGAGAGAAAGCCTATTGTAAGGAAAGCTTTACTACTGAATCCTGTTTTGTGTGTTAAGGAGAGTTTTTATTACTATCGGTCATACCAGAGGGGGATATGTAGGATTTCAAAAGCGCGAGTTCAAGCTTTGGGGACTGTAGCGACAAAACCCTGTAAAGTAAAACCCAGTGACGCAAAGCTGTCGCCACCTGTCAAATAGCTGAGATAATTGTGCGGACGCATCATAAGTTCATACCGAATTAAAATCATTATCCTGTGGTCCAAATAAACTTGAGTCCCGCAACAGTCATCGGTTTGATTCATATGATCAGCTATCCATTCCAGTTAACGTATATTTGTTGATGATTTCATTAGAAAGTTTTGTTACTTGCACTTTTGTCACCGCCTGCTTGCTGGATAAATGTGGGCCCTATCCGGGAATATAGTATACTACGGTTGCAATTGGAAACAACACAGTATTAATACATTAGGTTACTGTTGTTTTATTTACAAAGTCTGTGGTAAGTGTATTGTAATTTGGAAATATTGTCAGTGGGGCGCTCCCACTGAATAATCGTCGTTTGGGAGGGGAGAAACGTGATCCCGAAAGGGAGGTGTAGCAACCTGCTGAATGAGATATAAGGGTCAGTACCATCAAAAGTCGTACCCACGATGTTTATTCAAGTGCACATCTGCAGACAAATCCCACATATAAAATATCCATGAGATATCATCAGGAAGTGACGCATATGGTAACCTAGGAAAGACGTAACACGCTTATACTGTGGGCTTATTCTACAGATCCTACACTCTATAACAAAGTTGTTCTGGATACGTCCCATGTACTCTCTCATGTTGGTGTATCCAACAAGAAAAGGACGTTGAAATTAACCGAACTGTCTCCAAAAACAGTCTTGCGTTCTCTAGGTGCTGAATATTTTTGATAAAAATGTGAAAATCTCTAGAAATCCATTTAATACTACTTTTAAAGATATCTCATTGGGTAAGTTAAACTAGGTTATTGCATTTTTTATGGCTTATTCGGGAACTGTGATACTGAGTCTGAACTAGGTGCTGGATGATAGGCTCTCTAAAATCTGCAAAAAAATGTTTTTCTACTTCTAAATTAACGTTATCCCAAGCCAGACAACCAAAACCTGATGTTATAAATGCCAACTTGTGCCTCAGTTTGAATGTGAGATAGTAACATAGTAACGGTGTAATAAAATTCTCGTAATTAATTTTCAATAAGCCCAATAACCCTCACAAATCTAATTGATATATTTTGATCTATCTGTACGGCTTTAAGAAAGACCAAGCAAATTCAATCTAGCATCCAAACAAACAATCTGACATCCTCAAATTGTTCCTTCTTGTCTAACGTTTCACTCTCTATTCATTTGGATATATTTCGACTTTATCAGATACAGTGATTTCTGGCTTGTCAGTTTGCCGAAACTCTGCTTATTTATTACTCGCTGGTTAACTCTAAAAATGTTCACTCCAAAATGTCCAGACTTTATATGCAGGCAGCATGAAGATCGTTTGAGAGATTTCGTGTGTTTTGCTAACCGTATATTCATTGCCTTCCAACCAGATGTTTACTGCAATGGGTGATAATTTCCCCTATTTTGGGACGTTAAAAATTACGTACTGCGTTCTAGTGAATAGAATATAATGAGTTGCAGACGGACAAAAAATACAGACAATATACGTTATTATCGAACACTAAATGTGGTTTATGGCACAACTGTCTGAAAACAATATCAGTCTTATTTTTTGTACAACATTCGCCATAAATTATTGGCAGGCTATTATATATTTGTAGGTTTGCATTATGCCTAGTGGGAACTCGAACTGCCCTCCAGCATTTTTTATAATCTTTCTGGATACATCGCCCCAAAAGCCAAGAAGTATCCCCTGGGAATTAACTCAATTTATTCACGATCCAGACGGATTACTGTTTTCGAAGCTCCCTATTAAATATCTTATGTTTATAGGTTATTCTGGTGGTACTTTACCCTGCGGTGAAGCCGAGAGACAGAAGTAAAGTAGACATTTTATCTGCTGACAATAAATTATACACCGGTTAAAAAACATTGAATATCCTCAGACCGCTGCAGGTCAACTAAAAGTTCATAAGGAAAAATGTCTTTCTTGGATACTTTAAATAGTCGTGTGTTCAAGAACTTGAAAATACAACGGTCCCCACTAACGCACTGATGTTGTCACCTCGACTGATGATGAAACGTTTGCAAACTGAATTCAGTTCAAAGCTGCACCTAAATGTAACAGTGAAATAGCCCTGCTTTGCTTCAAGAATGTTTAAAACCGACACTCCCACATATAAATTACCTAGAATACGTTGGCGAATTTATTTTCTCATCCAAGCTTGCTCTGTTCAACACGTTCGCGGTAACTTCGATACACCTCAGAGCCGAGGGAAGTAAATCGCCATTCCCAATTGCCAACGATAATTCCAATAAATAAATTCAATGCATAATGAGAGACTAATTTGTAATTCTATGCAAGAGCAGTTTATGATGCGTCTTCGTTTCGGATTTAAGCTATTTTGTTTGGCCGCTTTTAGTTTCCTCTAATGAGTACCAACATCTCAGATGAAACGGCACGTTAGAAGTAGCCAACATGTCTTCTACAAGAGTGGGTCAACTATATAAGTTAGCTTGGTGTCAGGGGACAGAGTGCTGTAGGTCCATTTCAAATTACTTTTAGTGTAGTGTGCTACAGGAATACCATCTGTTAGTAATCAACGAATAGAAAAGTTAGGCGTGCATTTATTCCAACTCAACTCATGACAACATTTGTTAAGTTTTTTGTCAGTTTCTCAACTTATTCGCTGATCATGATGACGATTTTACAGGTTGTGCTTCGAGAGACTAAGATCATCCTGGTCAGATGATCGGACAGCAACATGCTGCGTTTAGAGCCTGACCATTTTAGACGCATCGCAATAGTTACAAATAAATATCCTGGTGAATAAACATTTCCATCAATTGTCCCGCGTTTTTCAAAAGATTTCAAAAGGTAACCGTCTTCAAAGTTACGGTTATCAGCTTCCAAAGATTAAAATAGATTATTTCACCCACAAGCAAATCATGGTCCCAATGAAATGTTTTTATTGATGATGCCGACAACAGTCACTATGTGTACTTCGTACTAAGAATAATTATTGTGTTTTAAACTTTACACTTACGCTTTTAATTATGTGGGCAACTAAAAAGCATATTATAAGCCAATTCTGTTCACTTTATTTTAGCTTAGCGTGTCTTCCAGCCTCGCAGTATGAAGAAGACTTTTGGTGACCAAAATATATTCAGGTATTCCCTGAAATCACCACGGCGACTGCCACAGTAGAAAAATATAGAGTGATGAACCGAGAGGGTACCAACCTGTGGTGAATTCGCAGGTCACATCATTTGAATGCCCGTCGTTCTACTGAGTAGTTTATATATTTCCGCTGAAAGGTGTTAGCTGTGGTAATGATAAGGAGGACTTCAAGTATGTTTAAGAGAATACATTCGAAAAGGTAGCTAATTGTAGTTTACACCTTATGTTACTGTACATTAGGGCCATTAGTGCCTTTCCGTGTGACTGGCGGGGCATAATCTGTGCAGAATTATTGCAATAAATATTACATTCGCTGACCTTCTGCGTCTGGCGAAGGACAGAATTAGAATGTGTTTTGTGAACTACCACACTCGTTGATTTTTCAGTTTAGTTCAGAGTTTACACATAGTTGAATTGCTTTGTTATCATCAAGATAATCAGTCCTTTCAGGTCGTGCGTTCTTGTAGCATTAAATATGTATAAATTTTGATTATCCTTAGGGACGTTTCGTGGTTTCACTTACGCGATTGCAAGGTTAGGATTCAAACTGTTTACGGAACCCTGGGTCATACAAAATGCGTTACCCCATCAAGCGACTATATTGACCAACACATGGACCAGTTGACTGAAAATTTATTTTCAGTCCAGGTTCATCTGGTTTTAGTAGACCCAACTAATTCAATCGAAGCGAAATGGCTCAGTGGTTACAGCGCAAAGCCACTAACCAGAAGGTTCGTGGTTCGAACCGGACCTCTGCATCTCGATTCACCCTGTCTATGCTTGGGCAACCTGGCAGCGTCCCCCTTCTCGTGCTTTCTTTGGGTAGCACGGCAGATGAGACACTGAAAAGGTGTTACAACTGAATGATTATCTTTTATCGTCAAATAATTTACTCAAAATTGGAGAACCACTGCGCCCTAATCATTGTTATATTAGCCGTTTATGGTTTTATTATGCATCCGATCTCGGAAAGAGTTTGCGGATCCAGAAATGCTAATTAACTTCTGCCATTTTTTCTGAAGAATAAGTCTTAAAGATCTGACTTGAAGAACCAGTTATGTGGAAGCCGGAAATTATTATTTATATCGAGAAACACGTTGCAGTAACATGTATAGGTAACAAAATCTGATGAGAGTTGCCTCCACAAAACATGGATGGGGACGTGTACGTTAACTTAGCCAGCTCGATTACATCTTTTCTGCCTTCTTTCACGACATTCATTATCCTAGATACAGAAGGATAAAGGATATCTTCTCAAAAGGATTTTCAATACATTGAAAATTTGTGGTAATACACTGGGTTCGTTTTCACTCTACAGTTTACTTCTGACATAGAAAGCCTCTTCATTTTAACTGCCTAACAAATACCCTGAGAACCGATTTTTTCAATTTCTGATATTAGAAGTTGAACAATTCAGAATTCACGTCAAAATATTTGAACATAAATCATTTACTGCAAACTTGTGGACAGATTTTGTTGCGAAATTGCTACTAAATTGGTGGTAATTTAAATAACGGTTGACTCACTTGTTGAGGTTTAATTTGATATGCGTATGTCCAGTCTAAATCGTGTCCCATGGAAAGCATACGGCTAAAAAATGCTTGTGTTGGGAGGTCTAAAACGAGAGAAATGGCATGCCCTGGCAGGCAATCTACACCAAATTGCTTTTAGAATATAGCATCTGTATATAGAAACAGTTGATTAATGGGCTAAATAGCCACAACAACAATTAGAACAAACGAGCAGAAAAGTAGAACAAACGGTAAAACATCTGAATTTGGCCCTCAGATTTTGTCTCAAGAATCCTTTTAGGGCATTGTTGCTGTACACTGGCTAGCAATCTGCGGTGAGTCCCTATAGCACAAAATGACATCATTGTACACTACGTTTCCAGGTCTTTTCAATGCATTCGAGATTTTTTGTTGCTGTACAGAATGCTGCTGCGGATATAAGTGGTTTTCTTGAAGGTTGTTTAATATTACTAAGGCATTCTTGGAGTTGCTCAGCAAAGAACGGCATTATTATATTTCGTTTCTCGTAATATGTGGGGCTTCAGTCCATCGTTGTATCCAAACGTTAATCCAAAACAGTTAGTTGTGACGGTTCACATACTCATTTTATTCACCTCTGCGTTTTTGTAGTTTGTATTAACTGTTGTAAAGTGCAAACAGAAATCGTACTTCTTGCTGAAGAAGGTTCTATGTTTTCCCCCAAATAAACTGTCAGTGAAATGTGACAAATACCTGTCAGCCTGAGTGTGACCC
This sequence comes from Opisthorchis viverrini, assembly GCF_000715545.1. NCBI lineage: Eukaryota > Metazoa > Platyhelminthes > Trematoda > Opisthorchiida > Opisthorchiidae > Opisthorchis > Opisthorchis viverrini. The sequence continues at coordinate 628,589 of NW_008751715.1, forward strand.
ACAAAGCACCACTTAAAGGTGTTTATCAAGTTTCGACTAGTACTTTGTAGGAAATCAGCACAACAAAACTTGCAAATTTGAAAACACTGGGTTTGAACGCTAATACTGAGAGTTACACCACCTCTGTTGCAGAAGAACTGCGAATCTACAGGCTTTCACCCAGTCATGCACTCTCTTGCCCAACCTATTTGGTCCAAAATTGGGGAACTGAAAATGCCATTCAAGAAATTGTTTTGTTTTTGATATCACTCACAGCCATTGTGGTATGAAAAGTCATGTCAGCATGTGACATTTTGTGCAAACCACAGTCAATTCTATGTTTGATGTTATCTAGGGGTTTTGTGGAGATTGGTCTTACAGGTTTTTAGAAACTGGGTGCATAGCTTTAGGTAGAATGCAGTCATCCAATTTTTCGGACGGAAGCTCTAGCTTAGACATGTTGCACGGGACTTCTAACACATGTTCATAGCTTATCAGATCAACATGGTGCCGGAATCTCAATCAAAATTTCATTTGGATTTATGCAAGGTTCTATCGATTTTTGGTTCGTGAGTAATGAAACACAGCTATCACGATCACAGTGAAATTTCATTATCTTTGCTCTTTTTGTTCTATATGCGGTTAACCGAAACCATTGTTCATTACAGAACAAGTTGTGTAATATGCTTAACCTATGGATGGCCAGGACACCGCGTGATCATAATGCTTATACTGTCATAATATCCACTGCACAAGTAGTAGGAATTCATATTTTATCTTTGGCTTTTGATCGCTTGGCAACTGACCCATTCACCGAGCTTGAAAATCGACTTAAAAACGCCTCGTAGGAATATAAGTCGATACCGTCAGAAGCAAACGGCCAGCCAAATCGATCTACAAAATGTTCAGATTAGTGAGAGAGACGTTTCCTCTAATTGCATGATGAACGTACAATACTGTTTGCGATGACCTAGCCAACAACAAAATTTTTTGTTTCGTTTGATCATCGTGAAAATTCCAGCTGTACCAACTCCATGCACTCCTTGTTACCTCTGATCCCACCAGGTTTTTTATTCCCACACAAATCATGCTTCTACTGACCTATGGCCTCCGCTCTGGTTCAATTATACTCAGCGCATGAGGTGACGCGACGATTTGTATTATTGCGCAAGAGTGGCTTGTCAAATCCGTGGACTATCTGATGAAATTTCTTAACTACTACATGCTGGGTTTCACAGGCGTACAAATGGTGCGGCTTGGAACGTCTCATTTAAGTCTAAGCCCTCTGAGTATTCGGCCCTTTACTGTTCACGTAGGCTGATTTGATAAACCTTTTAAACTCCAGGGCCTAACGACTTTTTGATGACTAAGAGAGCACTCCGTTCGTTCACTGATCTAGATAATTATGATTGCGAAAATATCATCACCAATACAGATGACATCACCAGTGTGTTGTTAATAAGCGTAGTGGATCCAGGCGCGGGGTCACTGGTTGAGCGATGAGTTGTGTTGCGTATGATTTCTGGATTGAAAAATACAATCAACAATGGTGGCTAATGTCTACACAGACTAGAGTACGTCAGCATAGAATACGACGAAATCATACTTTCGTTTGGTGTCACATCACTGTTTACTTCAGTCATCCAAAGCCTCGCCAGAAAAACCGTAGTAGAACTGCTTCAGAATAACCTAAACACGACAGGAACCATGAAACCCGAAAGTATATGCAGGGTGCTGGACTTTAGCATGGAAACATACTTCAGCGTTAATGGGCAAATATATCAATGGATGAAAGGGACTCCATTATTAGGAGTTGTCGCTGGGGCGGAAATGCAAAGATTGGTGGGCGCGGTACTACCAATGATCAATCCAAGGCTATGGACACGATACATAGACGACAGCTTTGTCACCATTTGAAGGGATACATTACGCAGAAAGCACGAAGTGCCAAATACCACGTTTGAAGATATCAAGTTTACAATGAAACTGGAGAGGAACAATCGACTACCACTCTTGGATTTTGTATTGAATGCGATATTGAGTAAACTGATCTCCAGACCGAAAGACAATCAAGACGAAACCAAGAGCAACAGTATGGTATGCCATATCAACTGCAACGAATTCTATGTTGTACAAACTGAGAGGAAATTATGCACGCAAATAAGGAAGCACAATACAGCTGTCAAGAGACGTGGCCCTCTCTCCTTGATATCGGCTGTCTCTCCGAGTATTCCAATTAAAATATTGGTCTTTTGTATGCAGTGGCGCGTAAATTGAATCAATTTCAATGCGTCGGTTGGTCGAATTCGTTGTGGACTACTGTGGTTCTATAAATTGACTTCCATATCTACTGTCTGTGCGTGTCTGTGTCTCTGTGACTTTCTTGGTCTTTGTGTATGGATAACAAAGGCCGAATGTCATTATCTGAGTTTACTGATAATGACCAATTGATATATTTAGATTGATCTTTTTAACGAATATGAATAAGTACCGCACCAAGAGCCGAGTCAACGTTTCTGAAGAAGATGACTGTATTGATCGCGAGTAACGGTCAGAAAGTTGCGCAGCAAGTTACAGTCTACTTCATTTCCTCAGATGTATCAAATAGGATGCGATGAATATGATGTTTGAGCAGGTTTGCTCCGATAGCCTTAACATCTTCAACACTTAAAGCTTTTCTATATATATTAATAAATACTGTAATAACATCTACAGGTCACTTCCACGCTTACAAAATTTGGCGGCGCAACTTCACTGTGGTTTTTCGGTGGAGACCGCGAACTGTGATTACTTCCACTTCAACTTTATTGACGTGAGGGAACACCAATGAAGTCAAACCGAATAATGTTTCAAATGCTATCTTATTCTGTTTGATTCTCGCCCTTGTACAGCACAATAAAACGTTAGAACGTTGTAGACGTTAATTGATCCATTTTGCGAAAGCGTGAAATCAACTACGAGGACAGATTTTGGAATGTGAACAGATTCAACGTTGCGCGCATAGAATTGGATCGATCCGGGAAGAGCAGTCAGATTCAGATTGGACAACAAAGATCTGCGTGAATTTGAAACTGCATGATAGATATGGCAATATCTGGAGTGGTACGAATCCGCTTACGTTTCAATATATACATATTTATGTATATGGTATTCTGAGGGTCAAATTAAATTGTTTTGTCGTCTGTAAGTCGTTTTCAATCTTATTCTCATTCTCCGTGTACATCAATAGTTATCTCAACCCATTATGAGTAGAACCGTATCCCCCATGGACAAAGGAACCACAGACGTTTTCGTACGGAGGGAGAGCGTACATTCTGAACTCAAGTCTCGAACCAACCATTTTTAGAATTATTTATGACGTTCTACCCTACCACTAGGGCTAGCTAACACCTGTGCAGTAAAGTTGGAGTAACTGCCAAGCAAAAACGCGCACCTGTCCGTCTGACCTCCTGAACTACAAGAATCCGCAAACTGTTTTCATTAACTGGACGTTGTTGAGAGGAAGCCTGAAGCCATCTGAAGAAAATCTATGTATTGACCAATGCAGAACCTTTAATGTCGTGTTCGACCTTTTGTCTTGGTCAAAAGAATCTGTTCACCTTTTTTTCCAGACGGGGAACTTGCATCTATGTCAGAAGCCTTGAAATGGAAATCTCCTTGCTTCAACTTCATGGTGAACAAGTTGCAGCTGCCACAATTTACTGTCAGCGAAACGCCACTGCAAGTGCGGCTAACCCTTAAGAGTCACATTAAATTAAAGGAAAGATCACATTGAATTAAGCGCTACCCAGGAAAATATTTAACGATAAAAATGATGAAAATGACAAGACAGTAACTGGTGAATTATGGATATGTTGAAGGCAAGGAGATATTGAGAAGTGAAGTGTCAGATAAACTTGCTTGGAATTTCATAAAAGTACATCTATTCGTCTTCAAGAAATGCCTCAACTAAAGCCAGTAAAACAAATACCACTGGGGTTTTTAACCAAAGCAACATATTTCTGAAGGGGATTTGCCTTGAAGCTACCTCAAAAAATTTGCTCCGTGTAGCACAGCTAAGCATCCTTGTTTGTAACACAGCTAGATTTGGCTCTGCTTTCTCCCAGTGGTGAAAGGCTGGCTCACCATTCGCTCACTGTCTACAGCAGTCTGTAAACAAACATTTCATCCACCTGGGAATTTAAAACTAGACAAAATGCATCTATTTTGGACTTGTCAATCGCGAGAGCTATTAATGGTTACCTACAAGGGCTGGACGGTATTTGAATTCTACGAATTTCCATTGGAATCAGCTTACCTGTGCCCTAGTGGTTTAGGTAGAAGCAGATAGACCCATCTCACCTTTCAAATTAATTTATTGATAGAACGGATTAGGTCAGTGGTGTGTAGCGGACCATGGGCCATGCTAACGGCTCCATCATAATGTTTCTGACCCTAAGTGATACACCAGAAGCGCAGCGAAAAACCCCAATCGATCAACGCATTAAATGAGAGCGATTGATGTACCTTTTCGTCGACGCGGGCAAAAGCTAGCCAGTATGGTGAAAAATTCACAAGCCGCGTACATTCCATAATCACGAACGACTGCTTCCTCATTTCCTGATAACACTGGTGAACTTTACGTCATTCTTCTCGAACGTAAAGTGTGTATCATTCAGTGCAAATAGCTTGATGACAGGGTGATTGTTTGCAGCTGTCGTGAGTCTGGGTCATACCTTGGTAAACGCCGTACTAGACGGGGTTTTTAGCTATCAAGGCGAAGAATTTATAATACCCAGCTTCCTGACATATCAATACGTTACCCTCAACTCAGGTAAATTTTACAGCGGCTTACTAGGTGACTACTGACGATTTTCTGGCCTCAGGGCTCCGTTCGATCTAACCGTGCCCAAAAAATTTGATCTCTCAGTATTTAAGCGGTCTATAGTAGTTTGACCTATATGTATAAGAGTGCCACTTGTGCTTCTCCACTGAAATGTCTCCGATTTAACGCTTTCTCACTAAGGAGAATTACCATATTTATGCCGGATGGCCAAAAACACCCGCTTGAATGCGTCGAAATCTGAGAAAATCTTTCGGTTTACGCCGCAGTAATAAAGCTTCTTATGCGATTCCCACTACCACATTTTTGATTACATGGCGGGGTCAATATTTCGAGCATCTGTTTCAAGTATGGTCCAAACCTTGCTCTAAATCTTTAAGCAGTCTATTTTGTCGCTTTCAGTGCCGTACATAACATTTTCGCTCTTTGCTCAGCCGATTCTGTCATCATGCAAAACTACTGCAAGTTTACCTTCTGAAATTCTACCCTAGAAACATAAACACTACATATAGATGCTCACTCCTACTTACGACTAAACGGATTACCTCTTGATCCTGTTAACACGTTATGCCGCACAGCTTAGGTGTTCACATTCCGCTCAGGTCCATTCATGCTTTTCATGAATCCCAATGTTTTTAAACTTCCGTCTCAACACTTTCAGGTGATTTGGAGGGGTAAAGTCACCCTCTTACAGCCCAAGATTCGATCAATATCATAAAGAAGTCTGTTGGTCCTTTTCGGTGTTTGAAGTACTAGTCTCTTTCGTTCAGTTTTTGTTCACTGAGGTATGTGTGTAGCGCACATCTTTTGCCTCAAATTGTTTGGGTGGCTGATTCTTACGGTGCCTTAAGGCGAAACTGGCTTATGTGTCACCGTGTTTACTGACATCGGTGGTCATGGGTCTTTCCGGAGGATTATGGATGCAGTGTATCAAAAACACGGCTTCCTCATTTGAAACAATGGTTAGTCTGAGAAAACACTTGCACATGTAGAATAACATATAGTTCGCGGTGACTATGACCAAACTGAATAGCAAGATAACAAAAAACCAGTGCTGTCTAGATCTTTCGGAATCGGATTGACTACAGTTTATCAGATTTTCACTCAAAATAATGGTTTGTGAGCATTTTTGTTCAAATTTTCCAAAAAAATACGCCCAAACCCGTTCGTAAATGCAATATCAGTTGCAATTTTAGGCTGTTAGTCGGATCCCCGAAAGTCTGACGACCAGAAATCTTTCCTTCTCAACGGAGCATATTGAGTGGGCGTGAGGGCATCGGGTGCGTGAGCTTTTTCTTACAGCAAAACTGGACGGCCGCCAACCAATTGGTGGAGCTGAACGACTGTGTTTTACATGTCACTCGGGATCGATTCGCATCCCTAATTTAAAACTCTTCGTCGTTGCTTCGCTAGGATTACTAGAATTGTTAGGATTGCTAGGATTGATGACTTTTCAAATGAATTCTATATGTATATACTAATGGCCACTAGAATACCTGAACAATTCAGCTAGGACAAGAATAATGTCTAGGTATTTTATTTCATTTTAAGAAGAAATCAAGATCATAGAGCGCTCTGAGTTTTTTCCAACTGGTTCTAAATAGGATACGCTCGTCTTATGGAGGACGTTCGGGTGGCACAATATATCAAACTACACCCTTTAACTGAGTTGGTATCTCTTGACTAGAATACAGTCTAAAGCTACAGAAACTAGAGTTACATTACGGTTGCTGACAAACGAAACAGTAGGCCGCTGGCGATCTAGCTGAGGCTGCACACGTAGTTTATCAGGTTTAGCAAGGACAAAGGAGAATTGGATGCATCAAATGACTTCCAAATAGCCGCGTGGTGATATTTGTACGGGTTGGTTTAACTTATATAGAAGATTAGATCTAACGGTTTATCTAAAAATGTCTATTTTTAATCAGGATAAATATACATAGATATGCATAGATAATAGCACACAATTTAAGAATTCCATTAGTATTAGCGTTTATTTAGATTGAAACTACGGAGTTTGGTGAACGTTTTCAAAAAGCGTTATAGAAGTGAGCAGGAAGTATAAAACATTTGTCAATCCCTATCTGCCTGAGCGGCAAAGGTCAGTTAAATTTCACATTTAAAATTATTCGAAATAACCAGCAGCTAGTCAGTTAAATGGCCATGTTTTAATTTTTATTTTTTTAATTTTTTTAATTTTTTTAATTTTTTTCTAATTTTTTTTAATTTTTTTTAATTTTTCCTTTTTATTGAATTGAACATGTTTGACCGTAGAAGACGAGAAAACTAACGCTCTAGATCCAGTCTTCATCAACCCTTTGCACAAAATGACAGTATACCTGAGCCATTCGCAAGCACAGTTGGATGGTACACGAAGATGCACTGAGTAAAAGTTTATGCATGATTCATCATTAAGCCTGGGATTATCATGGTAACAAATCCAGTGGGGTAAACCGCACGCTTGTAAAAACTTCGTGACGTAACCAATAAATCCTGATTGAAACAAATGTTTTGCACATCTAAACATCGAAATTAACTGTGTTTTGCATTTTACATTGACCGGCCAGTTTGTCATTCAATTTCCTAAATGCTGTATGCATTAGAAGATAGTGAGACGACCTTTTAGTAGAATGGTTATGATGACGTCAAGGAATAGTATTCAATATATGGGCAAGCTAATATCGGTGAAGCTAAATGTTGGAAGTTTATATTGCGTCTTGCTATTCAGTAGTTCGTAAACCTCAGCAGTCACTCGTGGAAAAGTTCGGCGAGTATCCATGGTGCTGGGACATCGCGAAACGTTCAAACTCTACGATTGGTGCCAGCAGAACTTTGACAACAGTGTTTGGCAGTTGTACAAGTGAATTCGCTTTTTAATTACCCGAAGTGACCGTTTTTTCTAAATTACTGCAGTAAGAACTTAGAGTATAAACTCATTTTGGTAATGTTTTGAAGAAATGGGAGCCTCCAGACCGCACTCGTTCATGCAGCTAAAAATCTATAAATCATTACTTGCAAGGCGTTTCTGTTGAAGCTTAAACAAGTCAAAATGTTTACAATAACTTCCTATTAACACTACTTTGCAGCATAATTTTCAGTCGTTTCTAACCTGCCCGAATCATTTTGATCTATTACATGCTGATAAGTTGGTTTTGAACAGTTCCCCTTGATGAAGGACGGTTATTTTTCTACTTTTTTTCCAATGGATAAGGAAAGTGATGTGAATATTGCTAGAATAAGAACTTATTAACCAAGCATCATATACCTTACAAGCACAGAAATAAGTAATTCACCAAACCAGAATTTCTCGTTGAAATCTTTACATCATCGAAGGTGACTATGTGTGATTGTTACCCACGGGGAACATGGGTGCTCAAGTTACTTTGGAGTTTTTCGTTGATTTACCCGCTTGTAATATTTCCGGGCATTTGATCGTGCAAAATTTCGGTAGTTCAGAACATATTTTACTGCTTGTATGTGGTGGTGAGAATTTTAAATGACGCATCTGGACGAGTATGGAAACTGAATTTGGAGGAGCGTTAAGAATATTGTCCAAAAAACCACAAAATATTTTCCAATAATTCTGATTTCAGCATAACAAGAATAGCAAACTACTTAACCAAGAACCAAATTAAGTCTGACCACTTATCAAGCATATGAAGATGCCTGTGATCCGACCACTTTCTAATTAGTTCATAACAAATGATGAACTTAATACTTAAGTCGTTTTATTTTCATGTACATAATAGCTTGCTCAACACCGAAAGCAAAGTTTATGGAGTGGTTCTACTATTATTTGGTACCACGTTTAGTATCCTACTTGTTGAGGTTGTGTCGTGAATATGCACCTAAGTTTCTTCTCCAGTGCTCAACCACGTAGCAGAGGGTACATTTGCAGATAGCCCGAAACACGTTTGCTTTTTTGAGGACCGTTGAATGCTTAGTATTGGCAATGAAAATTACACAAAAAGTATGACGAAAACCACACTGTTTTTATGTTCTTCTAGTTGTGGAGTTGTTAGGATTACACACGTGTACTTAGATACCCAAATAGAAAAACGGTGGGCTGCAGATTATGTTATGCCCCGCTATGTGATAAATGAGCACAAAGGTTGACAGTCTTAATTCTCCATGGATTCACCATACATCCCCCAGGTTTTATTTTTAATCAAAAGAAGAAAACAGACTTCGTTTTTTTCGTCTTCATGTACTCTTTTCATCAGATAGTTATAGTACCTGTGTTCAGTCAAAGAAAACTACCAACAGCTACTGCCGGCTGATTGGTCAAAATCTTCGATCTCCAAGTGAATTTATTTTTTACGTAAATCAGTCGGTGTGGCATACGTAGAGGTTGACTAGGTTAGGCTCGTGAAGGAAAAAAGTTGTTCGGGACAGGCTTTAGCAAAGTAATATATCTTTGGACTTCTGCAAAACTAAGTGTGTTGAATGGGCAACCTCAAAGAAAGAAAATATACTACTTTATTCTAAGGCACATTTCATCCTCGGGAACAGCACGTACGATTAGTTAACCTCAGATAGGTAAATTTTGCAGCAAATAATTACTGTTATGCAAACGTTACTTTATCTTGTACTGGCTGACACACAAAATCAGACATACTTGTTATCATTACTACGAATCATGACAGTATATACGCAAATTGGTTTTGCCCACAATGGGTTGCGACCGTTAACTTTTATCCTATCTTTATCCTATATTCATCTATCTCAAATGGATCCCGGTTCATACTATACGCGTACTGTGAACCTTTTCGACAGATTGTCAAACCATCCAGATAATATAAAAAAGGCACAGTGACGTTCCACTGAGAGGGAACACTTGAATAAGACCTCCGCCGTTTTCGCCTCTATAGCGGACATATTTATTATTCTGGCTTCCTAAAGCCACGTGCTCTTTACACTTAATATGGTCGGAGGAAAGTTTCTGCGGGATGGAAGCAAACCAGCACTTACCATGAACCTAACTTAGACGGTTATTACTAGCCTGCTTACGTCAAAACGCGGTCATATTAGTATGGGAGACAAAAGTTATGTGATGAACATGACTGATACTCTATTCGTTGCTCTATTCATTATTCTCTTGTTTTGATATTCCATATGCTGTACATATTCGCCAATTCGAATACATACGTGCTGGTTGTTACGCTTCGCTGAATTCTGGATTTCTAGTTCGTCTGGTTATACCGATATACGTACGAAACTCAATTCTCACATTTTGGCGTCGCGATTGGAACGATTCATCATGCCTGCCGAAATGGAACCATTAGATGTTAATTCAACTGCGCGTGACGTAGAGGATTATTTGGAACGGTTCGACATATGGTGCCTCACAAAATCCGATATGGATGATAAGAAACTCACTGCATATTTCCTACATTTCGTTGGCAAGGAGGCGTATACTTTGATCAAGAATTTAGTATATCCTGAATCTCCAATTGATATTTCTTACACTGCATTGAAAAACAAAGTTCTTCAACACTTCAAACCGATTAACTTCGTAGCAGCCGAAAGAGCTAAGTTCAATATGTTAGCCCGCTCTCATTCTCAGTCGGTTCGTGATTTCGTGTTACAGCTGCAGACACAGGCAGCCAAATGTGACTATGGTGCCCAACTGGAAGACCAGCTGCGTGATAGACTCATTGCTGGCATTCAACTGCCCGAATTACAGCAGAAGCTGTTACTCTGTCCGGATCAGAAATTTCAAACTATTCGGAAAATATGTGAGCAGTATGAAGATGTGAAGCATGTGACGAAGACTGAGGAAGCAGTCTTGTTAAATTATTCTAAAAGAAATAATTCAAGGATGCGGACGAACAACAAATTCAAACCTCGAACAGATTCTCGTGCCTCAAATCCATCAACACGTCACTTCACAGATCGTAACCCTAATCCGATGGCTCAAAAATTCGGGAAATGCGAGTCTTGTGGACGAAACCATTCCAGATATTCATGCCCCCACAGACGAGCCAAGTGTTTTAGCTGCGGTAAAACAGGACACATTCAACTTGTCTGTAAGTCCAAGAAAGTGTGTCACTTAACTTCTGACCCAAACACTGACGTGAAGACATTATCTGAAGATATTTCTACTCTTTCTCTATCTGTTTTGTCCCAAAATTCGTCACATGTTTTTAAAACGTTGATATCCGCTTCTGGTCAAAAGCATGGCTTTATTGTTGATACTGGTAGTGTTGAGTCCATCATTCCACAATCAGATCTAACTGCATTCTACCCCAGTGCCGTGATAGTGCCTACAGATATTAACATTCGCGGTATCACTGGACATTCTGTACCTCTCGTTGGTAGTTGCACGATCCCTGTGAGGTTACTACAAGGTACCTGTATCGATTGTAATTTTTTGGTATCAACGTCGGGACCATCGATCGTCGGACTCAAAGTTCTACGCTTACTGCAAACCAGTATCACCTTACTGACTTCTGCGAATGAGAATGAACTCAAGCAACTGATTCTTAAATGTTCTAAGGCCACAGGTGGCATGCAAATTCCCAAGATGAGGCTCGAAGTTACAGGAGAGCCTATATTTCTTAAGAGACGGATTATTCCATTTGGTTTACGCGAGCCTGTTCGTCAAGCATTAAATTCAATGTGTGCGAAAGGAATACTGACTCCTGTTGAGTCATCGAATTGGGCAACTCCGATCGTTACCCCACTGAAGGCTGATGGTATTACTCCGAGAATTTGTGGTGACTACCGGCTTACGCTAAATACGCGGCTACTACAACGTACATGCACCACGGAAGAGCCAGAAGATGTATTGTATCGTTTATCAGGTTCAAGTGTGTTTTCAAAAATCGATTTAAAAGATGCTTATCTTCAAATACCACTGGACGAAGCCTCCAGTAACCTTACCGTGATCAACACACCCTTTGGGTTATTCCGATACAATTTTCTTCCCTTTGGTCTGAACGTTTCACCAGCTGTATTTCAGCAAGTTATGAATACTATTGCAAAAGATTTGGAGGGTGTTGAGACGTACCAAGATGACGTCATTGTGCACGCTGCTGACAAAGCTACCCATGATATGCGTCTGTTGTCTTTACTGAAGAGATTTTCTGAGTTCAATGTAGCTATTCATCCTGAAAAATGCACTTTTGGTGTCCCATCATTTTCATGCCTTGGCTACATTGTGGATGGCAGCGGTTTTAAACCTGATACAAGACGTCTATCCCCTTTAGTAAATGCGCCATCACCGACCAATCTACAAGAACTGCGTTCAGTTCTAGGAGCACTTCAGTATTACTCTCGTTTCATTCCTAATTTCGCCAAACACGCAAGTTGTCTGTTTGATATCATATCTTCCAATCAATTTTCTTGGTCTTCCAACCATGAGAAGGCGTTGCGTGCACTGCTTGGTTATCTTCAGACTTCAGCTGTTTTGAAGCCATTTTCCGCCAAACATCATTCGACGATCATTACTGATGCTTCTCCCACTGGAATAGGAGCAATCCTTGAACAGTGTGGTAGACCAGTGATCTGCATTTCCCGTCGACTTTCAAAAGCCGAACGTGGATATTCTCAGACTCAACGAGAAGCACTTGCTGTATATTGGGCTGTCAAACGGCTTCATAAGTATCTTTTTGGATTGAACTTTACCATTGCTACTGATCACGAGGCTTTGAAGTTCTTGTATCATCCAACGAAGTCTCTGGCGAAGTCATCTGCCGCTATGGTGCAACGGTGGATTATTGCATTGAGTTCTTACACCTACACAGTAGTTCATCGTAGTGCGAAAATGATTCCTCATGTCGATTTCTTGTCAAGAATTCTATCATGTGACTCTGATTCAAACAACTCAGATTGTCTACTGATTCAACCATTACCAGTCAAGCGGGATGTGCTTGTTGCTGACACTAAAAGATATTTCGCTCCCATTTTCTCTGCACTGCGACGTGGCTGGACGCAGCAAGAACGACGCCGATTTCCTGCTTTTTACTGTCGCCGCGAAAGCTTGTCCGTTACTCCGGATGGTTTGCTGTGTTTTGAGGATAGAGTTGTCATTCCACCAACTCAGCGAGCGGCTGTTCTTGCAGATTTACACTCTGGTCATCTGGGTGTCGATAAAATGAAATCCCTTGCACGCTTGTTATGCTGGTGGCCGGAACTGGATGCTGATATCAAGCATATTGCTGAGAATTGTGTTAAGTGTGTACATAAGATTCATAACAAATCTTCACAGTGGCATCCGTGGCCAGTTACTTGTGAGGCATTTCAACGAGTTCATGCTGTTTGCTGTGGTCCCTTCCTCGGTAAATACTATGCTTTAATTCTTATTGACGCATATTCCCGTTGGCCTGAAGTTTCTCTACCTATGTCTCCAAGTGCCGAATTCACTCAGCAAGCACTGAGGAAAGTCTTCAGCCATGAAGGTGTACTAACTGTTTTGGTCACTGACAACGACACACACTTCACTGTAAAATTCCTCGAGGAATGGTGGAAGGGTCTTGGATATCGACATCTGCTTACTGCTCCGCGATATCCCCAGTCGAACTAACTTGCTGAAAATTTTATCCGAACACTTAAGTCTGCCATTATTCCACTCTCTCCTACTACTTTTGTGGAATAGGACCGTGGGATTGATAATTTTCTAATGCAATACAGGAACGCCGTCCATTCAATTACTGGGAAGAGTTCCCCACTTCTATTTAAATCTCTTTCGTTGCGTGCAAGTCTTGACTTTGCCAAAACGGCTGACGTTACATTTTTCAAGGGCATTGATTTACGACCTGCTACAGGAATAGTACTTTCATGGACTGGCAAACGAATGGTCACAATTCTCGATTTGGATGATCTCTCTTGTCATCCGAGACACATTGACTAGGTTGAGTTCAATACCAGAGGTCAGTCTGCTAACGGCAATCCTGCTGTTTCAAATACTAATGAGTCCTTTGTAGATGATCTTATGGTATCTGAACAAAACATATCTGAAGAACACACAACCTGTGAAGAGTCTGAAGTTTCCATTCCGAGAAGATCCGAAAGATTGCGGTCAAGACCACCAGTGGACTATAACCATCCACACGCTCATTCACTCAATTCTCACAAGTTAGTTTAAGGTGCAACTTAGCGTAATAATGCGTTCTCAGCGTCTGTTTTAGTTCTGCGCTCAGGAAAGGGTATCTTAAAGTTAAGGGAGTATAATCAGCATAATGTTATGCAACGTAAGCTCAACTGAGATTTTGAGTAGTGCCTATTTTGAAACTGAAGCGTCGAAACTAACTTTATCAACCTAATGGAACCTGACCAAGATGACTGGGACTAATTCGCTAATCTTTCTCATAATCATCACCTTAAAAGCTGAAAGTCCATGGAAGCTTAAGTCTAAAATGCTACTACACGCTGGAACATTCCAATTTTGATAAAACGAGGCGATTTGACTAGCTCATCGGTGGCGCTCTTTTAATTTGCAGTCGCCGCGGAGCTCAGGGGGAATATGGGGGTTAGGATAATGCTAGTATGTCTACGCCAAGGTGGGATAAATCTAAAATTTAGGCTAAGTTCTAACCACGGACCGTTTCTTGGCAACGGTTGAGATATTTCAAATTTAGGCGAGTTAACCAATTTAAAATAAACTCCCGGAACAAAGTGACGAGTAGTTTCTGCTTACTTTATTTCCCAGTGTAAAGAGGTTACTCTCGATAATTATTAAGCAGAGGACGTGGCTTGCCAGATAACGGCTCCATGCATATCTGTGCTTCTGTCCAGACTGAGACGCATGCACATGCACATGCGGACATACGCAAACCCACACTCCGAAACTACTTTGCGGTATATCTGTTTAAGTTGGGTACCCTCTTCATTGTAACCAAGTGCGACAGGTCCCGTCAAACACTTGTTCCTTGAAGTGATTACAACAACAATGCTCTTCATCAAGTTGAAGGTCAACGACACTGCTGATTCGTCGATCTGTGTTATCTGCTGCTGACACGCTCCAGTACCTATTGTCGGAGAGAAAAGACTCACAGAAGGGAACACAACAGCTTTATTCCGAACAAGCGAGTGAGTAAGAGAGGTAAAGTTACAACGGCCCCACACTATTTAAAGGGGACTTTCTAACATTGATCCAGGCTGTCTGATGGGCGTTAGTGATCACCCATCAACATCGATCGTGCCTCTGTGAAAAGCCTGAACGCTGATCACATTCGGTCGTGCTTCTGTGGCGCAGAGAACACTCAGCAGGTTTTACTGAATTGATCGAATGATTGAGCCTAGATGCTTGCTGGCTTTCCAGTTGAGCTTTTGGTGGAGCAGTAGGTTCCGGGCGTTTTGAAGTTGCTTTCAGGAATCTGACCTTCCTGATAGATACATTATTACATTATAAAAATATGAGCTATACAAGATGTTTTACGCCAAAAGGTACTTTTTGTCGTACACCTAATAAACGCATACAAGTAAATGAAAAAAATATTCTGCGATTTTAATGACGGAAAAAGTCCTGTTTTATTTGTCCACAGATGTATAATTTAAGAGGTCTCCTAGCATTAGTCAACTTGGTTGTCCGTCGTTCGGCATGTAGTTAGTTCCTGTACAGTGTAAAATTCTGCTTCAAGATGAGGTGAGTACAACACAGAACCTCATTTTTAAAGTTGAATCGATCGATCAGCAGCTGCATGAGTTCTGGCGACCGGTGACAGAGGAAGTCACATCCCGAATTAGAAAGAAAAGAAAGCAGATAAGAGCCTCCGGCATTTGAGGAGCCAATGTGGCATCAGATTGATGGAAAAATTATTCGGTGTTCTCCAAATGGGAACATAATTATCGCGTGATATATTAATTCACTCTTGGGTTACAGTATACACTTTGGCATCATATCATAAAGCGCATTTGTAGTATGGTGTTTTGATCTTGCGCACATTCAGCCAGGTAGAAAAATATATCTTGTTATTTTTACTAGCAGCACACAATATATTATCAGGAAGACTGATCTGATTGCATAATAATTCAAACCAAACTGTTATCAAGGGAGTTCTTGTCAGCTTGACAGGCACTAGGCACTTAGTTACAGCGCCGAATTTTCAGGTGTACAAAAATCTTTGTTGTTTATGAGCGTCCCCACTGGGCTGGAAGACATGACAGCATCAATATGTAGATTTGCTATTTATTTCTGCTAGCATTTGAATGCTCGCAAAAAAGTAATCTTGTGCCGATTAATTTCGGTGACATAATAGCATTTTCGTAAATAGCAGATCGTTTTCGAGAATCACTGGGTTAAAGCTCTATTTTGAAGTAATACTGATTGCATAGCTAATAAAGCAGACAGGCGGGGAGAAGCGGTACATTTAAGCCTTGCACCTGATCCGATGTGAATATATCAGTTTTGGCCTTTTGGTATTCTATGAGGAGTTTTTCTTCTGAAAAACACAGATATGGTGGTTTACAACCTCTCTGGAAGGCAAATCTTTTAAGATCTAGTATCAAGTGTAAAAAATTGTAATGTAAAATGTTTATAGCAATAAACGGATTCTCGAAAAGTTCATGCAATAAATATCTGACTTCATATATTTGAATGCAGAAGTTCTTGTTGTTGTTCTTGTGGAAGTTTGATGTATGGGTAAAATATCGCCCCATCACTATGGTCACGAGAAGACATACCCATTAGATCAAATAGTGTATTCATTGTAATGTGAAAATAAGTGTGATCCTTGAAGTATCTATAGTTTCTAGCACAGTAAGTGGCAAACATGCTGCATTGTGACACAGAGGCAAATGTGTTCGAAAGAGCTTGTTCCACTTTGATTGCTCAAAATTCGAAGACATGTAGCAACGGTTTTCACCCTATTTGTGAGTCGTCATTTACATGTAGACCCATGGAACTTAAGAAAATTAATCCTTGAAGTTCTGGTCTTGGAGTTTAATGGATGGGTCAACTCTTCGAACCTGACATTCTTCCCAAAACTTTGTTGTGCGCAGATCGGTCTGCGTTTTTGTGACAAAGACATCTCATGAAATTTCTCCATCAAATCTGCAGCTTCATCTATTTCGCCGTGCCGTAGCATCAAAAGATAATGTCCTTCCAAAGAGATGCTCAAGTTGCTCACTGATTTTATCAGCTTCCGACACCAGCTATAACAAATAGAACAGAAATTCACAGAAAGAGTTGATTTGCCGCGCAATCATATACTGGTGAAAACCACGCGTAGTGTAACTTCAAATACATGACATTTAAAACACGAAGTACCTGAAAATTTTCACTGATATTGCCTCAATTTTACCTGAAGGCAATCTATAAGTGCTCAACCAACGCCCACAATTTGATAAAGCTTGTCTCCCCGTTGAATACGGTGTACGTGTATATTCACTAGCAGTAAAATGCGCGAATCTGTTTTTTAGCACATTTAAATACGTCTTGTTCATGCTTCTGAAAACGGTCTTCTTACACATCGATTGCAGTTAGCAATGTTCCAATGAATAAACTTCCCAGTTGTTCTGCCTATATAAGGTGGACAACTTTGTGTTCTTCTTGGTAATTGTGTTTATTCTCACAAAGCTGCCGAACTCTAAGATTGTTTATGACGATAACCATCACGGAATTTGTGCACCACAAGACTGAAGAATTGTAAGCACCTGAAGCTTACACAAAAAGTACATTTATATCAAGGTGTGGTTTTTAGCGAAAGTGATGTAAGTCACTGAAAGAAGTGAACATGATAAATCCACTCTTAACCATGCGTGACAGCCATTTCCTAGAGTAGTTAGTCTGCTACCTTACGGTGACGTTTTCCTTCAACGTATGGTTAATTTTTATAGGAGATTACATGTAGCAATGTGGTTTAACATATTTTGGCAAAAAATGGTTACTGGTTGTTTTGCGCACTTACTTCCTGGCTGCAACGCGGCTGATATTTCCCATCCCCTCCGATAAATTTGGATGGCGTTTTGGCGTCAGTAAGGCTGCATGAGGAGGGTTAACAACTTATTTCCTGACCCCCTCCGCAGAGATGGTTCGTGCCGGCATACTTTTTACACAGCGACGCGTGAGGCATCCACGGAGCCAAAAAGCGTTTAGAGAGTTTACATTTTGGTCTTCCGCCATCTGTTTTAGTTCTCAAACGGTTTGCACCAATGTTAGGGAAAGCTTATCAACTAAAGATTTTTTCAAAAGGACATCACCCATAGAGTTGATTTGGAATACTTGAGATCTCTCCATTGTAGCAAACATATTAGGTTGACTTTCTTGCTAAAAACATCTAGCATTGCCAGTATCCGATTTCAAGCAAAATATGAGTCACATTGTCATCGAAGCAGAGAAATCTGAAAGGCAATACTTAACAAATTTAGAACAGTAAAATTATCTACTAATAATGGAAACAGATTAGTTGACGCACATGTTTTCGCAAAGATCTTTTCAAGTCATACAATTGTAAAGGTTAAGATAGCAGTATTTAACATATTTGAATGAGTATGGTATAAATGGACAGAAAAGCGAGTAAGATGACGTTGGCTACCTATCGGCAGAAACAAAACCTGATCCATAGCCTAACTAACAGAGCGAGGAAAATATGCTCTGATGATACGCTGGAACAAGAAACTCAAACACTCACCAACGTCCTGAGAGACAATGGATTCCCCGAAAAGTTTATTACAAAGCTTCTTAACGGGGAGGAAGCAAACACCATCACAGCCACAGCTGGAAGCAAACCAGTTTACATTAGCCTCCCGTTCAAGGGAGATATACCGGCCGATCTACTTAAGAGAAGACTTTCCACCAGTCTGAACAAAGTTTTCTCGGCCGCAACACTCCGAACCTGGTTCACAAGCAATCCTTTGTGCCCCTTTAATCTCAAGGATAGAGTGCCCGTCCACGCCCAAAATATGTTAGTATACTCATTCTCTTGCTGCTGTGCAGCGGAATACATCGGACGCACGACTATGCAACTCGGCCAAAGAATGAAGGAATACAATCCACCCTGGCTAGCTTCTGGAACTAGGAGGAAAATAACCAGCTATGTAGTACAAAATTTGGTGACACTGCACACAACGTGATACACAGCCAAAGTTTCCTCGTTGTTTACAAGGCGCCGGCCAATCAGCCCAGATCAGTACAGCGGCACACAATTGCAGTGGCTGAAGCTATCGCCATACGACATCGCGACCCGATCCTTTGTCTGCAAAAAATCTTTGTTCGTGTGTTGTACTTATCATGGTCCAACTCACCTCACCTCACACATGCATTTTGTGCTGAACACAAACCTGCAGCACCCCCCGCGCTGTCTAGCTCAAGTCATCCTATTGGTGACCTGAACTAATTGTTCTTTGATAGGTAGTCAATGTCGTCTCACTCGATTTCCTGTCCATTTACATCATACACATTCAAATATGTTAAATACTGCTCTCTTAACCCTTGCAATCGTATGACTTGAAAAGACCTTTCCGAAAACATGTCCGTCAACCCATCTGTGTTCTTATCCTAATATTGGAAACATAAGGCCAAAAGGGAAATAATGGCGTCTAAGTTATAAACACTGTGATACTGGATGCCGGGAACCGAATTTATGGTGTTTATATTTTGCACTTCCTGTCTAAATTACGTTGCTTGAATGGCTATTGTTGTCGTCATATTTGATGTGCAGTTTCTCTTCAATACCACTTTTGTGGTACCGAAGTGGTACCGAGAAGTGGTTATAATGAATTCACTAAGTTTTCTTCTCTGCACGTTTTATCGAACCATGCAATTGGAGATTATCCTCGCAAAAGGAGCTAGAATACTTGCAAGAGTGAATAGCTCATTAACAACCTTGCATACCTGTTCTTGAATGTGCTGTGTGATATTTACTGTATCGTCGTGTATACATTATCCGGTAATTCAAACCTCAGGGTACATAAGAGAGCTTTTTGGTACAAACTCTATCAAATAGGATGGTCTATTTACCTCAGTTTCTTACGGGATACACTCTAGTATGTCTCAAAAACATTGCTGTCAGACAATTGCAATGGATTTTATGTGCACCGCGATTTTGTTTTGTCGTATTTTACCAATGATCAGACAAGGAATCGAGAGATTTTCTGATATACCGACGAAATAATAAAGTGCGCCACAACTCCAGGCGGCTAATTTGATATTTTAACGCACGTTTGACACAATCGATACTATTTTGGTAAAGATCTTCGCAAAGTATCATCGTGACAGAAGTCTAATATACGTATGAAACGTGCTTCTTTCCTTGCATTTATTGTGATGCGCTTGTTACTGAATACTTACCATGACATCTTATTTTGGAAATGCACAATTTGGAATCACTCAGATTTTCTGCAATTTCGGAAATGTGTTTGATAAAATTTTCAGGGGAAATGAAATTAAACATTAGTCATGGTAAAGGCACACAGTACCCAAAGTACACAGCCTATTGGCTGAAAACAGCGTTTGTTAAGTAAAGAGTTGTTACGTGCTAAATTACGCTTTTGTTAATATCCCCGTACCAAGCACTAAACAGATTCAATCAAAGCCACTTGTGGGTTCTAATCCAGCGGCTAACGTGTGCACCTGCCTACCACGACGTTCGTAGTCGATGACCAAAAAAGCGGAAACTTTGGCCGTTTTCAGTCACATAGATGTAAACATTTGGTTATTTGCAGTAGTCTGATTCCAAAGTCAAGCGCACTTGACTAGACTCGGGTAGGATTATATTCTATAAATATATGTATGGAACTTTCCATGCCTCACTGGTATCATTCGTTAAAACACCAGGCAATTTTCTTCGTGATTAGCAAAAACTTAAGTGTAGATGCACCAAGAAAAACTGATGTTCACCATTTTAACTAACAACTAACTAACCTTTGCTTCAGTATTAGATGAGCCTTCCATATTCCTAGATATTTAATGGTACTACCCGGATTGTTTCTCTGTCCTCGCCAAGTAATAGTCCGTAATAAGAACATTGTATCCTCGCGAGCAATTTGTCCTTACTGGGAGTGAATCATCGAATTAAAAGAGCCAGTCAAAATTCGTTCCCGTTACAAAACTTCGGATTCTTTTCATATTTTCATCGATAACTCGATTGTATTTGAGTTGTTCCGAAGAGTAAAATATCTTGCATACAGTTCTTATCTCATCATTCCATTCTGTTCTCTATTGAAAAATTAAGTTCAGGATCGCCAGCTACGCAACTGTTGGTTGTTTTTGTCCCATTTTAACATGCATGACAACTGTAATTGTTCGCTTCATTAGGTTTTAATCCTGATAACTGTTTTATCACACCGCTTAAACTTCACTACATTCCTGTTTAGCCTGATTTCTTCACCTCCGCTTAAACAGAAAAAAGATCCTTTAGTAAAAGATGATTTTATTTCAGGGTTTTTCCCGAGCGCGTGTCATATAACCAAATAACGAAATAATCAAATTTGCATTAACGAAACTCTCATCTTCTATAGACTGAGAATATGGTTTCGTTTATCTGGGTAGTATGGAACCAGTAAAAGTGAAATTTTAGCTTAATCATACGCCTTTCATCCAAATTTCACCTCTGTGTCTTATGCGTTCACCTCATTTACGATCATTTGAAGGCAAGCGAGTGATGGATTAAAGATGCGTTTCTTCTCGTTAAATCAAGGACATAGTGACTTTCTCTTGCGTTTGCCAATCATCGCACGTTCAGTAAACAGTGAACCTCTCCTCCATACTTGATGAATAGAGTTCCTGTGACAGTCTAATCAGTTTTCCATTACGATACTACTCTAGCCTAATTGCACTCTTTGTTTACGTCTTAGATCGGGCTAATTAAAGCCAGTCAATCACATCGAGAAAGTTGGTGAGAATTCGCCAAGAGTCAGTCACATGACAGCTTACTTCTAGAGTAAATTTGAGGAAGTCAAACAATCAGAGCCATAAATAGAAGTACCGTGAAAAGCGCTAGAGAAATAAAACTTAAATTTTGGTTGCCCGCATTTGTGATGTATAGTTCTTAGGGAACCATGCTTTTGATTTTTATCTTACTTAAAATTTTCGTCAGACTCACTATCCATCAGCATTTCAGATACACTTCACTTCATTTTACTTGTCTCCTATACAGTTAAAGCAATTAGGTCGGCTACGAAATGAAAATACCTTTTCTACAAAAAACTATCCAAATGTGGCTACACTGAAAAATCGACCTTTATTGAGTTGACCATGACCACTTAATTAGCATTCAAGTAATCAGCCACAATATCATTTCATTAGTAACACCCTCTTCAGGATGGGTCAAATTAAGTTGGTATTAAACAGACTCAAAATGTGCCCACATCTCTGATTTCAGCTGGCATTCCCCACTTCAGATTTTGACTACATCAAACTACGGAGTGTTTGCTCCTCAAAAGAACTCAAAAACAAAATTAACAAAACAATGACCTGCAATTGTCAAGATTACTACCTATATATTACGGGATAATTGGGCTGACAAAAATTAAGATGAAGGTACTGCGTAGCAAGAGTTTCGGGGTTGTATCGCGAACGCAAAACCAATTAGACTGCTTGCATAATGTAAAGCAGATTTTTGGTCAACAATGTGCCAAAACATCAAAACTTCTGGCAACACAAAAAGCAGTGAAGCTCGTCCGACAGTAAAACATATACATATAAGCATTTACAACACTGCGCACATCAATGCCCCAGGCTAAACCACCCAAGTTAAACTTGTCCCAAAATAGATCAACGGGGGCGACCCGTGCCAGGTGTCCGACGGAGGAGAGCAACTCTCACCTTTACATTCTTATCCCCAAGGCCGTAAACTAACTGTCGAGAAGAGTTCGTTGCAGTGTCTCTATGAACATGGGGAATATATTATTGCCAAGCTCCTCGTAACACATTTCAAAACAAAGATACTTCCTGGATTCCATCGAAATATTATACACATGTTAGAACAATGACCAAGGAATGCACTGTTACTTTGTGCACAATGTGTTTCTGATCCACTCAGACGGTACGGTGGAAACATCATTCGACGCTCCGCTTCTTTCATTGTTACCTCGTCAAACTTTGATATGGAGGGTCTTCGTTGCAAATTTATACTCTTCAAAAAAACCTTGGAAAATTCAAATATGTCATCAAGTCCAGAGAAGATATGGTTAGGTAAGCGACGCTTTGTGTCAACTCAGCTTACAGTTGCAGTGATTGTGTCCGTTTTACACGTCTGAGTTCCCTAAATGAAGCAGCTCCTATAAAGGAAGGCATTGCTTCTAATATGCAACATTCTAAGTGGTATTAAGACACGAATGAAACGGCGCTGCAATCTCATACACCAGTTTCAGGAATGTTCGATGCCTATATGATAGTTATAGAGTTTGAGCTGGTTGAAATCTACGTGAAAATATTTCAGCAGTAACACCCATTTTGTGCCTAACTGCCATGCCACCCGAAGGTTGCACGGGGGCTGGGATACTGCCGGGTTGCCCAAGCTTAGACAGGGGAAGTTGAGAGGCATAGGTCGGCTTCAAACCGTGGATATTCTTGTCAGTAGATTCGCGCTCTAACCACTTATCTCGCCACCACATTAACGTAAGTCACGCAGGGCGCAAAGGCAAGCTGAAAAGTGAGTAACAAACTTGATAAAAGATATTGAGAAATAAAATGGAAACAAAAAAGCCAAAACTCTTCTTACCAATAGCTAAGCATTGCACCAAAGATTTTCTTTGAATTTACAAACTGATATTCAAACGATGACTGGAAGAATGTGATGTGAATTGCATATTATATTTTCGAAAAACACCAACCTATTTTTTCTGCAAAAACCACTTCTGTGAATGCCCAGGATGTCTGTGCGTTTTGCAGTAACCCGGTTGGAAATCTTCTAAGTGGGGGCCACGGTATTGCGTACATCTAGGTTCCCCCTTAGAAAAACACCTTAAGCATGTCCGAGAGAGCATAATACGTGATTGCTGCCATACCGAACGGGAGCAAATGATTTGTCGGTAGTACCTTATAACCTGAAGATACCTGTTTCATATATTCAGTTTTCAGATGTGACCCCTCTCATTTGATATCAGATTTACCCGTAAAGAGAATAGAGTCATAACAGTTCCCTGGCATTCGTCGTAAAATCTGCCAGTGACAGATCTTGAGGACAAAGCGGCTTTATTGGTACTGTATGTAGTTCCTGAATTGGGTATTTGTAGAATATCCCCAACACAAAACTGGAGTACTTTGGGATTGTCTAGTGGCATCAACATTCGTTCACCATCACGTCAAGCACTTCACATGTTCATTTTAATCCAGTGACAGCATTCGTTGCCCTCAAAGATGCTACCTTTGTGAGTAAACTTCACCGCCTAAAAGTATGCAAGCCCTGGCCATAGTAACTGAGGGGTCAGGAAGATTCTCTCAATAACTCTTATTTTACGTGCTATACCTGCCATGACGTATTTAGTTCAAAATGGGTCTATCACGTACATTTTAGACTCAATAAGGGTTGCTCCATTAGTACGTACTCAAAGCCAATACCAGGCCAATTGGATTATCGATAGTTTTTCAGGAAAACCGGGCCCATACGAAATGACCCAGAGCACCTTCAGTTTTCAAGTATTTAAAGCTTCCCACAAAATCCACAGTGTTTGAGCTGTGATCACTTGTTCAGAATCCCTTTTTAAAGTGAATCCGCAGCAAACACAACTCCAGACATCGTTTTTATTCATGACGATGAGATTTTTAATACCCCAAAGAAACAAGCTAGTATCCTGTGTTATCCTAAATAGCCAGATAAAACCAAACATTCGGTTCCAATTGTAACCTTATTTCTCTTCCATGCCGTCGAGCATCAGACAGAGATGCCGCCTATTCCTACACGAGATTACCTGCCAGTGCGCTAGTTAATGAAGTAGGCTCAACCGTTTGTTACAGTTTTACGTTTGGTTGCAAATAAGGCCACCCGGAATGCGCGCGATTCCTCACCAGTTATAAGCTACAATAAATATAAATGGTAGTTTTTTGTGCTTCTGTCAATCCTTATAACAAGAAACCGTAGCTCAAAGAATGAATTGTGTGGCGCTTGTGGATAATTACGTCATACCACTAATAATAATAATGGCAGCGTTGTTTTTGTACAGCCAAGCTGTTTACGCTTAGAAATGCACCCAATACCAGTCCAGATTTCTCGTTCAAATACCCCTTTCTATTGTTTTCAATAACAGATCAAATAGCATTGTTTTCAAATTGTTATTTTGTATGACGAGGGATATTATCCTCACTTGAGAAAAACCCACATTTGGAGATTTATCTAGATTTTCACAGTCTCACGTTCTTCAGACGTCCCCGCTGGTTTCGTGTTAGAGGTAAATTATTCAACGCCCTATGGTGGTCTAGTGTGTGACATAGTTGATGAAGCTTCACATTTGCCTTTAAATAACTAGCTATTATTTTCAAATGGGTTCTTTAACGTGGTTTAACGAGGTTGTTGTCTTTAAATATTGCAGTTTTCAGAGTGATTGTAATCTACTGAAAGGCTCCTTATCCTGTCGTCATTTGAGTCAAACAAAGGATAAAATTACTGTCCAGCCACAAATCTCTGAACATTTCACACTTGCGGACGTCTGTAACGCGACACTAATGTTTACGGCACTCACATGCACGAAATTTTTTTAACCAGTTTAATTGTGGCTCCGTGGGTAAATACTGTTTAGGATGGGTTGCATCGAGGATGGGATAAAACTCTCTAAATCCTGCCATTTTTTGTTATGGCAAAACTATCGTCAACACTCCCGCTCAGTAGTTGCCGTGTTCACTTGCCTCCAACTGGTATGTCACCAAGACTAGGAAAATTTTGCGTTTTTGTCGGTGTATTTTCTTGGCGGACTTAAACTGATCAGACCTAGGAAGTAGTGAGATTGTTTCAATACTGCCCAAGAAATCTCAGCATCTCTACCCAGATAAATCTTGAAAAATTTCATTACACACTCTAGGGGAACCGCCACAGTGGATTTGCTCTACTTGCTCCGCATTCGGCCCCAAAGTTGCAGTGAGTTCTGAAATATGAACCTATGTGCTATCGAGACGAACCTTGAGTTCATCATGACTGACCTTAATGATGCAATAAAAGGATCCTCCTTAAATACTTGTCCAACTCAATGGAGGAGGATTTAAGCAGTAATGAAACCAGAGCCTCTGGAAGTTTAGTTGCCTTTCAAATCTCCTTACTGTGTAAACCACTACTATCGTAACGGTGGGTACTACTGATGAGGCATGCGAGTAGAATTTCGTAAATCCCCTTCGCGTCTCTTGAAAAGTGAGATCTCTTACGGAATTTGTGGAGTCACTTTGTAGCATTTGCTTGCATTTGAGTAACAGTCAGTGAATATCAAGAAAAGTTCAGGAAGACGCGTTCAAGGGGAAGATGGACATTTAGTTTTTTACCACGACGCATATGAGAATTTTGTTCCTCTGTCCAATAGTCTGTAACTGTTCAGTTGGTGTTTCCCTGATAAACAACTCGGCATCAAAGGCCTTCTTTCTTTCACTGTGAAGACAGTTTGTTGAACACATGTTTCAAAAACGATAGCCATGAATGAATTTGTCCATTGCGATGAAGGATTTTACCGCTAATCGCCTGCGCGTGATCCGGACGAACGATAATATCAATAGCCAGGTACTGAGTTTAGGTTTACACAAAATTATCTACCGTATAAAAATCGAAGTTGTTCAGGTAAACGTCAGTGGCCTTGATGGTAATAATAACCGGTTAGCCGTTTACACGCCCAGTAAATAATGTGCCATCCTCGAGGCCTGTCTGTAAATTTGACAGCTTTGTCCAAATGCAGTCATTCAGAGCCGGGTGTATGATATTTTCAGGCTTGCGAAATATAGATTTTTTTTCGGAAAACGGCAGATGGTTTGACTAATGGGGAATGCACCAAATTAACCTTCAAATGACTAAACATATTTAGCACCTGCTGAAAATTTGCTATCTATATTTGCATCTCAAATTAGCAAAAACAACTAAGTTAATTTCAGAAGCCGTTGTTCCTTATGTAACTCCTATTTGAAGATTTAAGGTACTCAGCTGTTCAGTTTGTGCCTCCTTAAGTTGAGGGCTTAGATACCCCAGAGACTGGAAAACCATTCTTTTGTGATTACCTAGATGAGGGGAGCACGTGAAAAAAATAAACCCGTTTACCACTTTTACCGGCATAAACTTCTGCCGTCCGTCAACCACTGCGTAACCGTGTTCAAAATAGATGAATAAATCTCTTAAACACACTATTTTATTCGAAACATTCTTCGCCTCATCAGAAGGGCAGCTTTCCAAATTATCAGTTGTCAAGGGAAAGCAGAGGGTTTAGAAATTCCTAAAAATGGGTTTAGCAAAGTGTAGTGATCTCCTCTGCGATGATTTACGCGAGCCGGTTCGATGGATGGAGATAAATGTCTTGATTATATTGTTTACTCTATGTTTCAACCTCTGAATTCCCTGTTTAGGAGTTTATGAGAGTGCCCGAAAGAATTAAAAAATCAAAATATAAATAGTTTAACTCTGATTAAATTAAGTCACCTGACGAATGCGCCCAAACTCTGCGTTTTATATTAGCCATTGCTCACTTAGAAATTATTCGGCATTCAGTCTTAAGTGAACGTAACACAGAAAACCGTTTCCTGGCACCTGTCTAATGTGATGGCTCATGACAGATAAGGACTTGAATGGTCATTTATTTGCTTAGCAAAACGCCATGAACAAAATAAAGTACGCCTCATTAGCAACGTCCAGAAACCAGGGACAAGGTAAGTATCAACAAAACGATTCACGTGACACACCCCGTTATTCCTAACTGTTTGAATCGGGCGAAGTAACATTTTCTCGCATGCAGTCGACCTGAAATCATCCAAAATTTTGAGGATATTTTGGCTACTTGGTCGCGAATATTTAATGATATAATCGTTTGAGACGTTGCATTTCCACAGATAGTTCGGCGTCACAGATGAGGCTAATATCTGTTGCACATCTCGTCCCAAAACATTTTTATTTCAAACACAGTTTAAACGTATACTTAAATATCCACAATGAAGAAACTGCTTGAGAGTGTTCCCATATGCTTTGGTCAACAAAATGATGAGGTATGAATTTGTTCATAAACAACTTCGTTTCAACCGCTAACTCTCTCTGATTAAAAAAAGTCTTAGCCTGTATGTTAAAATACAACAATTAAGATTCAAAGTTCGGTTAAGTTGCCTGGTACCTTTGTGTGAATAAAGCAATAAACAGAATACCTGTGCATACAATTTTTTACACACATTCAAACAGAGGAAACTTGAGAGTCCGGCTGTGACCAGAACACTTTATGCACCATAAAGACAAGCAACAGGCATGAGAAAACTTGTGAACACCTATTGGAGTGTTGCTCAGTCTGGCCTTTCTTGTTAGGAAATATCCCCAATAACTCTGAGGATTTTTTGAGCTCATCACCTCCCTTGAATCTCTACCGTCTATCTTTATTTTGGGCACACTTCAGGGACAGAAAATTCGGATCAGCTGATACTCGACGCTTCACTTTGTGAATCAATGCAAACTAAATGCAAAAAGGCTTCCAAAAGATGACGAATTCGAGAGGAGACGGCAATTCTGGAACCTACAGAGCAAGTTTACGACCACTTCTGAGGAATAATGCTCGAAGGCTAGAGATTCAAATGATCTCTAAAGTCATTCGAGATTCATAATGTGAAACTGGTCTTACACCTAGAACCAGATACAATTTGGGAAGATGCCATTGCGATAAAAAAGAAGCGTACTGTAATCCAGATCTGTGTTGGTAACAGCTAAATTGCATACAACATTAAAAGAACCTTCCCTCAGTTTGGTTGACCAATCCAGTCGGGAGGCCAAACTCTGAAATCAGCAGGCAAATTGGTAAATGATGCCTAGTGTTCTTTAGCATTTTGTCCAGTCATGCTCCCAACCAATGTTTTATGGCGACGTTCGTTCCTCCTCTCAAAGTGAAAACTCATTATCCCCTCTAAAAAGAATTGTTATATCAAAATTTCTATGTCGCACTAAATTTCAAGCCAGGATTTACCCCAATGGAGTATTTCCATGGTGTATTTCCATTGCATTATTGCAGGAAGTTGAAAGAACCAGTGATTTCAGGTACTGCTGAACTTTTGGAATTGATCCTGCAGTATTATATTTCGATCAACCAAAACATCTCTTAAATTGTTTTATTGTATTAAAACCCTGATATCGATACCGGCCGAGCATTTAAGACTTATTTAATTGGCCCAATAATGGGATATTTAAAATTTCGGTATCCTTCAGGCTTGAAAATTTAATATCCACTGAGACACTTCCAAATACTCCACACCATGAAATAGTATGCTGAGAAATAGGCTACCTTCCGCAATACATAACTTGGAGCTACTAGGAGAAGCACGCTGCTGAAGAATTATGCGCACATTTCATGCCAACAATATCGCTATTATCCACACAATAACACGAGTCACTCACACAGGCCGGGCTTCGGTCACTCAGCACTAAATTGACTGGTAGGGAATACCTCCTGTATGGAAGAAGTCACGTGTGCGGGGGTAAATCAAACTGGTAAAAAATGTCACCGGGACTGTTTAGCGTAAGCGAACAGTTCGAATATATGCAATAGTTACTTCCCCAATGGAATTAGCCGTGATAGCAAAACCACAAGAAACTCCAGACAAATTCACTGACCTGGATAACTACGCCATTTCGGATGGCGAATTAAGTGCCAGAATTGTCAAAGCATTTCACATCAATTGTGTTTAGTTTATAGTAAAAGGATGCGTACAACAGAGTAGTCTCAGTCTAATGATGACTTAGGGTTTAAAGCATTCTTCAAGGAGATGGTTACTTCCACCGCAGCTTCATGAACAGGGCAGTTCTCAATTATTCGTACTTTTTAGGGGGTTGTTGAAGGGAGATTACAGTTTAGCTCAACGCAACTAGACTTGCCACTGCCTCGCAGTCATCAACAAAGATAACAATAATCATCTTGTGCTTCATTATAGCATTTGTAACAGTTGTAGACCTTAACGATTAAAAGAACAGTTAGGAGGCGTGCACTGGTACATACACTCATTTTGTATTGGGTGGTCAGAGCCTAATTACCAAGATCAGTCAAAAGAAAATCTTCAGTCTCCATGACAAAGGGTGGTCACGTGGTGAAAAAGTGAGTACTCAGTAGACTAGCCAAATGCCTATGTCGAGTTTCTTCCTCACATACAGTATCATACCTCCTTTAAATGAATGATAAAGTACATGAGGCACCTTGCTTTTTTCACACGTCATTCATCAATCTGGCGTCAGCAACTTAAATCGCCTCCGTATTTTTATGGATTAATTTCCTCGACATTATTGTTATAATTTGCATTACAATGAAGCTGGTTCTGCTCCCTGAGAGCCTCTGACTACCAGCAAGTTAAGATGGCGTTAAAGAGTGGCTTAAGCAAGGCTCATAGAAATCTTTGTGGCAATTGATTAAACAGGGGTCTCGCGTGAAATCCTGAAAGTTGAGTCTCCATCAATATGAAAAATGAGGTTACATAAGTTAGTGGATTGTGTCCGCCTGATGAGTTTTAGAAGAATGTTACAGGAAAAAATCCAACCAAACGGTCCACCACATTATGGGCAGCATACGAGTAAGGTTAAAGAATTTGGATGGGGTGCAAACAGGTTAGTCATCACGACCTCTTATTCAAAATGACGACAGAAATCATACCTACCAGATAAAAGATAAAAAGCGCAGAAAAATTGTAGTATTTTTTGGTAACATTCAATTCTTTTGTGAGCCAGCAGACGAACAGTGACAAGCAATATTTTCAGATATAGAAATCATGCATGCATTACAACGGCATGCTTCGGCTAAAACAGTCACTCCATTAGTTGAAGGTTTTATTAGGCATTATACTTGTTATGTCATCTGACTAGCGTTTTCATGTATCACCTCAATCCTCAAGTTTGTGGTTATATTTAACAAATGTAATTTGATACCAAGTCGCTTCTCCCAACTAAATGCAGTTATTCAAGGGATAGTCAGTCGAATCATTCATTTTAACGGAACTAGCAGAAGGGGAGGTTTAAAAGTCACGCCTTTCTTTCCATCTCAACCAGATATAAATAACACGAGAGTATTTCGGAAAAAAATATTAAGCAGGTTGGAATTCATAGATATACATAATGGCCTTTGTTTGGGAAGACTCGCCAGGTCGGTTAAGTTGACGATTTTCAAGCACCCACTTTCAGTCACTGTGCTTTCACCTAAGTAGCTTCCTGCGGACAACCTTCTGTTAAGGGTCCACTTCCTCAAATGAATTGTAGAAAGATGCAGCTTGACTCGGCATCACACTTTGCAATCAATTAGCTTACAAAACTTCCCCAGTTGATCATCCGAGATACCCACATCCTCTTCATTGGATTTACAGTTACGATCCTAAAGATATATTGATCGGATTGCCTCAAAATCTTCCATGTTTATTCATTCAGACCATCCGTCCTTGCGTTCAGGCTACTGATTATAACGGCAACTTAGGGATTTATGTCCACTTTTATGCAATCGATATGAAACTTACAATAGTGTGTATATGTCACATGACGAGGCCGCACTTTTTCCAACCTAGTGATTTTCTGATCTCCTATCTCGATCTCATAATGCACAGCTTTAACTGGAATCAGCTGGCACTCAAAAGTTTCAACTTTTTGCATTGTTGAAGACGAGCAATGAAAAGGAAGGGCAAGTTTTAACATAGAGGAGTTATCAGAGGTAATTGGTTAGAGAGCCATCCTTAAAAAACCCAGAACCCTACATACCAGGGTCGAATTTTGTGGACTTGTATCACTCGCTCACACAAAAGTAGACCTACCCTCTTCTCTAAGAGCGTATGACAAACTCAAACCTCAGGGCCCAACTCAATTCAAAATATCTTTTATTATTTAGCATCCTTAAATCCGTTTCATGCTATGGTGATTACCGAGTTCCCCACGAGGATCCCAAAATTCTGGATGCTCTGCAGTGATTAGATTTTTTCACATAATTTAACGCATGAGATCAACCAAGAGCTCAGTTTGATTCGTTTTGCCATACACACAAGCGTGGTTAGTGACCGTGAGCCTTTGTGGCATATGATGGGACCTGCCAAACAGAAGTATGGGGCTTACTCCGTAAACTCGCATGATAAGTCCCAACAGGAAACATGCAGACCAAGAATAACCGTGATCTGGTTTACAAGAAACTGCATTTTATTGAAAGCGATTGCCATAACATCCACTTTGTTGGGTCTAAAATGGGCGTCTTGCAGAATTTTCGTCAGAGGAAGTTAGCGTAAATTGGGAACATCGAAAGATTGCAGTCTAAGGGCGATCAAACCCACCTAAAAATTACTGGTCGGTTATTTTCCAACGCAATTCATCTGGTGGACCTGCTGATGCCTTGTCAACAGCATGCTTCCAGTATTTAAAAATGAACTGTGTTTCCTCAAAAGCTATCCCACTGGTTGTATTACCCTCAACTATTTAGGCAGTAATGCTTGTGAATTCAAATGCCTATCTTTCTTAAAGTAAGCTTTCCGCTGCCCAGTTTCTAAAACATAACGCAGTGAATGAATATTAAAATGCATCACTGCTGTCAGTCAGCCATTGTATAAGGCTGTACTAACCGAGGATGTAACTGGAAACACGGTTGTTTCTATCCCTAATCGCTAGAAATGCCACTTCATCTGCAAAGCAATCTGCTCTGTCGAAATTTATCATGAGTATTCACTCCAAGGAATTAACTAACGTCATTCTCCTGAGCCATCTCTTCTTATCAATGGTCTCTGTAGAAGATAGCAGCTG
The DNA here is from genome assembly GCF_000715545.1 of Opisthorchis viverrini. Taxonomy (NCBI): domain Eukaryota; kingdom Metazoa; phylum Platyhelminthes; class Trematoda; order Opisthorchiida; family Opisthorchiidae; genus Opisthorchis; species Opisthorchis viverrini. Next base: position 661,172 of record NW_008751715.1, read on the forward strand.
CTAGGCGGAATGCAGCAATATTATCCTTGTCTGGAAAGTGATTTTCAAAGTAACACCACTTTTACACGCGATAGGAGCTGTGTTCTCTTATAAAATTCTTTCCAAAACAACACATTTTACCACCAAGACAACTTTTGTGTAATACTTCAGATACTTCTGACACTCGTGTCTATATCCGTTCGAAACTCTAATCTTGCCTAAATAGTACTTGCTTCCGTTTGTTTCAGTGGCGTAGATTTTGTGTCAAATGTTTGCCACCATGCGAGATCGTAAATAATTACTACAGCTAGACATATGAGGAACTAATCTTTTGGTGCGTTTATTTATGTTACGATGCACCCTGTAGAGAGGTCACAACAAAACTGCTATTGCATCCATTACAGTCTTTCAGGCGACTAGTATTTGACTGCCCACAAAAAGAATGACGATATCCTTTCCGGCTAAACAATAGCCTGTAAGATGTCAACCCCAAAGTTTATCCATATTTTATGACGTATGAAAATGACGCTCAACGAAGTCCTCCACAAATTGTAAAAACAAGAAGAGGTTTACACGCGGACTGCTTACGTGATAAAATTTTCAGCTATGTGCGGGACTAGCAGGGGTAAGGTGAGTTTAATTTTACGTTTCATTTGGAACAAAATCCTACCTTTTGTTATAATGGATATTGGACAATGCTGTATCAAAGAAGGATCTAACTGATATGACCCTGTACACATCTTCATTCATGCTTTGCTTCAGAAACTAAAGCTGCGTTAATAGACTCGAATGAGTCCTCTTCCTAACTCTTCTACATTTGTCTCAAAATCCAAGGTTGATAATTTCTTCCCGCTTTTGCTCAAAATAACAATATTGTTCATCTGATTACTTTCACATTCAATGTTCCCAGCAGTTTTCCTCAACACCGGTCGAACTTCGGTTAGCATTCATGCAAACGTTGGAAGTTAACTGCACCAGTGGATTGATAAATCTGCATTTACTACCTCTATTAGTTATCCTACTTCGAACTCATTGGTCCGATTCCTATGTTTACTTTGTTTTGGCAATTGAGCAATTCGTTAGGCATCATTCTGCTCAGCGCAATTTGCCGGGTCTTCTGACTCAAGGCTTTGTCTTTGGCTTTAGGTTGTGTTCCACCAGTTTTTACCCTTTTATTTTTGCTCAAATGTTGAATAAAAATGCGGCAGTTAGCAGCTTTCTATAATCTGCGCACACTGTTAATGATAGTAAATAGTGTCAATGTGTTCTTTTATCTTGCAGTAGGTTACTAGCGTTACAAGCAAGGGGTTTGTGCCCAACAGATTAGGAAATAGAAGAGAATAAGTAGATACCTGTGACTGGTTGAGCAATGTTTATTTATTACGTCACAAAGGAATATATGTGTGAATAAAATGATTTATTAAAGCAGAATATTGTCTCGACAGTTACTATTCAGTTTACGAAGTTACGTGATAGGTGTTACATGAGGTGCTACATCAAATGTAATCTAATCTGGCAGGTGCAGGTAACTTAGAATAACCCGTCAACAGAAGTTGGGGACAGAATATTTTGTGACCCGCTCGAACTGACTTTAATAAACAATAGCATTGTTATATAGTTTAGAATAAACATCATCTCAATTTTTGTAGTGTAATATTCCCTCTATCTGCTGCATGGCTACGAGTCAAAATATTGTTAGGCAGAATGAATTACTGTGTACGTCCCTCTGCCCTGTAGCTCCATCATTTCGCCAACCATATATCAACAAATATTCTCTGGTCCTTAAAATTTCAGCTTTACATTTATGAAGAGCTGGCAGAAATTATCTCATTGCGTCACGGACCGACTGATTGAAATATTTTGAAAAGTAAACTACGCTCTCTACAAGGTAATGAACCGTAAATCTTCAGCTTGAAATATCGAACTTGAGGGCCTACACAAAATGTAAATACATAAATCTGGAACTGCAAGTATGCCGGCGTTGAGAAAAATATCTAGACATTAAATGTTTGAGTTTCTGCTATTCCAGACGTTCTTTCAAAAGGCTAAGAGGTTAAAATCAATGAGTAGGTTAGTAGTGCTTTTAATGAAATACTGGAGAACAAATCACTGAGAGCGTTACAATGGCAAACAGAATGCATGTAAATTCCTTCAGTGCAGTCAATGAGATTTTGTTTGGTATGGAATTGGTGTTTTGCGGTATGTAGAGTTCCACGATGAAATTAATGTCCTGTTATGTACATTGCTCGTGAGCCGAAGGCGATGTAGCCCCATGGCTTGGGATATGCATTACACACATAAATGCTCGTGATCTATGAATACAAAATAACAGCCTGTACCAATGCATCAGATTATCACATTTTTGGATGACCATCAGTTGATAAAAAGGTCTAAATTACCATGGAATAAATGCTAAATTTTTCTTCGATAGTGTTCTTTTTATATTCCTTGTCCTCCTTTGTTAGGTAACTCAGACCGCAGCCTGGTACACTTAACTAGAAAACAAATAAAACGTGAAACCACGTGAAATAATGGTGGTTTATGACAAAATATCAACCATTTATGTATGCATTATTCCAAAACACTTTTTAAAAAATTACCTGTAGGTTTGTGGCAAGAGCCAGTCACATGTAGTGAGGCTTTTACCCATGGGTTCATCTCAGTATCACACCTTGCATAATTCTTCCAATCTAGAAAATTTAATGCAATCCAAGGGACGGAATTTACTCAGACAAACGGATAATTATTATTAGTACACTAAGAAGCTTGACATCATTACGCGATAGCAAATGCACACGAATCCGCAGGCAATGGCCAAAATGAACCCACTGTCCCATTAGAAACAACCACATTTCAACGTTTTTCTGTTTTACACACTAGCTTTCTAAGCGATGCAATAAACATTTAACAGAATGAAAAGTTGTAGCCTGAAAAATCTGAATACAGAGAGGTAGAACTATTGTCCTCAACATTAGCTGGTGGCTATACCTGGCATTATCTTCATCCAAACATGACGACTGAAAGCAACTTTCATGTCTTTGCTCTATCACGGATGTTAGGAAATATACACCACAGTGTTTAGTTTGATAGGTAATGTTTTGGCAATTAAGTCGTATGTAGCGCTCGCTACTCAGTCAGTGTTAAACAAGATATCTTCTACACGATTGAGCCACGACTCGCCACGAATGTGCCCACTCATAGTGGCACTCATGAGACATCAATGGCCAACCACTTGGAGAGTTTTGAAGTCCCACTCACAGAGACCTTCACAAACTAACGCAATCCTGGCAATACCCTTGGAAATGGAGATCCACCCAAGAAACCACCTACTGGAGCCGGAAATAGAAAAAATCACGGCCGAACTTATCTTTACCGACGCACGTATTGGGGCTAATGAAGTTATGAATACATAAAAATAATGGTTGTAGGAAAATTGCTGAATTTTATCGGGCTAAATGAAGCAAGTGTAAAAACAACCTTTTGCAACATTTTTATTGATACGTTTGACGGCGCACTGTCCCAGTAAGCTAGATATTGTTAACTGAGTTTCCTTTCTTACCACTTTTCAGCGAGCGTTTTTGAGCCCCATAGCCACAAACTTCGCGTCTGCAATTTTGTTTTCTGGTTTAAACAGGGCCATCAGTTGATAACTGACTTTACAAATTTATAAAAAGGCCAATGAGAAGACTGTAACATATGTAATAATTAAACGATGGAAATTTTAGTTTTCTCTGTGGGGTAACTATTTAGCAAGTAGTTTTCTTCAAGTATTATTGGTGCACCGAGCAGACGAAATTAACGTTATTTTCAGAGTAAAGTAAACCACGTTTAGCACATCGCTGTTGTAATAAACGCCGCTGGCATATGAATATGTTGTGGGCTTATTGATGCGTTTTTTATGGTTGGGTGCACCGTCATGCTGAAGGGTAGAAAAACGGACTGATGAACGAAAACCAAAGTTTTTCTGCGAAAGCTGCACACAGTTGAATGCTTCTGTGATTGACGCCCCATCTGGCAGGAATATGTCCATAATGCAAAGGACACAACAAGGTGTTGTTCACCCTCAAACGTATATGGAATTCTGTGTGAACACCGGAAATCACGGGTATCTTTGGAGTATCAGTTGAAATTTATCTACGTTGGACACGGAGAACAGTTCAGATAAGAATCAGCATCGTAAGTTTGTTGATTTAACCACAGGATTTCCAAAAACGACTGGAAATTAGCCTCAAACCAGTTCAAACTTGGGACGATATTACAGCATAGTTTTCAAGCATGAGGGAGGCAGGATGGTTCACCTTGTTTATCTCATATTTAAATTTGGTTGGTTGTTTGATTTGCGGTTGCCTGGAAGGGGCTGTCGAGTCAGAAATTGTTGACAACTAAATGTTATTAGTGAAAGTGGCTGACTAGCTTTCAAACCCACACACAGAGCACTATATGTCCTAAACAACTAGCTGTATTTTACATATCATGGACTCTCTGTTCTGCAAAAGGCGTTTTAGTAATTTGGGCATAAAATACGATAAACGTTTTTGGGATGCTACTAATTTCCGTGTCCAAGCAACACACCAAAGAAATTCGATTCAGGTGGATTACTGCAGTATTTCCTTGTCAACTATGACACCAAATATGTTTTGACAACAATTCTGCTGAAAGCCGGTTTGATCATTTGCAGACTGACTTCGGAGACTCGAATATTGTGCTTCATCTGTATGTTCAACGTTCGTGATTGACATGACTCAGGTATAGATCAAACCGAAGTTAGGCCCACAACAAAAGTGACAGAAACATTATTAACTGGGACATCCAAGCATTCTAATTTGCTCGCTAAGAACTATTCAAAAATATAACATTGAAAGTTTTTCTTATGCCTTTTGTGAGCTGATAAAAAAGATGTCTTTGGCATGATTTCTGACGTACTTTATGGCGATGCTTTAGAACTACCGGATTTCTGTCAAGCGTAAAAGACTTGCAGTGGTAAGTGTGCCTACAAGTAACGCGCTTCCAAGCCTATTTTTGGAATTTGCCGTTTTAGCGTGTTATGCAAAACTGGCTTGGTGAATCGATTTTGGAATAGAGAACTACTTACAAGATCGTTTGGTTGACATCGTTTGAAATCCTTGTGTTTTCAAACTCCCTTTCTCCTTCTATCAGTAGTCTTTCTATATGGTAATATTTTTGGAAAATTCTCTTTTTGTATGATACCAGATTCTCTGCAATTTTAAGGACCTCTGTTTCGACTGGCCAACCTGTGCTGCAGCATTTCTGATTCTCAATTTATTACCAGTCTTTGTTTTAAGATTTTGTGTACATATGCCATTTTGTCAACAAACATACATATGATGGTACAACTTATACCTTCATATAGGATACCTGCAGTAGTAACAAATGTGTGGCTACGTCTCTGAATGTAAACCTGAGTTCTTCTTGGCATTTTGTTTTTCAGACTAACCACGAATTTCAGGCTCTTTTCTTTAAGTTGGGTATATTTATGTCAACGTCCTTTTTCAGGATCATGGTGACAATGTCTGAACACAATATTAGTATCCTTCATTGATGAAGTTCGTCTCTTCCGTCGAACGTATTCACAAACTCGTCATCATTGAAGTCAGTAGATGCAAAAGAGCGAATCCTTCGGAGAAGATTGCGGTTAATAAACGAAATATGGTCGATCATTGACGGTAGCGCTCGTCCGTTACTTATAAAGACGGACAAACTGTTGCACCTGAAAGTGCAGCGGAGTACGCAGCTGTCCCTTGATTTGATCACTGTTGACCGATCAATACTTCATCCACAATTCAATGGTAAAATCATTAGTATATAAATAATTAAAGTTCAGCGTTTTACACATACGATGGCTTCAGACTCTTTGCATTTAACATACTGTGTTTACAACTAGCAATAACTGAAGAGCATGAGTAGAATGTTGAACTGAAGTCATAAATTAACTTCGCAAGTTTCAATTTTTTAAGGATCAAAATTGCATTCAAACTCGTCATGCTACATAGATGAGCCATTTCCTAGTTGGCACGAGAGGCAACTTTCACGATAATCATTCACTTTTGAAAAAAATATTGGTAGTTTCAAGGACTTTGATTAGCGGTTAATCACTGCAGTTTATTGAAAGTGCTCCTTGTCCAAACGAAAAATTTATAGCTTTAACACATTGCAAATAACAATGTTCAAATAATGGAATAGCGAGCGGAGTTAATTGAGTTCATTTTTAATTCATATTGCTTGTTACTCGACGACCTGGCTCACAGCATTGTAAATGTAACGGGAAAACTGCACGCAAGAAAATAATCTAATGTTGTGAATACTCTATTCCACACGCATCAGATATGCCACGCGTTCATTGGTGTTTGTCGGCAAAATGTAAAGTTTAAAGCTACAAACTTCAAATGAATGCCGAAAACAAGACTGATGTATAGATGCCGCTGAGATGAGTGGGAATCCCAGATCATCATATGCAACTTGTTGGTAATTTATTCATAGCTTAAATTACTGCTATTACAGTTTGCTTGGTTCACTTGCTTATCCAAATGTAGGAGACAGTATACTGCTTACTGGCTCAAAGCAAAACTGCCCCAGATTATGATGCACCTTAAGATAATCGCGTGTTCCTAGGGGGGAAGTTTCAGAATTAACATATGAAAGGTCCTTGTTCAGTCTCAAAAGGTGCAATGTGTGGTTCTTCGACCAGCCTGTGGCCCTCTAAATTTGTTTGGGCAGCAAACTGTTTGTACACCATTAAAATGACTCTCTGCTTGAAGGTAGGTTTCGCCAAACACAAAAATACATTCAAGTGATTGAAGTAAAACATGCTCCTTTCACACAGTGATCACAGGGTCAGCTATTTAAACAGTGAAGAAGCAAAATTGCGTGCAGGCGAACATCACGGTACACAGCGTACGCTGAAAAATAAAATATAAGACCCACTCGGCCGACAGACGAAAAAATAAAACACAACTATCCCTACTAGGACGCGACAAGACATCAGAGCCATACATTCAGTGACAATCCCTCTACAAATTCAGACGGATAATCCATGGTGACCTAACTACTAAAACGCACTGACGCAATATGGAGTGATGAGAAAATTTCTGAATTGGCTCTAACCCCTATATTCAAAAATTGCACACAAATACTGTGTGGGAACAATCGTGGCATCTGTCTGGTTGCTCTCTGAAATTATCCTCCGAATTTTAACTGAACACAAAGTCAGGCAGATTCCTCAAAACTATTCCGTCCTACAAGAGTGAATCTCGACTGCATGTTTACCCTTTGTTAGATTGTGAGACAGCGACGCTGCATTCAGCAGCTTGCAAACTGCCTTTGGGCCGTCCGGCACTATAGCAGCGTCTGTAGAGCAAAGGAACCCAGCGTAAATTCTTGACCCTCTTCAAGGTACTGTGTGCCAAATACGGACTTGGAGATGTCTATGGGGAGCTTTGACATGGCTTTACTACATCGATCGGCCTCAAGCAAGGCAGTCTGCTTCTAAGTTCCCTTCCCAATGTCGTCAGTAGTGTAACCTTTGTAGACACTCCTAGCCCCTAATGCCTGTAAGGCATTTGCTCACAGATGCTGATGACAGCTATTCTTGAATCTGGTGACATCTTAATGTGAACGACATCAAGTAGCTTAAATAAGTGTGCCTGAAGGTCTGGCACCTGGTTGACACCTGGTACTGCAAGACTGTACTGGCGCGAATCCCAACCTCTCTCTTGTGGATGAGCTTATTGAAGTACTTAACGTGGACAGTTTTATCATTTCCGGCGTTCCAGTCACACTGATATTCCCACCCAAATTAGGAAGGCTAGAACAGTTTTTGTGAACCTGTATCACCTGGGGTGCAGATCTGGCATCAACGTAACTACCACTGGTTAATTTTACAACGCTGCAGTGCTATCCTCGTTGATCTCTGAGTTATAAACCCAGTCTGTGCGGGCTGAATATATTGAGAGAAATCCATGCCTTAACCATTGATGTCTTCGGAGTCTGATGAAAACAACAAAGCTCAGTATTGCTTAAATACGTAGAATAGTTTTCGGCTGCAATAGCTCGCCCATGACAGATGAACTGGTCACACTCTTTAGATCACGTGTTCAGTAAGTCAGCCGATCTATTTATCCGAACAGTCTTTTTTGCACAAAAGGATGGTAACGAGTCAGGGGTGGAAACCAATAACTTCACTGACAGTCCTGCATTGACACCATTTGTACCTGCTACCGCCTCCAATGCGTCACAATCTACCCCTAAAACCCACCCCCACCGAAATCGTCGGTGAACGGAATAGTGGAGGCCATAACCACTGTAAGCCAACCATCCGGTTTTTACAGGTGATGACAGTGAATCAGACCACGGAAAGAGGTCTTGTGTCCCAATCTTCCCTAAAACCCCCCCCCACCGAAATCGTCGGTGAACGGAATAGTGGAGGCCATAACCACTGTAAGCCAACCATCCGGTTTTTACAGGTGATGACAGTGAATCAGACCACGGAAAGAGGTCTTGTGTTTACCTCTTCAGGAATTTCGTCTACACAGATTCTGCATCGCAATCTCGCGTGGAATCGAGTGTTATGTTCCTCGATGGCACATTCCATAACACTCTCGGTGAGAGGTTATGAAGTATTCCATCCAAAAACACCTTATTTTAAGGTCAATATGGAAAGCATTAGTGTTGCCGATTGCACTATACACCCCGATCTAACCTTTTGCAATCCTCCTTCCGTCGCTGACGAATATCTCAACCCCAATCCCAAATCACGACCATATACTCACCGACGAGTGGTCGGTTTACCATTACACAACAATGTAGAGTACATCACTATGAATGTCACATAGTTCGCCTCCCAAACGCAGCGTTAGTCAGCAAATATTCATTCGGAGAGTTGCTAGTGGGCGCAGAAGTCAGGAAATCATTTTGGTCAGAGTAGATTTTTGTGTGGCACTTTTTTACGTGGCTTTGTTCCCACGTGTTACGTGGCAGGCTCCTTGAGATATTTCGTTCATGGAGGTTTTCCACGATAGAGTTTTCTTCTCCTCAACGACTGCTGAATAGTAGTTCATGCTGGAAATGTGTCACGTGCTGTGCAAACTCCATTGTTCATTAGATAACACAACATGCTATGTCCTCGATTTCCTCCTGTTTCCGTTCACTGGATAGAGAGACTTATTGGAATAATTTCAAGAATAACTTTACACATAGGTTGCGCGCACGGCTTACTTTTATGTTCAAAATCACTAGTGTCCGCCCCCTCTGGTAAAAAGGACACTTTCGGTAAGATTGTTTTGAAACGATAAATCACTATTCATGGTTGATTGCAAACGACAACTTAATACGTCTGCTATCATTATTCGCCCATACCTAACTTCCCTCAGGTTAGCATTCGACTGGAAATCGATTACAATGCGACCCCATAGGGAACTCATTGGCTGAAAAACAAATCAATTTTAGGCCGATTAGTGTTTAAACCCTCAGTTTGTGGACTACACCTTGTTGTATTTGTGTTCTAACAGCATTTATCTCCCACCTAGTACGCCCGTTTACTTTATACTTTGGTCTTCATAAGTCTACGGATCATGTATGAGATGACTGATTGATCCACAAGATGCGTGTTTAGTTCACAAAAGGAGGATGGAGATACAACGCGCAATATAATTCCTGCACTAAAACTCTTTCCATAAGTAACCGGGTGTACCTGGGCCAGGCTCGCGTAACATTATATGGCCAGGTCTATTAACATTCATTGGAATGTAGCTTCAATCTTATGGTTATTCCAGTGTTCAGGAGTATACTCTGGTCTATACAGTGTGCCAAGTATGGTAAACAAGTATTTTTCATACACACAATCAGGTGAACGTCTTTTTATTTCTGTTCTCACCCCATAAGGAACCCACCGGATCACTGCGGCTTAACGCAAAGTAAAGTTACCAATATTGGCAGGCTGCCGCATAAACCTCTCATGCTTTTTTACTCAAGCCATTGAACACCTTGAATGCTTATTATGAGGGACGTATTACATGACCCTTATGAAACCGTATGGGAGGTGCTCTCCTGTTGTAAAACCACAAAGAATTTCTTCCCTGTTGAACCAGTAGTTTGCATTATGCTGGCAACCCATCTTACGAACTCTAGCCGGATCAGCACCAACAAAAACTTTATGGACGCATATTACCACACAATATACTCTTGACTTTGAAATGAATAGATTCACTACTGTCAACGTTGCAATCGTGAGAATTAACTGAAACACACTGGCAAAACACTTAAAATGTCTGTGTCACTTACTTTGACCTGGAGATTCCAAATGTACTAGGCTCGCGCAAAGAAAATGTACGGTAAGTGCAGACTTTCGCAAGCGAGTATGTCCATAGCCATTGTCCTTTCTCGGATGTTCTGCACCGCCTCTGGATTTCTTCTCTCTAGGCTTTGGGAACCTAGCAGTATCCCAGCCTTCGTGATTCATTCGGGTGGCATAGCAGATAAGCACCGAAAGGGTGCTACAGCTAAACAACTCAAAACATTGCGGTTTTAGTGGTAATGCTGAATGCCACATGACCAGTGCAAAAAAGTAAAACAGTATTGCACCTTTTATCGGATTGTTTCAATATATATGATATAAATTTGGGTGGCATACAGATAAGCACCGAAAGGGTGCTACAGCTAAACAACTCAAAACATTGCGGTTTTAGTGGTAATGCTGAATGCCACATGACCAGTGCAAAAAAGTAAAACAGTATTGCACCTTTTATCGGATTGTTTCAATATATATGATATAAATTTCAGCGTACATAATTCATCGACCCTCACCACAAAACATTTATCTTGATAGTTTTCTCCTCATTTCGGGATGCATGTTTTGCTTGTCTGAAGCAGCGTGTCACACCAATGCTCTTTGTCAGTATATGACTCTTACTACAACAAACTTTCCGTTATGCAGTCAACAGCCCACAATACGCAAATTAAGCCCTGGTAGAAATGCCCTATTTGTGATCCTGGGAAGCTCTTCAGAGAGCCAAGCCCATTCACAGAATCAGGCGTTTTAACTGCAAACATGTGGCAAGACTTCAATCAAAATGACTATAGTGGTGAAAATCATATGGTGCCTCGTGCAGGTTAGTCTTGAACTCGGAGTCTCGGAAATTTACTATTCACTTAGATGCAAGGATGAAAAAGCTTGTCCGAACCTGTCTATTCAGTCATATGAATTTTATTGGGCTTCTGAATGGTATCTTTGATAAAAGTGATACATATCTCGTTAGGTGAATAAATTCAAATAAAACAAAAATTCCGAACCTGTTTGCAATTCTCCCTTAATCGATCTAGATTGAAAAAGTGAAACAATTTTCTAAGGGTAGACAGAAAATGTGTCTTTAAAGTAACTGTCAATTCTGGTTGCCACTCTCGTTTCACTGGCTAGCAAATACATCAACCATGAAGCCATTTCTTTTCGATCGCCTACTTCACTAGCATATTTCTGTTGTTTTTTTACCTGTCTCTTATGAAAAGTAGGTGCGAGATGAGTATTTTACGATGCCTTCTGGTTCGGCACCGTTTTTCCCTGTTTTTGCGCAAGCTTAATGAAACGTCACGCTTAACCAGCTGGATTGCAAAGTCCAAACCACGTGTCGAGGTATTATATTGCGTGTATAGATTATGCTTTAATTTCTCTTTCATTTGGGTCGCTCCATATTTAGTTTGTAAAATACCATGAGCTGGGTCTCAGTGACAACCATTTCCACTCAATTCTTTGAATTCAACAACCTGTGATGATCGAATCAACTTTCTGTGATCAGTTTAAGTAAGACGTGGTTTTGAGCAACTAAGGGTCATATGTTTTTTGAAGGCCTGGTCTTAATTCCAGATAATTTGTCCATGTTTACTTTAGAAATTTCCGTCGGTTTTACTCGGCAATTGAATGGTTGAATGCATGATAGCGAAATCACGAAATAGATTACCCGCATTACGATTGCACGACCCGTCGTTCATTACAAGGGTAGGCTCGTAGCTTAGTATCTGCAGACTTCTACACGCATTATTTCATTGCAGTCTGACGTTTGCAGAAAAACAAGACTGGTTTTAAACTCTGAAATCTTCGGCGATTTGTTTTAGTTGACAAAAAGGCATGATATGATAATAGGCATCTGGTGGTTTGCAACTGCAGTCCGTGAGCCTAAGCCTGTGCAACAATGACCGCCGAGCTTAATCGGAGTAATTTACGTGGTCTCAATTAGCATTACGGGTCATCGTATAACATTGTGCAATCGCCAGTTTTGTTGAACGCATTTAACAACCACATTCGACCAAACTACTGGTAGTAAAGCAATGATTAAATGCTCGTTTGAATCAGCACGCGGAAACACTTACTTGAGACTGCGTGCTGCTTTGAAAGCGCATAGGCTAGTAGTAGCAAACGGCTGCTGTTGCTCTTATGCCTCAAAGAAGAACAAATTACCCTCATAATTTAACCCCACAAAATTCAAAAACATCTTTTCTAGTGTCCTCAAAATTAGCAATTTAGATTTGTCATTTTTAAGGAGGTTTGTACCCCAAATTTGGTGCCAAGCAAAGGACAAAAGTTTACGGAGGAGTCTCTTAACTTAGGTGCTGATAACAACACCCAACACTCAGATGACTCTGCGGCCTAATTTGGTAGAATCCAGGAAAAATCGGTTGTCAGTATTTAGGCGACTCTTTAACAAATTTCCAAGGGGTGGCGAATGCTAATACTAAATTTGGTAAAAACATAGTGCTTCACGTACTTTACGAGTTGGCAACACACCTTCACGCTGGGAGCAACACTTGAGGAAAATTTAGGAAAATGCTTGTTGCTCGGCTGGTTACTGACACTCTTTTCAACACGGATGGTGTAATCACAGAAAACTGGATTCACCCATATGTTCACCATCTCGGCCACTTATACAGTAGACCAATCAAAAATCTAAATCTTACAGTATTCTATAGAGGTAGTCCATAGAATTGTGCAATGTTGATATCATCGGCTTTCCTTTTCCATCATTCCTGTCTGGTTGTCTCGTGGGTCGCTTGGAGTTTCTATAGTGTCGTATTGATTCAATTGATGGTGCCTGAAAGTGGATTGCGATCAACTGGTTTGTAGGTTATGGTGCCATTTAGCAGTTGTTTAGCTTTTCCAATGTAATCTGGCTTGTTCATTAACACCGTGATGCGTCTCTTGTCCGCTGGTAATATTACGAGAGTTTCATCCTTTCGTAGATTCGTGAGGGCGTCTAGTTCTTGTCTGGAATTCAGTTGGATGTTTCTATTCTGTGGATCGCTGGTACGACGGTCCGTCGGATCTGTTTTTGAACCTCGTTTCGTTTGTTTTCAGGGCATGTTCTAAGCGGGCTAGGTAATCTTTGTAGCATGTTCTCCCTCCTTGAGTGTTTCGGTTGAGATGTTGGTCCTTTGCACGTAGAGGTGCGTAAATTGGATCCGGTTCGATGCACCGGTTGGTCGGATCTGTCGTGGAGTACCATACTTCCGGAAATTTTCTTCCGTGTCTCGTGTCTCCCTATGCCACAATATTTGCGTTTTCCAGATTGAATTTTTGACCTTCTTGGCCTTCGTGTATGGACATCAAGGACAGGCGACATTTCACCTGACTACCGCGTTGCGCTCCTTTATTCGTGTGCATAATGTCCTTCCAGTTTGTCCGAAGTAGAATTTGTTGCAGTGTTGCAGTTGATTTGGTATATCACATTGTTCCTCTTGGTTTTGTCTCCGTTGTCCTTCGGTCGAGAGATTAATTTCCTTAAGGTGGCATTCGGTTTGTAGGCCACGAACATTTCTGTTTGCGCCAATAATATGGTTAAGAGTTCTGATATGTCCCTGATGTAAGTCAGGACTACCCTTCTGGTGACTTATTCATGCTGTTGCTGTTGTTGAGCTACGTCCAAACCTTGTTTAATAAAGCGAAGACACTGCAGCACCACAGAAATACGGAAGAAGGAAGAAAACCATCTATTCAGAGTATTCCAGAACAATGGATATCCAAGGAAGTTTATCAAAAGAAACTTAAAGGAGAAGATACCTCAACAACAGCAACAGTAAAACCGAGCCACCAGACAGAAAATGCACGCTTCGTTTTCGCTAACCCACTTGCTCGCTGCAAAATGGATATTTTAAAATACAATACATTCAGGGTGCACTGTACTTAATTGGACGAGCCGGCGTTTTGGTACTTTCACATGATTACGCACGACACATCCTTTCCCAGACAATTTCCAAAATTGCAAGCTTGGGACCAAAAAATTATTTTCCCTGTTTTTCACCCGAATGACGCCATCTAACCAATTTCTGCAATCGTAACAACAAATTGGCTAATTTAGCGCAATGCGTGTCAAGCTGGTGCGCACATTTTTTGTGTAAAATATTCACCAAACGTGATGAAACTGCTCTGTTCCTGAATATGGATTTTCAGCCCGTTTGTCTACATATTTGGACAAACCGAATGTCTTTCAAAGATTCTTTGACTTTTTCGTCCTCTCCTTGTTCCACGAAAACTGTCTGATATTATGAGTTATCATGGTGTGTAGACTCACTCCTCTATCATGATATCTTCTTTGTTGATTACAATGAAATAAATTTTGGGTGGTGTCTGTTTACGACACTTTTGGTACCACCAAAGACTACCGTGTTTAAACGATGCGTGGATGTAATGGCCGTACTCTGAAACCTTGAAGTACCGGTCAAGAAAAAAGTTCTCGGAAATTTTGAATTTTATATTAGTTACCAGCCGTTTGTATGAACGAGAGATGTGGCCTACCCGTACACATATGCTTGTAAATAATCTTGCAAATGCAGGTTCAAAGTGCTTGAAAGCCAGTATTAAGTCACTAGACGTGGTACTAATTGATTTCAAGTTAAAAGCTTCATGTCTGAAAGTTCCAAGGTGCTAATAGACATTGTCTAATATTGAGTTCGTTTCAAATGGAGTAGATCACCCTGGGTATATGCAAGCGTCACACTGTTAAATGCACAAATCAGGTCCGTAAATTCAAGTATTTCGGGTTGTGGGGCACTTGCTCAATGGGCGTTGAGTTAGTTTATCGAGTCAAACTTCAGGAGTTCAAATTACATCTTTTGCAGAGTTTATTATTTAACCGTCTTCAAGAGTTTTACTGATATCCTTGGGAATCTGAACATTACCAGAGTCCGCCTGAATGCATAAAGTCAAGCACATTGCTCAGTAAGCAGGTCAATCAGAAGCTGTGATTCGGTCTACTTAACACTAACTCAATTCCCGAATGAATTTGCTTTGCTATTTGCCTACAAATAGCAAATATTGGGCTAAAAATGTTAAGAACGAGCGCCGAGCTGATAAACTCCAAATAAACCATCAGTTTCTGAAGAGATCTCAGAAACCTTTAAAGTAGTCTTCTAAGTTGATAAAACCAGTTTTTACGTAACTACGAAGTAGAAATCGACCACAGCAATATCCAAGAATATCTCTACCAGTTATTAATAAGTCCAAACAAGCGCAGAAATGCGTCTCTGAACAGGGTTTTCAATATCCGATTATACGTTACACCACAGAGTGTCTTGGAAATCTAGTTACATACTTATAGAATTCTGCATCAAACAAGAAGGACTGGACAAAACAAACAAATTAAAACATTCGTTATGGTAGGCTTTCCCTTGATCTCCATATCAATCCTTTTTTGTTGTTAAAAGTGCGTAACTCAACTAATCCGTCAATCTAATGCAACACTTTTGGCCAGAGAAAATTCATGATGATATCTAGCTTTTAGAAATCCATTCTATAACGCATTCTGAACCGCAATTATACACATGCACCGCTGTAAACGTGCTTTTTATCCATGGCTATATAACTTCTCTTCTCGTGGCAGAAGTTTGAATCTATTTGCCATCTCGTGAATCATTTGAAACTCGTCCTATGGGTGTTTAGACAGTATTTTTTATTAGTTGTTTTTGATGTAATCAAAACCTAAATCTAATTACTTAAACGTCTAACGCGCGAACGTTTTTTATGACCCATTAATCTTGATTGATTAATATGCGAAGAGTGTTATTTGTTGTAGAAATACATTTATTCGCGAACTGAGTTGGTTTTAGCGACTAAGTCAATTGAAGCCTTCCGTCGATATAATTTGGCTGAATGTAATACGCCGCCTTTTATTCCAGTTATTAGAACATTCAGCATATAGCTGTAACTGGTTTTGGCCGAAAAACATAAATTTTTGTATGAAAGTCAGATCACTGATTGTAACCGAATGCAAATGAACATTATCAATTAAAACCCAGAATTCTTTTATCTAAATTTGTGGGGATGCGTACGAAACAGCGAATAACAAACGCACCTGAAAAAAAAACAAATTAGAATTAATAATCCCACGTGCGCACATATTTAAAGTTAAATATGAATTTTTGTTCGGTATTAGATCAAGTTTAACTGCATAAGTTATCCTGCCTTGTTGTACTTTGCCCTCATAACCGAGTGACAGCATAACTAATTGCGAAGTCATATTGTCAAGCCGTTGAAAAGTGTTCATTGACTGAGTTTAAATATACTCTACCAATCAACAGATGGATGGCTGTTTGCAACGGCTTTTAGTTTTTATCAGCTACTCACTCCGAACCTCACAAGCTAAAGTTTATTAAGCTGGAAAACAGTTAAAAAATTCATTTTGACGACATTTCAATCGCGTTTTATAGCTTCAAGGACTGACGAAAGATTGGTTTTAGCCTATTTAGTCTGCTAATCCGGCGGCTTAATGTTATGATCAGTGGTTACCAGCAAAAAATATTGATGCATATTTTCCTGATAATCTTCTAATTCAAATATTTAATACTGAAAACTTTTTCACCCGGGTTTATAACAGATTCTATTTTGCAACCTGTGGGAATCGGTCATACAAAATGACCGTTTCTCCGTTTGATACTGATTACTTCTGACAGCTGAACAAATACTTGACAATAATGCTTATCCGTTTTGGTTCAGGGAATTTGTCTAATCAACTACTCCCTGTTTTCAGATTTACTTGGCTCAGTGAATTTGCGTATGCAAACAGGAGGAGCACATGGGGTGGGTGATATGAGCATTTACATATCAAATGCCATGTGCGTACCGTGACATCTCTTACTCATCCTAAGTAATTACGATTTTTTTCATTTCAAGCCCCAACAAAGGAAGAAAAATAATCTTGTCCTAGCGGTTCTTACACTTAAGGGAATTTTACGTCCTGGTGAACCCCAAATCCCCATTCTAGAAGAAAATACCATGTCATTTTTCATAGACACAGAACAGTAATTCTTTCTGAAATAATTTCCAGTTCGCTGCATGGAGTTCTAGGCTCCAACATGTTTCTTTAATTTTTTCTTTACTGTAGAATTTTCCATATAAAAATAGGCGTGATTTTCATACGACATACTAGCATGATGTTTTGGATATCTAGCCATTTTGGTACAGGTCCAAGAATGATTAGGTGTTCGTCTAGCCTGATTTCTGAAATCCTTCAATTTCAAATACGTAGGCCTAATTTACGCCAGCACTGTTGGATTTTCGTCAGGTATCCTCGTCAGATATTCTTGCGAGCTCACCTCTGGATTTCTACAGAAGCATTTGGCGTATTTGTGGAGGAAATGTTTACACTGGAGGATATTTGTGTACATGCAAATGTACGTACGGCGTGGATCTTAGAATTTCTCTGATATGCGCAAGTCTATCTAATTTGGCCCACCATTGGCGGCCCGGTTAGATTGTTGTGCATCTGTTTACGCTTCCGTCTGCAACTAATTCTGTAAATAATCTGGGTCAGTTCATTGTGTAGTTTTGATTGATGTAAACGTATCTCATGTTAAGGGTATTGAATGCGCCTGCAAATGCCCCACAACTACGCTTTGGAAGTTCCCGAGCATTATGACTACAAAGTCACCTTGTGTAAAAAGCCTTGAAAAACAGACTTTGTGGGCCTTCTGGGCTTCTTGTGCCTGACTAGGGCCGCCAGACTATCTATTACATATGCTGTCATTCTCAAATTTCCAGTTATCCCCCTCAGCACAGCAGCTAAGCCGTACATGCGGATGACTTTATAACATTCCTCATTTTCACCCTTTAGGCTTTCTTCCTCTAGTTCATATTGGGCGCATTGTGATCACTTCGTGCGACAGCGCAAAACTTATATGGCATCACCGGTTGTGTGCAAGTGTTAGATATCATGGGCTAAACATAAGCGAATGCTAGCACCCGGTAAATTTGAGCAGGAAGTGTTTGCATGTGTGCATACCATGAAGAAGCACGGAGGCACATGAACACAGACTGAAATTGGCAACGTTTGTCGCAAAGATGGTATGCTCTACGACAAATACACCCATTTGCAAATCAATTTTACTTTACGAGACTCAACCGAATCTCTCATTAATGATATTCTTCAGTTGAACGTGCTACACACAGGCCACCTCCTGTTGCAGTTGGTACGATATTCGAGATATCGGAGTATATTTTCATGCAGGAAACTACTCACAACCTTTTTTAGTCGAAGACTTTTCAGTAACCTTGTGAGTAGTTTCATCCACGAAATGATCTACATTCTAATCGACGGTGACCACCACTCATCAAGATGAGGAATACTTTTCGACGGTCCGCTATTTACTTCATCTTACTTAGAATTCATCACTTGGACATTTTCTCCGAGTTTCATTGTCTCATGTTCTACTTGAACCTGCTTCTCTTACCTGTCTGTCTGTGCAGAATAAACAGTACAAGCTCCAAACGCGTTTATTGTTTGAGAGAACAGTTGGTAAGGATTTTCAAAACCGCCGGAACCTATAGGCAACTGCGAATCAGGAGTGTCAGCATTTCTAGAAGTGCTGTGAATTTCCATGGACATGGAGCAAACAAACATGACGAAGAACGCTGTCTTACAAAAATATATGTGAAGCACACTTTTGAGTTGATATTTTATAAATTCATACCTTAAAGTAAGTGATATGTAATGACAAGAAATTACCCATATGGTTCAGACAGCCCATCTAGCTAATAAACTTTCATGAAAATGTAGAGAATTTCCAGCTGAAATCGACGTGGAGAGGTCTCACCGTTTTCGATGCTATCTTTGTTGTATGAACACAGCCTTGGTTAAACTGGATCATAAAGTTCGTCAATGCATCCTACGTATTATTTCGAGGATCAATACAAAACCATCAAGTTAGCGTCTCTCTGGAACATCTAAAGATAACTACAGATGGTAAGATTCACGAGTGACGAAACGCATCGCTGACCATAAACAGCCGTACAAGTGTATCACCAAATGAGCGGAGTGGCTTTAACGCTCTTGAGAACCACTAGTTGCACAAAACATACGTCGAAGGAAGTGGTTAATTATCAGCGGAAAATATGCATCCATTTCCACCTCACGCACTAACATTGCACTTCCCAAGAGCGATCCAACTCCAGATTTAAACATAGCCACCACCAGGTGGAGTTAAAAATAACCGGAGACGCTACAAAAACCCACCTCCATCGTTGACTAGATAAGCTACAGAAAGTTTTCCTTTATGAGACACCGACTTGCATAAACGCTGTCCAAATGCCATCAGAAACTAATCGTCGACACCTACCCAGTCGCTGTGAAGAAGCGACAATTTCTAAAATTTGAAAACATTAAAAAGGGTCCAGCCGGACACACCAAAGTCCCAGTGCCCCTACTGAATCGATCCACAATTCGTTTATTGTCCATATCTTGGACAGTCTACCCTATAAACTCAACAAATGTTTTGTTGTTTTTCGACAGATTGTGTTAACCAGAGAACAATTCTCTGAAAACATTAGTTCATCAATTTTTGTTCTCTGAGACTATGGTACTTTTGTTTTGCCAAGAAAGTAGTTATATTTTCTGTCTGGATTTGTCGACCTGGTTATTTGTTATCTTTGGTGATTGCTCAAAAAGCGAAAACGCTTGCACTTTTGTTCAGAAATATAGCAAAGCTGTAACCTTGTTCTAATCTGAGTTATTTTCCAGAACAATAACTCAGTGAGCGAATTTTTGGCAGCATTTCAAAAATTGGAACATTTTTTCTCATTTTCGGATACAAAGTCATAAACCATAATGATTCGCATCGAAATTACTTGAAAGGTGTGTTTTTGGTTCTGACGCCTAAAGGAGTAGACAAAAAACAGACTTCACAGTCTAATTGTGACAGGTTGTGTGAGTCTACAATACGCATGGAAAAGTGGGCGATATCAGAATAAATGTGACCGGAAGGCGACTTTTTATGGTGCAATTGCGCCCAATACCCGTAAGGTGTCAGACATCGTTTTCTCACTGTTGCTTCTCAACAAAGAGAAGTTCTCTCAAGGTCTTTTTTAATTTGTCACTTTTGTCACGTTCTCCCCTTTACAGAAGTCATTCATCCCTAATTGATTTTGTAAATTCCGATGCTGAAAAATGATGCTTTTTTGAAGAGGTTGAGGGTTTTGTTTTGGGTCTTGAGCGTCTTTAAGTGCCCCACCTAATGCAGATAGTGAAATGTGTGATCACCGTATTCTTGCTGAACCAATCATTAAAACAAAGCGGGGCGTGCGCTTATTGAAAACCTTGTTGATGTGTCAAGTTTCTTGTTTTTGTTCAAGCGATCTTCAATCTTGTTCAAAAGAGACGGAGCACATAATTACCTATCACACTCGCGAAATAATTCCACGGTAACGGGTTTCGGTGACTGCGACCGACTAGGGTGAAGTCATCATTACATCAACAATAGTAAAAAACTCAAAGTGAGTACCCAGTAGTTTTATTAGGCTTTCATGATTACGCTAACCTCGATTTGAACCTCGCTAAACATCTAACCCGATTCAGCGTTTCACATCGAATAACCAAACATTATAGTCTTATAGCTGCTTGGTGAAATGACTGTTTGAACGGGTTCCCAGCCTTCCATTCCACTGCATCTATTTAGGGCTGAAATATGTTCAACGGAGGCAATTTGCAGGCGTATCAGCAAGAATTAGAAAGCTGCTTTCTGAACATTTGAGCAAATATCAGCAGGATTTTCCACCAGGTCGTCTTCAGTGAACTCTTACAAAGCTAGCCTCGTCCAATCTAATAATGCGGAAACTCGCTAAATTACACTTTCATTTTTATCGACAGCTGTAACGTAATCCCACATTCACCGCATTTTTAGAGTAAATTTGTTGCACAAAGACCACCTCATGTTTCATTTAGCACCATTTTCGAGATATCACCATATTTGTCCTTGTCACATCGCCTACACCACAGGTTGTTCGCAATATTTTCTATATGACTGAATGATTTTTGCCAGTTGCAAAAAATCCGACATGTATTAGGTTGCTGGAAACTCCGGAAACCCAAGAAGGGTGAAAGAGGCGTTGAACTGTCGAAAACTGTTAGCAGGTTTGCGAGTTGCATGTTACGTCATGATTAGGGGACTTGAGTACACCCCTGAGGTGAAATAAAATATTGTCCGTTTCGTCTTGTTGAATGGTTGTGTAGGCTGCTGTTGGACAGGAGTAATTTTTGTCACAGATAAATATGCTTACTGCTTGCTTGCTTTCA
This sequence comes from Opisthorchis viverrini, assembly GCF_000715545.1. NCBI lineage: Eukaryota > Metazoa > Platyhelminthes > Trematoda > Opisthorchiida > Opisthorchiidae > Opisthorchis > Opisthorchis viverrini. The sequence continues at coordinate 682,711 of NW_008751715.1, forward strand.
AGTCACATTCTTGCCGTCAAAACTGAAAATTGTGGATTCTGTCGGGTTAGGCTTGTGTTCCTTTTAGGTTCGATGACCTCAAAAAAATTAGTCCTTCTGTTGGCAGAAAACTGAATGCGACGTCAGGTACACAATAACAGAATAAAAAAATAATGTAAGAATAGTATACTTGTCTGGCTGCCATGCCACCCGAGGGAAGCACGAGAGCCTGGATATCCCCAAGTTCCAAAGCCTGGACAAAAGCAGTCAATATGCACAGGTTGGGTTTGGACCGTAGAGCTTTCGGTCAGTAATTTCGCGCCTTGAAAACTTAGTGAACCCGAGCTCTGGTGGTAACGTTGAGTACTTAAATTGCAAAGAAACTGATGCATTTGGACCCTCCTTGGATCAGATGATCAACTGAATTGACTGCCTCAAACCCAAAGCAAGATGCCTGTTGCCGCAAATGACGATGGCGAGAGATTTTCTAAAATTTTTGCCAGCTTAGTGTTTTTTACGCAACCCAAGTGATCTTCCCAGTTGACTTTTGTCATCAAGTTAGTATTGCGCTCTCTAAATTCAACTGCTTTGACCTGACCATAAATGTAGCCAGCAAGAAAGTAAATAAAATCGTAAATATTAAGTTCGAGTGCACCTATCAGACCCTACACCATTTTCATTTCGAAAACGTCCAAGTATTTCTCACAAAATAGTTATGCCTTAATTGTACAGTGTCTCGATTGAAATTTTGCGCTGACTAGATGCGACATTCAAGTGGTCTATCTTGGAAGCTAGACACTAAAGTGGGGGCCTTTGACTCGGTATTGAAAAGGTTTTAGTTTGCCACTTAGACATCAAAGCATTTCTCGGAATCCGTTTAGAACTTACCCGCAACTTCGCGTCCCGACTACCGGGAAGTCGTGAGACTAAAAATACACATTAAGAGAGGGCTTATTTTGACTGTCGTTGAACGTTTTGTTCCAAACAGCAGTATCTGAAAAACCAGTGTCCAGAATCACAAAAGCAGTACAGTCAACACTATCGGGCATTTTTGTTTTGTCGCATGCAGTTTCTCGTTCATATAAACCATTTACAAAACCACAAACTTTCTTGTGAAATTGATCTCACTCTAATATTGCCTATGTGTTATGGTGAAATAAAATGCTTCTGACATTGTTGTTTCAACCTGATGTAACAGAACGACATACAGATCTTACTTCAAATATTAATGAAAAAGCACATATTCTACCATGCTAGTCACCGTTCTCATCTAATCGTTGAAATTAGAGATAGGTATTTTACTTATGCGCTCACTGACTATGATCCAGATAATGATGTCATCCGCCGCAACCTTTTGGTAAATTTCCCGCCAAGACCGAAGAAACAACCCCCGGGATTCTCCATCCAAATGCCCTTTGGCCCGTCGATTCAACTGTCTCATAAGAATAACATACGTGAAACTCTCAATGCCGCATCTTTGAGAGACAACAGTTAAAAATATGAGGATATAGCCACCCTGGACGGAAATGATGCCCGTATTGCCCAACCAAAAGAAATTCTGACTTCTGTCGATGCAAGGTTGATGTTGAGCGTTATTCAGACAGAATGAGCTGAAAACATCACCTTAATCATAGTTTGCGTACACATGGAAAAACCTGATGGACCCACAGGTACCTGAGAATGTACGAAAACTCCTCCAAATGATAAGTAAAAAAAGGACTTGATCGGAAATTTAACCGTCAATCGGTAAACTATGGGTGATATTGGGTGTTCATTATACAGCAAAAGCAGGTGGTTTGATAAGTGAGTTGAATATTTTGACTGGCCATCTTAGTTGACCGTTTACCTTTGAATCCAAATCCTTCATTTGACCAACTTAGCCTAATCCGTGGCCTGGGTGTTCAGACCCTCCCATTGTTTGTGAGTTACGAATAAGAGATATTGAGCCGAGTGGCCAAATGAAATTCCCTCAACGCTGTTGACTTTTCGGATTCTGAAGTAATCAGGTTTCCTAAACTAATCTGGGGACTAATTTGTCTCTCGAAAACTTTATGCCAGTCAATCATCGCATATTTCTCTAAATTGTACTCAGTGCGACTTTTTCAACCATGAGGGTTAAAAACCTTACTTCACCTGCACCCTGGCTGCTAGCTTTAATAAATCTCAGCTTAAAACGGCACCACGCGAGAAATAAGTGCAACATAGCCAGGCACGTTTTCTTCCATGCACACAGTGAATTGACCTAATTCTCAGATATTATCGGGTGCTTACGTCGTGTTGCACATACTACAGATCAGCTTTGGCGGTCTTACTCAAATTCGAAGCAGCCTCTGCCTTTGTTGAAAGTTTGACTCTAATTCTTATACCTGGCCACCCAGATATACTCTTGAAGTAAGCGGATATCCCTTGTTCCATTTACTTCCATCCAGGTGGTAGCTTAATGATTTACAGTGAGCAATACAAAAGTTCCTCAAAACTAGGTAGGCTTTCTGTGGGTGTACCCTCCTAATTTCCTTCCTATTTCTGGCTAAAATCATGATGTGTACTGTTTAGGCTATCACGAAAGTGGGTGGCGAATCCATTTCTGGAGAGAAATCGCTAGACTCAGATTTGGTTGATGAAGCTTATTTCGTCGGCAATAGTTTGTCCACTTACTTATTTACTTATCTTGGTGACAGCATATGTCTTTGCTACCCTGTGACATGAATGTACGCAGCAGCAAGTACTATTTGGTGATTTGTGCCACCTTTGACGCCGAAAACAAACATCTCTGGGATAGATGAGAAAATCGTCCTACCTGATTCTGAGACTTCAAGCGTCTTGAAATCTTTCGTTAATGACATATTCCTAGCAAGCAGTAACTTGCTGTTGCATGTACATCGTGATGGGATCGGTAAGCGAGTCCTAGGTGGCTAGTCAATTTCATTCGATGTGCAGCTTAATTCTATCACATTAAGGCATTTTTGGCATATGGTACGTATATGAGGCTATCGTCTATACACGAAGCCCTTGTGTTCTCCAGGTCCAGGAAGGACAGGCCATGATGTGAAACCACGAAATAAAAGCAGCTGCTACCAAGTTTGGCACCTTTCTGGAGTGCGCATGAGTGGAAACTTTGTGGGACATGACAGGTTGTTGATCATTACCAACAATTTGCTGAAACTTCTTAACTAGACTGTAGCGTCGCTCCCGATTCGTTTTGAAACACGTTAACGAAGGATGTTGGGTCGATTTCGTTAATATCGTCTCGCTCTCCTAGGTCTGTTCACTTTGGTTTGTAAGGTGAAAGCCACTTTGTCCGGAAGCACAAGACCATTTGAAGTAATTTTCCACGATCTTCTTCCGTTCCATTTCGTACTGTGATACTTTTCGCTATGAACTGTACTGCAGCTAAGAACTAGGCCGGTGTGCTGTGGTCAAAAGTTGCGGGAATCACATTCATCTGCTTGGATTCGTTCACCAATTGCTGATTCGCTAGTTGAAATAATGAAATAAAGTTAGTTGTTCTCGTAAACAGCATTAGGGTTTTATAAGTATTGTTTCATCTTACATCTGAGCTTTTTGTTCTGTCATAGTTTTACAATAAAACTTGTTTCTCAACTGTGGTTGCTCCTTGCTTTAGCCAGTGTAACCCTTTTGTAATTAAGTGAAACAAGGAGCAAGAAACTGGTTCTGTCAAAGTACAGTTTTCTTTGTCTCATAATGGGACACTTGTATGTTCATATTTTCCATTCATTTTCATTGATATGATGGAATAGTAAAATCGTTGCAATTTGGTGCAAATCTCACTTCACCTGATCTCTTCTATCCTCATTAGAGAACAGTTCCTCACAAATACTTCGGTCCAAACAAACACCTGCCCTTTGAAAGAGACTTACAAAATCTTGAAACAATGTGAATGTGGATGCGGTAACACTTGTATCGTATATGATACACCGTTACCAACAGCTGTCGCACCTGTGCCAAGTCTAACATCAATAGCCTGTTGCTGCAAATTTTGAGTAAGTCTGTTACTAAGAAACTTAGAAAGTGTCGTACATTTAGATCTGCGAGCTCTGCTTTATTAGGAATTTTAACTTTCAGCATGTTATTATGCACACAAAACTACCTTTCCCATGAGGTTTCTCTCGCAAAAGAGTACTTTTCCTATAATAGGTGGGTCAGAGTCCCATAATAAAATAGTTCACTCGCAGTCCATCACTTACTCGCTTTTAATATCTCATTTATTGCGCAATCCGCTACATGGTGTTGTTAGTTCAAATCTGCTTTCTTGGTCTTCGTGCGTTTAGCTACCGGCCAGGTGTATGTGCGAGCAATGGATTCATTCTTGCATAGCTTCAATCAACGCGTTAAGAAGTTGAAATTGGTTGTGGCTGATTTCACCTAAAATGGCGGTGCGTATACAAAATAAAGAAAATCATTATTATTTCTGAGTCATATGGTTAAGATATTCGGTTTTAAATTGGGAGCAAGCGGTGCCAATACCTCCGGTGGGAATGGAAATACTTCACGATAAAACCACTTGTTTTTGCTTCAGTTAAAACCAATAAAAATAATGTCTTGACACTCCTTGCTGTAGTTCCTCCTTTGTAAATATGTTTTGTTCAGTGACTCATGTTCTAAAGAAGAGATTATAGAATTTAAGGAGCAATAACCAGACACAAACATTCAAACTATGTGACGATCATTTTAAATGTGGGTGTCCAGTTTAGCGGGTCACCTGCAGACCTGTTGAACCCCACTGTAGAGACAGATACAAAGACTTTTGTGCTACATGCGGTTGAAAGCGTTGCGTAATGGTTGCACTAAGCCTTGTCACTGCCCAGCGTTGGTATATTTTTTTCATGGGTTTAACCCATCTAAATTGCCGCACGCAAGACTGCTTGTTGCCTCCTGAACTTTACGGGCACCTTTCTTATCCGCAAGTCACAACAATGAATTACCTAATTAGTTTTGATGCTTATATATCATGCCAGTTATATGGCTACAGCATTAGGAGTCATAGTGTATTTCCATTTCCTTCAGATTGATTATAATAATATTAAAAACAATATTAGTCCGTCTTTTTTTGGCGACCAGAATGTAATTCGAAGTTAATTAGGAAGACCCTTATTAAATTCGATCCTTGTCTACGAATGGGGCCCTTGGAGTTAGTGAATAAGTTCTGAAGCAAAGCAGAACAATGCTGGTGAACCAGGATCTTTCAATTTATAGGTGACCGTGACAGCAAATTCACCATCACTCTGTTTTTAACAAACCACTGTTTTGGAATCTTGAGTGTCTCCATGCTAGGACTGCATGACTGCTAATCTGTCTGTATTGGCTTGGACAAGAAGGTGCTTTTCCGAAACAGATTGCTTTCCGTCTAGTTGATTTTGCCTTCAATTTCAAAGTCAGAGTGTTAGGTGCTCAATGCTTACCTCCTTACGGATAGATGACTTTCTGGTGTTCAACACAGATGTGGATAACTAGGAAATTGGCTAGCCAGACAGACAGTACACTTTGTAAGTAAATATCCAATTCATCCCATTGCTAGATTTGAGCCTAAAACTTTACACTTATCATAAAGTTCCTTTTTGTACTTAGCAGATCATAATGCAAGCAATACTAAATTGACTGATTTTCAACCGCTGAAGGATCCTGAATAATTCCGAGTTAAAACCAGCTGATGCGTTCTGTCACTTTTTATGTCCATAACCAGATGACGCCTTGTCATATTTTGTCTGACTTTGGCTTGTCATCGCTTACATAGAGTCTGAAAACGTTCTATCTAATTCCATCTTGTCTCACGTTCTTTCTGAGAACTTACGTTTCTAGATTCCCAGTCATAAATAGCAAAGTTTTGAACTCTGTCAGTCCATTCATGATAGAATTCATGTCAGAGTTCCGTCAATGGGTCGTTAGCCATGTAACAGTATGTCCAAACCTTAACGTCTAATGTGCTGTCTGATTTCCGACAGAACCAGACGTTCAGATCTCTGCGTCGGTATCCTAACGTCAATTCTCGTGTACTTTTTACACCCGACGGAAGTTGCAAATGTCATGTGGTTATATCTGCCTTTTGTTGCTATTTGTTTGCCGTTTTAACTTACGGTGGACGGAAATTTTCACTGTTAGACATGTTATCTACAGGAGAAATTTCTCCGGAAAATGTTTTAACTTCCCGTTGAAAATGGAAATATTTGTTGTTTTTGGATTCTACGGAGATGTTTGCCATTAGAACTCACGTGACTCAAACAGTGCTCGTGTAAATAAAGAATGTACCTGAAACCTAAGCGTGCAAATAAATCCAGCCGCAATCGGTAGTGTGTAAGCGTGGGTATAATGCTACACGATATAGAAGGTTTACTTACCTACTTTTCAGTCAAATAGGGTGATCTTCAAGAGAGAACTAGTCAGAAGCCCGATTATCCCACCCATAAAGGGGGGCGGACGTTGATCTGAAAGTAAGCTTTGTCACTGAATCACAATCAAGTCATACAAGCTCTTGCTCAAATCGCTCAGCCATTTTGACGTCATTAGCCCCAAGGTCAGCACATATAATTTCACATAAAAATTACGTTTGCCGTTTTTTTAATGGAACAAGTCAATTCGCGCAAACAGTTTAATTGTGCTTGCTAATTTTAGATAACTGAAGCGTACCTCAACTTCGGATCTGCTAACAATCGCTCATGTGTCCAAAAGATCGGTGTACTGGTGTTCCCTGATAATAACGCGTTTACCGACATAGACAATTTGTCCTACTGTTGGTACCGCATACCTGGTTAAATTCTTTTTCTTTTGATAAAATTATTCAAAATGCGGACATCTTGCGCAAAATGTAGCTCTGTTAGACAGCTGAGTCCACCCAAGTAGACAAACGATCTTTTGCAAGTAGGTTTCCCTCTCCAAATGCTGGGGTTTTCCCTCAAAGCGGACTTGATTGTTATGGATCTGGACTTTTTACCCGGAAGATGGCTCTGACAAATTTACATCTTTGTACTCAAAAAAGTTTCCTCAAGTCGTAAAAGTAAACCTCACAGAAGCAGACATCAGCAGTTCAAACTGGAGGGCTCGTAGACAGATATGCCTTCTGAAAACTTTGGAAGTACAACCCTAAACAGTGTGCCGACGTAAGCTAAATACCGCAAGGAAAATGGCTGATTCATAGATATCTTGCACCTTCGAAGCAAACCTTTTTAGACTAAAACTTTGCCAATTTAATCCGATTCGACAAAACCCAACTTAACGTATTTTCATCAGTCGGAGTAAATTCTGAACCGTTTTCTTCTCTATTCTTTGTGCTCCTGACAGCTGCATTTGAGATAATAATAAGCAAAAAACCAACCAAGTAGATTTATTGCAGTCGTTTGTTTGATACAGTGCTTTTTATCCTGTCTCTTTTTGGCGGACAATATCTAAAAAGTAAGAGGAGACATAATGCATCGATGAAACGATTTCCTCAAGAAACAAAACGACAAAAGCCTGTCTGATGCGTTTCTAGTTAAGGAGTTACCAATTTACCTCTTGTCCGAGATTCTTCCAGCCCCACTTAAACATTTCCTTAGATCTCAGCGATTACGTGGAGTAAGATTCATTTGGTTCGCTATGAAGATGGAGTATTCTATGAGCATTAGGGATTTGTAACTCGGTCAAAATGTACTTCTTCGCAAACAGAATTCTATACTCCGGTGATTAGAATGAATATCCACGGGCCCAACAAAAAAGCGTAGAGCGCAATGTAACGAAGAACATTTCAGCTTCAGTTAAGGATTGGAAGCAAGTATTTTTGAACAATCCTGTCAAAGTAACTAGTTCCGGTTATCTAACTGCTGAATACGGTTCCGCATTTCGCCGCTTAGAACAAGCAGCAAACAATATAAACTTGTTAATATTGACATGAATACCTGCATAATGCAACAGTGGCTTTTTATTTCACTATCGAGAGTACTCGGACACAAAGATTGAGAATGAACTTGTACTAATTGTCATTGGCACGGCAACTCTCAGTACATCATGCTCTCCGGAGGAGGTGGATTCCTCGCTGTGGGGTGTGCTTTTTATCAATGTGAAGCTAGCGTACCGTCCAAATCTGATTATCGATACCACTGGTAAACTCAAAAACATCTTCCATGTGAATATTTTAGTTCCCTTTGTGCGTTTTTACCAGTGAAACCTTAGGTAAGTCATATCAAGATGTAAACCTGTCCCTACATTGAAAGATGCACGTCAAAACTCTCATCTGACTCAAACACGTGAAAAAAGCAACACGAAAATTTTGTTCCTTACAACGCCAACGTGACTTCATCTTCAAACATTGGCTACTAAAGATCTGCCCTCAGAGTACTAAGCAGTCTTTTTTTGTTTATTTTCGCAGTCTAACTCTGTTTTATTTTGTGTAAATTAGTGATGCTTGCACTAAATTAAGCGTTTTTTTTTACTCTTTAGCATGAGTTAAAATTTATTACCTAAATTCGCTTATCCCATACATGGAAACCAGTGCATCTATTATGGGCAAGCGTAACCTAAACAGTGTCCCACGTTACCTGCAATTTTTTCTTAGAAAACCACTATCGATAGAGAGACGTTGCTTGACTGCATTAGAAGCAGTAGCAATACGTTGGTGAAGTCGGGTGCTTTGCATTCAAAAGCGATTCTTATGAATCGCGAGCGTAACTTCGTGGTGTGACACGTACCTATCGACCCAATCGCTTGACGTTCTTTTAGGCCGTCTTGAATCGTCTGAGTAAATGAGACGCGTTCCACTCACAACTGTCTGTCCGTATTTCCACCTCTTCAATCCTAACCATTCTCGTTTGTTCACCTCATTTTTATCCTTATTTTAATCAATGTACATGTACTGTCACAACGACAAGAACCCAATTAGAGTAGTGCTCGATGCTTTGTATTCTTCCTGAATCGTGGCATCTGGCTGCACGACAGTGGAATGGATAGCATCGTCGTTTGCAACCTCAAGCTCAGTGACCAAATTTCGTCTGAATTTGGCCCACAATGAACTCGCCCATCAATGTCATGTCCGACGTCGTTGCGGTTCTGTTTGTCGATGAGTTTGCGTAAACTACAACGCGATTTAGTGAAACCGTCCTTAAAGTCATGTTCATTTCACATTTATTTTAGATCAATGCACGAATCAGCAATGATGCGTCAGTGCAACAGCCGAAATCCGATAGTAACACAATGATCCACGTACTGTAAAACAACGTCATTCAAACCAAAAAGGTGCTAAAAGAATTCTCATGGATGAGCGATTGAGAGCGATTGATAGAATAGAAAAAATCAACAGACCACTGAGACTGATTAACCGTAATCATCCACTGAAATTTGGGGCGTTTGGTTGTGAAACCGATCATTCATTCAAAAGCTTCTGCTTTCAAATTGAATACTAAATCACGGAAGTTAGGCACTTTGACCCTAGTTCTCAGCCTTCAGAAAACGATGGCTCCCGGACGGTCTACTCATTTTAAAAACCTTATCTTTCTTTAATCTTGTCAGTAAAATGGACATGTCTGTCTGTATGACAGAATGTCGCAAAAAGTGATTGATTTTGAAAACAATTGCTGTGCGTTTCACGTCTCATTTCGGGCCTTCAGTCTTTCCTAATATGCCAAGTTTAGTTGTTAATAATTATTAGATAATGAAAGATGTCTATTATGGGTTTCGTAACCTCTTCGATAGTTCTCGCTTTGTGTGCTTTATCTATGTAACTTATGTAATGCCAATCAGCTCTAATTTGTCCTACCTTCTGTCACTGAATGACACATGACCTTTAGCACCTACCATAGCATGCCGAAGACTTTATTTGCTTTGACAGTTGAAGAAATTGCCTTGTGTAGCTTAATTAGTAGTGTGTGACTCGGCGGAAAGATTCACAAAAATTTCTTTCACACCATAGCCTTGAAAACAGTTTCTCCATAAACCTAAGTTATGCCACTTGGAGTTTCTTGCACTACACTGGTCTAGCTGAACTCAAATATATCTGGCAGATGTATGATGGTCACGAATCGCTCTCTGAGCTCTCTTTAAGCTAGGAGCTTAGGAACATTTAACGTGCAGGAACAAACTCTATGATTCACAAAATTTAAGTTGTAGGGTGTTCTATTAGCCTGATCCAAATGTTGTACTGACTGAACAAACATCTTCCCAAATCAGCCGGGTGGTGTTCACAGCAGGAATTACATTTCGCCCTTGGTGAATTGCGCTGCATCACTCAAAGAAGAAAGACCGCAATGAGTTAATCTTTTAACGGCGGTTATTACACTTCCATGCCCATCGTGCATCTTGATATTAAGCTGGCATAATTTCGGAAATTAATTTTGACCTTTTTAATGGGTAAATCATCTACATGGGTGTTCAGCGTGATCGTCACTTTTCTTATAATTTGACATGACACTAGTCGGCCACCATTCAGGCGCCCGTCCACTTCACAAGCCTGAGATTTTTACATTCGGTCATCCACACTGCCTCACCCTAAGGGACACACCCATTAAAATTTATATCAGATAAACCGATGTATCCGTGCCTTTTAGGATAAATTTCAAAGGCTTTTGTGTGCAGATATAGCAAAATATTTCTGGAAACGTTGGTAAAACACTTATTTGTGACAAATGGAGCGTCATAAAAAGAATCCCTTGTAAATATGTTTACTCGTTTCCGCACATACCACAGCTGTCACTTGAGTGTGAAGGTCAGTGTGGCAACCTCTTTTGATCAGTATCTTGTTAGTTGACGTTCACAAGGGAGAAACTTGCGCTGTGACGTTCAGTTAAACAGCTAAGGAAAAATACCTTTAAACTGATTGTCAGTGTGTCGAGCCAAATAGTTGACCAAATCTAACTTAGGTGAATTTTCAATTGGTCTTAGTGTGGAAAACTCGTAAGTCTTCAAAAAAGACAGAACTCTCAAGGAACTTGTGTGACTTTTACAAGACATTGGCTAAGAAATTTAAAAGCGGAAGTGTTAGACAGCAAGTAGGAATAGGAAGATTTAATATGCTAAGGAACAGAAGAATAGCTGCGGCCTAACACCAACAATCAATTATCAATTTCATCCATTTTATCTGTTTCTGGGCGCCGTACACTTGTTTGGAAGATAAAGCTGTAAACCTAGCAAAAAACTCTGTTTACCTGAACAAAGAAGCTTCCCCAAAACTTTATTTATCCTTCTGATGTGTTTTCTACCAAGAGGATGTTGCCCCAATCTTTTGAAAATACTTTGTAATTAGATATACCTTCGTCGTCGCTCGTCTTGATAATCTCTTCATGCTTCATCAACTTTTTCTGTATAATCGAAAAACTGGATAAGACCAGCCCAAACATTTAGCAGGTTCACTAAAGCACCACTACAACAGACATAATTACGACAGAAAAATGAAGACAACGACTTATGATCAATATCTTTAACGCTTTGTCGACATTGGTTGTAAACCACGTGATTTACGTAGTAGATAATGTTGTAAACCGAATGAAGATCCAAAATCATTCGCGTCTCATTAGATTTTATTCACTTCGATCACTTCCAATTCATTGTAGCTTATTAGTTTTATTAGGAAGAGATTGGGTGCCCTTTATTGGGTAATATTTACTCCTCTGAAGTGCAGAAATCACGCAGACTCTTATAACAACTACCCAAAAAGTTTAAAACATGGTCATATCCGCTGCTATGATGTTGATCAAGTGAAAGGTATATAAAGAAGACCACAAACTCAAGCGCCGTAAGTGAGTTGGATTAGAAGGACTAATTTCGAGAACATGAACTATTATCCTTCGAATGTTCTGTTAGATGCCATCAGTGATTGTCCACATGGTTTTGCCTGTACACTTAATCTTTGAACTCATATGTATCTTTCACTTGAACGTGTTATTAGTGATATATCTGAGCTGCGTAGTTTGGTTTGCAAACTTTTCATCACCATTCTGAGTAACACTGTCAGTGCTTTGTGTGTGGTCGTAACTTATAAATGGAATTACAAGGAGTTTGTGCGGTCATTGGTTTTCGTAGGATCCACAAGCCCAAACTGATATGGACTTGTCACAGATGACCGGGGCCAGCCTTCCTGAAGCATTTTTGAATGATCTAATTCCTGATTGGTGGATATGCAGATTACTGGGCTTTTGTCATCATGAGTCTTCAAACTCTCATGACAAAAATTATGAACCTTGGTCTAATAGCGAGCGATTGCCTACCAGCGGACTGTTGCTATCGGCGTTTGCGATGGGTATTGTAACGAACTCCTTCCAGTACTCACCTTTATTTGGAGAGCACGTATTCACTGTCAAAGCAGTAGTTAGTCTTCCCGTAGCTCACGAAGAACCTTACTGGCGATGTCAGCTTAATGTACAGTCATGGTGGGTCAGCGGCTTTTGAGGTGAGTGAGTCTTTTAGTTTGCCATGCAAGTCTCAGTGCGAACTGTAAATTCTTTTCGAGCGTTTGTGTGGTTGGAAAATTATACAACCAAGGCGTGCAACTGGCCACAACTTTCGAAATGTTGCTGTCTTCTTAGCTTGCTTGTCAAAGCTCTCGTAAGCGCATGTTCATTGCACACGCACCACCGGTGCATATTCTGTATTCTCACGGATAAAACCGCAGGTCACGTGATCTTATGGGTACAAATCGGTAAGAATTGTGGGCAACAAACGCCTTCGAGACGTACCTATGGTGTTTGTTTAACAAGGAATTCGGGAACACCTACCTGTGCATAGTCCATGCTGAAGACTGTAACGCATTCAACTGGATTGTGTGACCCACAATGGGGTTTACTAAGTGCGCATTGAAATAAGTACACTTTATTGAAGCCACTTGGATGTCGAAATACCTGTAAATTAAGTCTGCATTAGAGCTGTATTTACCGCATCCTACAGCATGCTTCGTTACATATTTTTCTTAATTTCGAGAAAAATTTCCTTTTAAAAATGTGGAACACAAACGCTGGTGTTACATGCATTATGAGAAATTTAAATAGATTTTAAACGTCCGCAGTGTTCACTCTATTATTTCAAAAGAACACGAGATATGCCGCTAGTTCAGTTTACGTCCACCTCTGTTTCACTTGCTCCAGGGCACTTGCGAATCGGTACTGATATAATTCACACTGTGACGGTTCGAATTTTTCATGTTTTGCCCACCATTTGTTTTTCGACCTCTCCGCTTATGCTTTACGCATGGAGATATTTTTTGGACTTTCATTATGGGCAGCTGTTCACATGGAAATTCACCCATGTTGAAGAATTCCTTACAGCTTTTCAGTCTTTGCACCACTGTTGCAGGCTCTCAAATGGGCTGGAAAGACAAAACGTTTAGAAATGTTACATAAGTATTGTTAAACTGACAGCGACAAAACCCCAAAGCTGTGTGGAATGCACGAAAATGATATTGGAAACATCACATCTTAATTTTCTCGGGCTCATCAATACTCAGAACACTTGGAATTAGCATGCCAGCGCGAGAATATTGCGGCACAAAAAACATACTGGTGTTTGCAACTGATTTGGTTGAATAAATCTGACGCGGACTAAGCGTCCAAAGGGCACAAATTGCTGTCAGAAGCACCCTGGACAAATTAACAAGTCAGCCATGCGGTTAAAAAATAGGACAGTCTATCTTACTTGTGGCCAAAACATACAGTCTAGGATTTTAAATAAAGATCTTATGGTTTCAGCTCCAACACTGATGTATAGTAGTATGCACTGCGCAAAATTGACCATTCTGTTACCAATAGACCCAAGGCCCTCTTTATTGGAGTTAATTCTGTGTGCGGGTGCCACAAGCTCTGCTTATTCGGTTACGCAGGTAGCACTACTAAGGTAAACGCTAAGTAGTGCTTCGCCATCATTCTTTGGGAAATTGAAACCAAAAGTTATACTCCACATTGCCATGGGCTTCAGTATACTCGTAGCCCATATTTGAGAGTCTTCAAGAAATGGGACTTTTCTAATAGCATATCGTATGCAAACTTAACAAGCTATCCACAGACATTCTCTTGGGACTAGAACCTTAGATAGAGCAGTAAAACCAACGGGCTGCAATAACTCAACTGTGCACATGGTCCTTTTGTGTTGTAGAATTGCATTTTGGCAGAATGTAGTGCTGACTGGAGATTAATGCTGTCACTGATATGTCTCTTTATTTCAATATTTCGACCCATGACAGGCTGGAGGATTCTAAAAAACTTCTATCCTGTATACATCAACTGATCAGTAGTCGTGTTTTCTCATTCTTGCAGTTAGCGGACGAACCTTATTACGGACGTTTGCCAGTAAATTTTATTCATCCTTCTAACGCAAGTTACATGTTATCCTCATTTTTGTTCGGGTTCCCTTATTTTTGGACGATGCTATTCGTTCGGGGTAGTAATGAGTTCTTTTTTGAGTAAATAAACATCCATCCAATATTGGGCTGTAGTGCAATTTTGACAGTTCCTGTGAAATATTGTCGTGCCAACTTGCCTACCACAGGTTTGCCTACCCGTAAGTTAAAAAAGGCAATCTTAGTGAGTGGGTTTCGCGCTTGTTTCTGTCATAACACATCCGAGTTCCAAGACCCATGTGATGCTTTGTGGTAAGATCATTCTACAACAAACTGAGCAAGTTCGGTTCCAGAAGCATCCAACTGAGCATCAGAGTCACATCTTACATTCGGCCAGTCTGCACAGGCACGAACAGGTAGACCATACCTCTGTCTGCATCTGACTCTACATGACGGTTTTTCTCTTTTGAGATCTCTACTGGAAGCAGTTTAAAATTACTGACTCCTTTCAGATAAGAATGCCATATTGTTTTCTCCGTTGCAAATCTGTTGTGGTAAAGTTAGGTTTGAGAACCTTGTTGCACAAAGTGAAGGTGGAGTGGGGTTGGACGAACATTGACTAATTTAGCAGTCAGGCGTGAAAAACAAGCTGACGTAAAATCACTTCTTATAAAGTACTAAAATAGTAAACAATTGTCCTCAGATGTTGCACTGCAACATGGGGTTCAAATTTCAATTTACTGATGTAGAACAAGCTTTCAAACTGTGTTTTTCATCCCGCTGAGTCACGTCCTGTATCTTAAGTTTTTTTCAACAGATTCTTTGCTCTCAATTTCGAGTGCAAATGTAACATGCACTGGTGCGTCAAGTAATAGACGTCCATCACTGTACTATATTATCACACTTTTATAAACCTTATTCTTAGACTACCTCGATCATGAGGTTTCACCTGACACTAGCGTCAACTTCTAGAATGGGGGTTTCACATAAAAGAGATTTTGAGGACTGGACGTCCTAACATAACTTAGACTATCAGGAAGGAAAGACTGACCTGAAATTCTCCGGCAAGAAAACTGATAAGTACTTCTTTGTGAAGCTGTAAAATCTGTATATCTGAATTCAGCACACCCGACATCAATAAAGTCTCCTAATGAAGTATTTTTTTTGTATATTTTTACCGCTAACCGGTCTGCACTAATGCACGAAGTCATAAAAGTAAGTGGAATGAGGTAGAAATTGTAGCTGGGTTTAGGACATTATCGCTGAACCTTAATCCTGGCTAGATACAGACGAAAAGGTTGAAGAGCTTACACCAACTGACTTCATGGTGCGTATACCATACAGAAATGATGGGAGAATGGTTAGGGCCATTGCACTTGCAAAACTGAATGCAGCGCGACTAGAGGGAAGAACATATTAACGCCCAAAAACCAAGAGTGTAATGTGCGTCCTCAAATAAGGAGAATAGCTTGTTTTCGGACTACAAAAGTCAACAAACAACCACATTTTTGGTACAACTTGCTGGAAGATGTCATCATAACAAATCTATATTGATTTTTTTCGATAATTCAATTCATCAAACGCTTACTGAACCGCCAAAATGGTTCGCTAGAATTAGTTAGCGATTGTTTTTTTGGACATATCCATGGTCAAGCGTTAGTGTAACATATCAGACGAACCACAAGGAATAGAAAGAGTCAGGCAACATCACAATTACAACTTATGTGAACAAAAGGCATGAGTGATAAAGAGCGCCCATTCAAAGCTTCTTCTTAGGGAACACATGACCGTTTCATCATGCTATCAGAAGCAACACAAACAACACAAAGTGCTGGAGCCTACTAATAGGTTTAAATACCAGGCCTTGGTGCCCTAATGACATGTATGAAATAAAAACCAGAAGAGGACAGTGGAAAGCTTTCAGGAAAATGCTATGCAGTGAGACTGACATTTCCAATGAATTTGCTAAAATGAAAAAGGTTTGCTACAGGAATCGACTCTGTAGCACTTTTATCGCTTATTTAAAGCGTTTGAATGCAAGAGTAAAGACTGGTAACAATACCTACATGCTCCAAGACGCGGAAAATTACCGTCGTGTGAAAAGTTTGAACAAGAGTCCACAGAAGACAGAGCTCTAATCAAAAGCGTTCCGCAGCTTCCAATTTTCCAAGCCAACGATGAGGATAAAACATCGGTGCTGTCACAGGCGAATTCCGTGTCCCCACAGCAATAGAAACCGCCGAAGCAAATTTATTGGGTTCACCTGGCTCTTACTTTAAGTACTAGATAACTAGGGTCGAGGTCGTGGCAGATTTGGGTGCCATATTTACTAGAGATTTCTAACAAGCTGTGCACTAGCATAGTCCAAAAGTACGATGGAACACAGTGTTTCTAACCGTAGCCCCGATGTACTTATGCAACTGCGAGAGGCTTTTGTCATATTCAAACAAGGGTGGAGGTACGTGCGTGGGCACCTTATCTTTTGGAGGACGCTGCGGTAATAGACCTAATTCAGAAATGTTTATCTAGTTTTCTTCCCGGTTTAAAAGCGAAGCTTATGAAGTAAAGTAGGAATGTCCGGAATCGTTCTTGATGCAACTTAGGCGATTGAGAGCGCACCAGATGAAAGTACTTTGGACATGCATGAGAGCAATCTACGGATTACCTGTTTCCATCTGCTAACTGTATACTATATACCAAACGCTCCGACATAAAATCACTGGAACACAACTACAATTAAGGAATCTTTAACGGGGTAGATATTTTTTACGTAAGTTCTCTGAATATAATGCAGACCAACAGTGTCACACAACAATGTCACGTGTGCTGGCCGATACTGCTCCTAAGCTCAGTAACAAAAGAATGATTTATGTTCACGCAGCCATTTTTTATGAATCTCCCTTGTTTACAACTCAGATTTTGAGATTCTTACTAAGTGTATGACGTTGCGTCCTTAAATGCTTTACATAGTCTGCACCACTTCTCAGGAACACTAGGCCTGCTTGACGACTCTCCGAAACCTTCGGCGGGTTGTGCATCTGGAATGCAACAGTTCTAGGACCCGTGTTATTGATGCATCTAGCGGCAGTTTTCCAGAAAGCTTTGAATTTGTCCAACACTAGCTGGGAGGATTTGGTGTAATCAGAGCCTCCCCGAGGGAGACTGTTGGGAATCGATAGAAATCAACGACATATTGGGAAGGGAATAAAGGTACAGATTCCAAAAATCTATGTCGGCACCCTATGATTTCGTAAGGAGTTTCTTTGAGGCCACATCCAGCTTTGTTTCATTGGCCCACTTCTTCGGTCAACGTCCATTTGAGGTTTGCAACTCAGTTACCGTGGTTACCGAGATTCATTTGGCAAACCCCGTGACTCTATCGAAAAGTGTTTACCAGACTGCCTGTCTGTAAGTCAACCGTTCAAGACAAGTTATATTTAGTTTAGATGGGCATTTTAAAGTTTCAAGTCCTGCGCATCATAAATAATGACCCTGGTTCTCCAAGCTGAGGACGACTAAGGAAGCTGCTATACTGCTTCGACCCTTTGACGCAGTTAAAAAGGCTTTAATAAACTAAGTTGGGCGAATCGTCTGTCAATGCTGTGTTGCCATAGCAACAGTCCACGATGCTAGCCAAGATTTTATAATCTCGTTTTGGAAATGTGAGTGTGACAAAAACAAGCCGTGTCCCGAAAAGCTTTGAGTAAGCTTTTGCCTAGCAGCAATAGGTAGTGAGTGTCTTAAGCAACATAACCTATCGTTCACCGAAAGGTTTCAGACAGGCAAATGTGAGAAGGCTTGGTACATCAAAATGGTCACATGAAAATTTAAGCATAGTGCTGTTTGATGTTCCTTTAGGTTAACAGCCGAAGCGATCCTATTATTGAGAGAGTAGTTCCGCATCGTGGATGTTTACTAAGCCTCAGGTTATTGCAGCAAAATTTGACAGATTTTGTTGGTTTCAAATCAGAAATGAAGTTCACTTTGCTGATATACCAATTAGGCATGCATAACGGGTTCAAATAATAGGAAAATCTTGAAGAATAAGCGGTTAGAACACGATAGGTGCATTGGTTTGGATACATTTGATTTGGCTGCTGGTGATTTTCGTCCCCGTTGCTTTACTGAAAGTTGCCGCATCTTGGATAAAACTATCAGGATCTGTGATAGCGTTAAATGCTTCATTTGGCTATAAGGTCGGAAAACATCCGTCGCTGCAGAGGAGGGGAATTCGGACTGGGGTCTCAAAGGCTGACGAATACTGAGATAGGCACCGTGGACCTGGAAAACCAATTGAAATGATAATTTATTCATTTAAATGTGCGGTATAATACTCTGTAGTTAACATGTACTGAGAGGCATGTTATGTCGTTGGCGATAACGGTTTTTGTCTGAGCAGCTTTTGTATGCGGTCGTGCTGACAGCTAGTAGATATTTGAGGCTCACTTGAAGACCGAAGAGAGTTTTTGTTTCTGTTCCTGGTATCCATCATAATGACCTTCCTCAGATTTTTCTGCCAGCCGCTTCATGAAGATTGATGCCAATAGTACAAAACTCCGGTCAGAGTACGGATTTTTGTCGATCGCTAATTTGAAGCGCACTCGTCTCACAGTAGTGAAATGAAACAGTTCCTACATTGGTTTTTTAACACTGATACCTAAAGTAAGTTTGAAAACATACCCAGTCATTTAGATTTTCGATTTTAGTAGCCTTGGTTCATCGGCATGTATAGAGTCTGGTCCACTTCCGATATTAACCAGTGCTATCAGTTTGATAGAGACCCACGTTATTATTACGAATTGATTGTTCGGCCCCTTCGTTGGAGCGAGATGGCCCAAGTGGTTAGAGCGCGAATTTACTGACCGGATGGTCGGTGGTTCGAACCCAACCTCTGCCACTCGACTTCCCCTGTCTAGGCTTGGGCGACCTGACAGTATCCCAGCCCTTGTGCCTCCTTCGTGTGGCATGGCAGCTAGGCACCGAAAGGGTGCTACAGCTGAACGACTTCGTTGCCACAGGTAAGATTTTGGACAGATCAGGTATCTATGAGATAATTTTGATGCTTTTAAAAAATCTTAGAGATGTGGTTCGCTTTGATAATGGGTTACTAGAGCGGTTGCTAATAACTGGTCCATATTACCTTGAGCCGAGCTGGTCCACATGCCTGCATTGCTTGTTACCAAAGTGACAGTAAATGTGCGTGATCACAAAAGTAAGTAGTGATACGGAAATATACTGTTGACAGTGGTATTCGGATTTTGGACCTTTTGGTCTTTTAACACTAGTGACAGCAATTTAGAGAGACGTAGTGACAAGGTGTGTATTTGACTGAATTCGTTTCTTAGCGCATGAATGCTCCTGATGGGACGAGATGCAGACTGTGCACCACCAGAAATCCCTGCGTTACTAGACAGTCAGTGGAAGTTTCTTTATTTGAAAATCGCACAAAGTGAACAGACCCATTCGTACAATAGAAAGGCCTTAATCCTCGTTCGGTCGCCTTGTTGCAAGAGAAGAGTTCATGACTGGAACAGAGTCGGAAGTTCACTGAGTGATTTGAGCTTTGTAAATCGTAGAATTGGTTATCCGTCTCAAAATCAGTTGACTGACTTTTACTGGGTTCCAGATCCGTAGAATACACTGTGAAATTTTGGCTCCCGCGGTCAGTGTCAGATGTCCTTGAAAACTTCAACGGACGCGCTCGGGATCAAATCATAGAAGTTTTGTAGAAAGTGGTGTCCACTACCTTAATATTTTCAACAAGGAAACAAATAAAAGCCTGAGACGTTAGTCTGATAAAACAGCACTGTCCACACACCGCGTCATTCAATTCCCCTAGATTCGCTTGCAGTAACTCAGCCCTCGACTACGCTTAAGTTATTGTCCTGCTCTATACAGCGGAAAAAAATTCTCTGGCGCTCAATCAAAGATATACTTCGTTCGGAGACAAAGGGAAGCAAAAGCTTCTGCGAAACAATATCAGGTCGTGTGTACGGTGCAGAATAATTTTCTTCGGGAAAACAGACATGATTTTAAATTGTTCTGCGCGCGGCATCATGTGTCAATATTGATCGTCCACTCGAAGCTGTTTTTGATTGTCAATATTTTTCTTTCACATGCATGCATTACGCACTCACATATCTTCGGTGTTGATTTTCTCTTTAAAAAAGCGTCCCGTTTTGTCTAAAGAATAAGGATAAGCTTCAGTGTCTCACTGCAAACCACCGCAGAAATATAGGGAACATCGATTTGGTTTACTGTGACGGAAAAGCGCTACAAAATTTTCGCTTTTCTTCTCCTGTTGATGCAAATATTTGATTTCATGATATGGGTTCTGAAAGCGAAAAAGCAAGCCCTTATCTGGTATTCGGTTTTATTGACAATTTTCAGAGATAACAAAGTGCATCCAGTAAAACATGCCGAAAAATAAATTTTGTTATTTTGGTTTTTGAAAGTATCACACTAAGCGCTGACGTTTTATAATCTTCGGGTGCTGTTCGATAACTTAATGTTTACGACCACTTTAGGTACATTGCGGTTGGTCCTGTTGAAACGCATCCTCTTGTGATGACGTGCTACGTCAAGAGCTAGTGTCTAGCGTTAAAAAGGCAGATAAGTCTTCATCCTAATCGATTAATTCCATGCGTTCTCCTGCTAACAAGAAAATCTCAACTGCGAGCTTGTCAGTTGAGTTCTCAGTTTGGTGTTTACTTTCGAATAAACCGCTAGTTTAAACATGTAACCAGACGCTATTCTAGCCTGACAAATTTAGTGATTGTTTTTAACCACTGACCAGGTGCACCTATTCATCTGAATACCACGCAAAGCCAAGGAACTGTCCGAGGACAACAATACTGCCGAGGGACTATTCAGTCTCCGTGAATCCTCCCTGAAAAAGCACCATCCTAAGTTAGGTCCTTCACAAAATCCTAGTCGTGAACCCGGGTGCCTGCTCCTGCCACTAGTGCTTCTATATCAGGGCTATAAAATATACTCTTCCTTTTACATAATCAAACGCTTTAAACAACGAAGCGTTGATATAGGGGACGGCATAGGCCAAAGGATAGATGTAATTTTGAATTGGTTTTTGATGCTGTAGCTCAGTAGTCAGTATTTTTGCCAGAGGGCACTGAGAGAATCCCCTAGCATCTCTCACTCTCGAAATAGACTGCACATGTATCAATGACGTTAGTTCATCTTGGGAGTTTGTGAGTATTCCACCTCCGGTAAAATAGCTCCCCCTTTGTTAGTTGCCAGTGTGCCGACTCCGGAGCATGGTGCCACTCTTCCTAAATGTTATCATATTGCTCCATCCCGACTGCAATAATGAAGGAATTGATTCAGTAAACCCCGTAAATTCCTCGTGCTCCAAACTCAGTAACTCATCCACGAGACCCGTTGTAGCCCTTAAAGCTCCCACAATCTCTTCATCGTGATCCTCCAGATATGTTTCGCGACCACCGAATTCCCTATACCATAGGACTTTGAAATCTGCTATCGTCAGCTAGTTAAGTGTATGCAAGCATGCTTGTCCCCGGAGAAGCCAAAAACCCGAGTCTTTGCAAATGATTTAAGAGCAACCATCATCCTTTGGCATCCATCATCCGTCCCTTTGGCACTACAATAGCTGTGGTAACACTCAGTCGAGATGCCAGTCGTCGAGCTGACGTGCTGCGCGATTAGAAGTAGATTCTTGATTCTCGGAAAACTGATGTATCTTGTTAACAAAGTCATCTCACTACAACCGCACTACTTAAGCCGAACGAGGCTATTTTTTATGGTTGCTGTCTATTGAAGATGACTGTTTGACAACGGGCAGAAGAAAATTTGCAACCGTGATTTATGCAGTTACAGAAGGCTAAACCATAAAAACTTAAACCAGAATGCCGGTTGATGACACCACACAATGTTTATCCGTATTGTTAATCGTCACACATTAAATAGGCTTTAGACTGTCTCATTGTTAGTGTTGTCCCTAACTTGGCAGAAGGTTCAGAGTGGTAAGAATATATTTACCGTGAGGTACCCCAAACCTTGGAATACCAGTTGGTGTTCTCAGGGTAGTACATTCCGGATGCGTTTTGAAAAATTTTACCATTAAAATTTCCCAGCATAGTTGAATTGGTACAAAAAGGTAAAACAAAACTAAAAGGATACATGCTGGCTCACAAACGTCAGCGACTCAAGCCTAGGATACTGCCGATCTGAAGAGACCAAAATTATTGCGTGCGGTACTTTTTCCCATTGAAATACTGGGGCAATCGCCTTTTATCTGTACACACTGTTTATCACCTCACAAAATTGTGTGGAATAGTTTCATGAAATGAGCCAAACAGACTACCCTAAAACTGTCACTCTTACTTTGTTTTGCCAACGATAGCCTAGAACCATACACTTCCCTTGTTGGGCTCTTGAGAATTCCTCGAATACCGACAGAAGGAACTGCTTGTAATAACGATCGTAATATTTGCACTGGCGCTCGATCAAAATGTATCTGTGGATGGCGCCTTTCTTTCAGCTACTCGTAGACTGAGCAAAGAAACTGAAATCGACACTAAACCAAGAGAAGACCCGTATAGATGAGTGAACTGCAACAAACAATCGAAGGCCAACAAAGTTGTGTGTGATGGAAATCTAGTCCAGTAAGTGAAGCCAATCTATGTTGAAAACCTGAGATGCACTCTGCAGCTGTTTTATCTTTATCTGGAATCATCACTGGTGCGAATCACACGAACATCCAAAAAGTCTCAAACCTGCAGATTCCTTGTTAGTAGTTTGGACACTTGGTCGCTCGGCAACGAACGGCTGATCAGCAGTGTGATTAACTCGCACTCCTTCAATCACGGAAACCATATCACGTGGCCATGTATTGACTGGCTCCTTAGGCAACAACTTCTCAGACAGAAGTTTTAGTGTGCTACGCCCATACAACATGCTGTGACCGTGGCGTATCACACCAAGTGAAACATAAGTCAGTCTGCTGCAGTATACTCAGTTGAAGAACATCATAAACGCAAAATTCAGCTGAGATTCAGCTGAGTCTCCCGTGAAAACCAAATGGATATGTAGATGGGTGCAGTGCGCTAATTTCTTGCAACCTAAGTAGAACATAAGGCCAAGGGAAGATCGAGGACTTTGCCTACTTAATGAACCCCAGGAAGGCGCAACCTGTTATGGGGTGCAGAAGAGTTTTTAGCAATCTTATAAATAGTGTCACCCATAGACCCACTTTCAGCACGGCCGCTGTTCTAAAACTTCTAGAAAGATTAATTTTAGATTGGGCTAAAAACACCTCAGTGGATACTTCGATTAAGGTGAGGTCATATCGATTCACTCTATATAGCTGTTAGGCTTTAAGGAAGAGATCATTAGAAGGCGAAGGTAAGAAAGTTGAAGCTGGCTATGCAGATTTCATAAATATCTTCAAATCGCCTAGCCCCCAAGTTCTGATTCAAAACATCTGAGCTTACAGGTTATATCCTTAATTGTATTGACAATTTCTAAACACTGAAATGGGTCGCAGATGTGCTGTATTGATAGAGGACAGACTTCTCCAGGGTTTGGTGCTGGGGTCATTCTTGTTCCCTATACAAAATTATGATTTGGCTGTACTGTTTAACACCCCCCCCCCCAAGGGAGGTTTGTGGATTTTGAGGTAGATCCTGTTAAACCCCCCCCCAACGGATGGTTTGGGGACTTTTGGGTAGATCCACGCCAACAAAAAACTACAGGATTACCTTTGCCCACAGATTCGTTATAAGAGAAAGGGAAGTTTCTAATGAGTGTTGAGTGATGTCAACTTCACCAAATTTGTATCCAAAGGCGGAGATGCTTCAGATGACCAAGATCCGAAAAAGACCTGAGTATTTACGTCACTGATGATTTCTCACCCAGCAGAGAGTGCACTAATGCAGAGATGAAGGGTAATTGAACCTTGACAAAGTTCATGTTTACTGTTTCTAACCCCGAATCACAGGTACATCTGTTTCCTACAAGGAGCTTATTAGGACTCACCTTGAATTCGGGGCACATGAGTTGGTGTCTTATCACATAAACGATTCCATTCCATTAGGAAAAATCTACAGGCAGTTTTCGGCATGAGAGATGGGGTTTATGATTCTGTATTGTAAATTCTTAAACGGTTGTTAGTCAAAGGTAGGAGGTTTGGACAGACGTCTCCATTTAGTACCATGAGCAGCCTGTTAATGTGTATGAGGACAGCCTTCTTCAAAGAAATTTGAACATGAGTCCAGCTTTTGCAACCCTAGGAATCTGAACTCATTATTTTTACATCACGTTACTAACTTGTGCATGTCCCGATAAGCCTTAGTGTGCGTCACTTCTTGAATTGAGCACACACGTGCCGTAAGCTACACCAGAAAAAGTGGCGACACCAGTAAGGACGAGTTCAAAACGATGCAACGCAAAAAGGACAGGAGTATAAAAACAAATCTTTCAAACCACTCAGTTGGTGAAAACTGTCCAACAGTCCATGACCGGTTTCACCCTTTATGGCGACTCATTGGGTAGACGAATTCCTCACTTCTTCGTCAACTTTCTGTTCTGCTTGAACCCAGTTTGGGCAGATTTCCATATATACACTCATCTGTATATCAAATTGATTTTCACGGGAGACTCAAATCAATCTCTCGTTTATGATATTTTTCAACTGGATGTGCTGCATCAGACCGCCTCATGTTTCAATTGGCGAAATATCCGAGAAATCGCAGTATTTTTCGTGAAAATGCACACGTTTTCGGTTCAGAGGGCGATTAATGAACCGGAACGCCTTCAAAGTACATACTTGCTTAATGAATGGCTCTCCAATGGTTGAGCAGTACCATTACCTTCCTTCTTTTTTCAGGTAAAGCCACACAGAATCCATTGGTCGAGACAATATGGCATTTTTTCCAAAGTCATCACAATCTATCTACGACTGCTTACTTTTAAAACAATACTGCAGATATCCAGCTAATTCTGAGAGGATCGCGCGTGCATCAGACCGCTCATGTTTCAATTGGCGAAATATCCGAGAAATCGCAGTATTTTTCGTGAAAATGCACACGTTTTCGGTTCAGAGGGCGATTAATGAACCGGAACGCCTTCAAAGTACATACTTGCTTAATGAATGGCTCTCCAATGGTTGAGCAGTACCATTACCTTCCTTCTTTTTTCAGGTAAAGCCACACAGAATCCATTGGTCGAGACAATATGGCATTTTTTCCAAAGTCATCACAATCTATCTACGACTGCTTACTTTTAAAACAATACTGCAGATATCCAGCTAATTCTGAGAGGATCGCGCGTGACGGATGATATGACAGCCCCGAGAAATGCCACAGATTAAGTACCTGGTTTACGTCATTAATTAGGCATCCCAAAGTTACCCCAGCTCATACATTAGCTTTATCATAACTACCGTCATGACAAACAGTCCCTCTAGAAAGAGCGCCGCATATCGAGTGTGGAAAGTCATATTTGTCTGAAGCGTCCCCATAGAGCAGCATCTCATTCCAGGAAAGGTGGCTCTGCCCACGACCACTTTGTTACAAGAGTGAAAAATAATCTTTGGAATCATGAGGTATGGCATACACATAAATCGATTATGACTTGGAGGCCGTTGCAATACTATGCCTGAGGGACATACTCCGATTAATGAATTAGCTGATTTGGGGTTTCTACTGTCACGCAAACAGCCCATAAGTCGCATGCTACTGAATGCTTCCATAAACGAGGCAACGAATTTTTCCGCGCTGCAATGAGTTGATGAAAGAATGATTGTGCTGCTTGCTTTCTAGTTCTACAGTTTCCAAAAAATAGCATTGCTTGTGTAGTTCTGCTACTGTCAAAATCTAAATCTATTAAAACTGTTGAAAATGCAACACTTATTACTTTGTACCATTCAAATGGTTATGCCACCCAGCATATCAAAAAGATATGGAATTTAATTGCCAAAAGCGTCGCGGGGGAACTGGTTATTTCTGAAGACCTAGGTTGTTCCTGTAGTTCATCACCGGATGGAAAATATTCTTCCACGTATTGCTTTTCCACAAATTCGACCGCCCCCCTTTCATCTGCCTGTGTAGGCCCACTATACATAGCGTTTGTCTGCCTACTCATGAGTAGTTCACTTTCTTTGCGGAACGCCTTGTAGATCAGTCATTTGACGCTCCCTAATCTCTCAGTTGCAGTCAGTATACTTTCTGTGAGCCCGGTGAGTCTATCAGTTAGGAAGGTCTACGCCACTTTTTCAGAAATATCCAATCTGGAAACCCGAACACCGCAGTGTGAATACCAATCATATCCCAGGCAACAATAGACAATTTGGTGAGAATCGCCTTCAATAAGAGCATTGAGAGGCGGTGTCGCCAATAGACCAGGCAAACTAAATACAATATGCCCATTGTGGTAAGGCTTGCTGCAACTCGAATTTGGGACGAAGACTACTGACTACATCGGTGATGGCTGTACACAGGCATGTGAGGCTCAGGTGTGGCCTGGGAACTCCCTTCGGCGGTTGAATAGCTGGAAGGTACCTATGGCATGATCGATGCGCTGAGTTCCACAAAACAAGACTGATGCAGCTATAACAAGCGGTAACAATGACAATGAAGCTAAGCGACAGTTCAGTACAACTGCCGATGCGGTAAAGCCGATAAGTCGGACGCAATGCTACAGAAAACAGAGCAAGCTCTCTCTCTCTCTCTGATGATAGATATTTTAGTCATATCCATTTAAACTTATTGAATGGTTTAGAAAACTTCGTGGTTTCAACCGCTTCTCGGAAGATGGTTTGGCTTTAAGATGATACAGTGAATAGAAAGGCGCGTAACGTGACAGACACCTATAGTGGAATTGTTCAGAACCTGAGCACATGATCTCAGCGTGACCCAGTTATCGCTAATGTGTGGGACTGTATTATGCCGCCATTCTCGGATGCACAGCACTGCCCAGTATGCCCAGTCAACAATAGTTGAGCAGTTTCGTGGTTTTTCGTCAGCAATCTATCCGCTGTCTCTTAATGAACGTCCCGTAAATTTTTGCATTTAATTATTTAAGCATATCTGCTTAAATGTGGTCAGACACACAGTTGATGGCAAGGTCACGAAGCAGTAAATCCTTCACATGCTCTTTGCCGAAGGTTTTTTGACGCCTGCTGTGGTCTTTGAAAATGCCAAAATTTCAACTCCCTATTTTTGGGTCACCAAGCTGGACAACAGCATCAGTAGCTAGGGCAAAATTCTACGTAAGAATTTATACCTTCTCTGGATAACTACTATTGACCGGGGCATCTAGTATGCAGGACAGCAGTTAAGTAGGAAGTAATGAAACTCTCCAGACTAGTGGCCTCTACACGAAAGGGTCTCCATTGAGGTTAATAATGCATAATAATTTACACTGCCATGTTTTAGGACGTTTACGTATTGGACGTAAAATGAGGGGTTATGGTGCGACCACTTTGCAATGAAAAGGGATGGGCTGAAGAGCTTAATAACATTAGTTTATATAAGAACCAGAAGTTTCCCCATAAGTGGAGCGAATGTGTAATGCTGCTGGTCTGTGAACATTACTGAATTTGTCTCATTAGGCTTCTCCAGCCCACTAGTCTGCCAAGACAGACTTTGGTCAATCCACGTAATTTTGGACAATAAAGAATGCTAATTTCCCCTCTTCAGGGCAGTAGCCTCTTCTTTCTTGAATCTATTTTTTGAAGTAACTGAAATTCACGTTAGAAAATCCCAACTACGCTGAAACTAAACTCGCTTTTGCTGCGGGAGTTTGCCCATCTGATGAGCCTCAAGAAGTGTGAAACTAGTAGTCGGCTGTGAGGCTGTTTTCTCCAACCGTATAGGTAATACGCTACGCCAGAAACACAGTACGGTAATCCTTCTCATGTTATGGAAATCTTAGTGAACGTCTCAACTTCGGCTGCCTCAGAGATGGAGGCGAGCTTAAGGTGAGCAGTGAAAACTCACTCACTGGCATCATCATCATCATCGACTTAGTGCTGGCTCAACACAATCATTCCGAGGTGCCTACACCTCCAGACATTCACTCAGGCAATCTGGATAGAAACTGACAACAAGAACGCCACTGACATTGGGTGGCAGCCAAATCTCACAGTGTCTCCAACCAGGCACAGTGAGGATCACGCGGTCCCCATCCTGGAAGGCGAGTAGCACCGACAGCACCCAAGCGTTTCGTGAATCTCCTTCGACTCCTCTGCCAAGTCAAGGGTTGCCAGCTCTCCGTTTACTCAACCACTGGGGTGCGGTTTATGTCGGATTTTGAAATTTAAGCACCCGTCGGATATCAGAAAACAGGTCGCTAACAAGTGCAACCTTTACCACTATAGGGGTGAAATAACGCGTCTATGGGAGGTCCCGATAACTGGATATGGTCCTGTTGAATTCAGTTATTTGAAATGGATAGCTCAGTCACTGTTTCAGTGGTCCGCAAGAAATTAATAATCGAACCCAGAGTTCGCTACGGTAATTTGCACCGATCAGTTCGGGAATCACACCGGCAGTCTGCAAAACCCTTCCATTGAATATTGCCGTCGTAACCTTATGTGCACTGACTAGCAGTGACTAGCAGCCTTACATGTTAGCTGCACTAGAAACTCTCTTCCAGACTTCCTTCGTTATTTCCACCGCACTCCTGACTCGTGTATAATAACTATGTTCAGTAAAGAAATAAAGCAGTAGAAAATGTCATTAGGTTTCTTTATTCAAGTGGTGAGGTAAATGCACGTGTATAAAGTTCAGTAATGAACCTTAAGCAACCATTGTGTTACATAGCCATTTACTGTATTGTTTTGTTTCATGTTGAACATTTTGGTATTAACTAAGATAAAGCTCTCTAACTGATCAAGTCCTTTGAAAGTATCACCCCTCAGTTGGATTTTTTTCTACCCTTTAATTGAAAAAAGTCATCTCTCCACCTACCATCTTCCGGCAAAAAACCCTCAACAATAAAGTAGTCAAACTACTTCCGGCAAAATAGGCACGATTTCATAACAAATATAGCAGTCGGATGCCAAAAGTTTATAATGAGTCTCGACCGGAACAGAAATATGGTATTGCAGTTAGAAATGCTATCCTTCTGTGAACACACTGATCGCTTTTCAAGTGTTCTTGTCCTACTGAAAGGATATTCGCATTCATTGGGTGGGTCGGCCACCCAACAGCGCACTGTAGGTGTCTCCTCGAATGGTGACGAAACATTTGCAAATCGATTGCCAGGCTCGGGATCATATTAATGGCCACCCGACCAATCACTAATGAATGCACCCGAGCTATCAATATTCCAACACATTAACATTATTCGCATTCCTAAGGATACACGTCCTCAGATCAAGTTTACTCAGCTGTCCCGATATGGTCAAGAAAGAAGTCCCTCTATCGGGATGGATTCCGGTTTCTTCGTTCCTTGCAATCCATTAATACGAACGGTCACTTGTAACATCAGGTCCCATCTTTCCTTAGACCCTATGAAAAGATTTAGGTTTTCTCATTGGCTAGATTCATGTGTTCTACTTGTTTAAAATGACAACAGTCAGTCTGTAATATTTAGACGATTTTGCACTTTACATAATTGTCATAAAGTATAAGAATTCAGTATCATAGGCTATCTCCTCTGACTACAGAAACTGCTTTGGGTAGCGACGTCTCTTCAGCTCTCCCAAAAGTTTCCTTACTGGATGGCTGTATCATTATGCCTAAAATGCAGTGCCGATCAGTTGTCACCGTTTTTCACATGAATCCCCAATTTCGTGGAGTAGTGTGACTAAAGTGGCTCCACTAACTGTAGTTACCGGAGCACCTTGGGAAAAAATGATGTAGGAGTACTTTCCACCGAGACGTGCTCATTGGGGAATAGTCACTTTCACGAAACTGACTATATCCAGTGAAATCATAATCAAAGAACAACTTCCTGCTAAACCAAAGATCACACATTTTTCTTTCCAGGATGATCGATTGACCCCTCAAAATCAAAAAGAACAATGGACTTACACTATTCCATCGGGTAAGGTCTAGTAGCTGGGATCATAGACCTCCTGATAATCCACATTGTTTTCTTTTCTTTCCAGGATGATTGATTGACTCCTCAAAATCAAAAAGCACAATGGACTTACACTATTCCATTGGGTAAGGTCTAGTAGCTGGGAACATAGACCTCCTGATAATCCACATTGTTTTATCGATAAATCGAAACTCATGAACTCTGGTTCTTAGTCACTTTAAACTTGACTGCACAAAAACAATCGACTTCAATCACCCAGAGGACGGACTGGCAGGTTCACGACACTGTCGCAGCTACCCAGAATCAGTACTGCGCACTTGTAGGATTCCTCCGATACGGTGCAAAATGTTCCATCAATTACAAAACTTTTCTAAACAGCCGAATACCACTACAGTTCTGAAATCGTGCTATAGGATTATATTATGCCTATTGATAACTCCACCAGCGAGTAACCACTCCCCCGCCAATTGAGCGTATATTTTTGTCTCCCCCTAGTTGGTGCTGTACTTCGAGGAAACTTTTATCATCCCTGAGTGACCAAGGCAGCACTGCAACTCGGATAGAGATATGGCTATTCAGGATATTTAAGTGCCAATATTAGATTCTTCATGTACCACCAGGCTTACCAGTGCATCTGACAACAGCAACCAGGTTCACTTCATATAAGTGGAATAAAAATTCGTGTTATTTGCATCAAGACTTGGAGATCATGAACTGCAGCGAGCTCATGCTGAGAAGAAGAAGTACTGTTCGCCCGACTTCCCCGTGTAAAATATTCCCGGTTCACACCTCATGCGTCTTCAGTTTGAATCGAACATCAACCAGCGTTTTGAAATTGTCTTTGTGTGGTAAGGGATCATGGGAAAACAAGTTGGTTAGAAAAACATAGAGCAACTTTGCAACAGTAAGAATAACAGAGGAATAATTACATACAATGTGAAGTTACGTGGACAAATGATTCACGCGATTCAATGTTAACCTGACCTTCTTTAGTCTTGTTTTCTGGCAACTGTAACCCGGTGCCTGATAAACTTACGATATCTACATGCCTTATGGTGTCATCCACTGAACACGCAACTCTTGTTCTGGCATGTTTGTATGTTTTATGGAAGGCAGGCATTTGGAGCCTGTAATCCTCTCAGTCCGCAGTAGCCGTAGGAGCTGTCAGAAAAATTTTATTGATGCAATCATCTACGGTCATGTATCCTCACCCTACACCGAATCGGATTACTTCTTTCATTTGTAGTAATACGATATGGCGTGTCACGCTTCCAATCGTAGCACACCTATGGGTGTTACCCAGCTGATGATTGGCGATCTAAATTGTGCGCAACGACCAACTCATGTGATCGATTCGGAAGAATTGCCGAAGATTAATCGTTCTCGTGCGCACGTGTATTCTTGAGTGTGAGTGTGCAAATGCTGAATGGCACTGAAGTTGATCATTTGGTGTATTAACGTATGTTCGTTATGACTAAACCGACTCAAAAAACAGTGACATCATCAGTTCGTGTTGAAAACAAAAACACGTGTCTGCCTACACGCAGTTGAGGGAAGCGATGGATTTCCCTGCTACTGAATGAAGACAAACAACGTACCACATAACAAAGAATGCTTAGCGAATTAGACACTGATCGGTCAGCGACGCTTGAGAGAAGCCCGACCTGTGATAACTTATCACAATCCAATCAACCACTCTCTATGTCTAGTTTGACTTTACCCCAGCCCAAACAAAGAGAGGCGCAAATGAGGGAGATCGACGAACTGGAAAAATCGGAGGTAAGTTACCGTTTTTCGGGTCTTATATCTTGACTGTATAAAAAGTATACGTCGATAGCCTTTTCGTTTTATGTTCCTTCAACACTTGGAGCGGCACTTTCATCAATGGTCAGTTACTCGGTCACGGGAAAGTTTAGTAGAGTTTTGTGACGAAATGACGATATCTATGCAAAGATTACCTGAAGATTTTCATCACACTTTACTGGACTATGCATGCTTTAAACTAATCGGTTTCACACAAATGCTCATCGAATAACAAGAACTGCATGACTTCTTCCCCATTTTGAAGCACCCGTTCATGAGACTCTTTACTGACAGAGAATAGCCTGTGATATAGTCCTTTTATAGAAGACTCCTTCCTCAGAAGCCCTATGGTCCCGAAACAATCGCATTACTGTTCCCATGGAAACGGTGCATCATTCAAGAGTTTGTATCACTATGTTCTTCATAACAAGAACACAGATGGGTTCATGAACATGTTTTCGCAAGGTCTTTTCAAGTCATACAACTGCCAAGTTTAAGCGAGCAGTATCTAACATATTTGAATGAGTATGATGTACATGGGGCAGCAAATCGAGTGAGTCGACATTGGCTACCTATCAAAGAACAATTAGTTCATGTCATCGATAGGATGACTTGAGCTTGCAGCGCGGGGGGGTTGCTATAGTCGTGTGTTCAGCACAAAGTGCATGTTTGGGGGAGGTGAGTTGGACCATGGTAAGTACACTACCCGAACAAAGAGTTTTGCCGACAAAGGATCGGGTCACGATGTCGTATGGCGATAGATTCAGCCACTGCGATTGTGCGTTGCTGTACTGTTTAGCCGGTGCCCTGTAAACAACGCGGAATCTTTGGCTGAGTATCACGTTGTGTGCAGCGTCAGCTGAATGTTGCACTACAGAGCTGGTAATCGTCCTCCTAGTTCCAGAAGCTAACCAGGGTGGATTGTGTTCCTTCATTCTTTGACCGAGTTAGCTAGTCGTCCATCCGATATATTTCGCTGCACAGTAGCAAGAGAATGAGTATACTAACATATTTTGGGCGTGGACAGGCACTCTATCCTTGAGATTAAAGGAGCACAAAGGATTGCTTGTGAACCAGGTTCGGAGTGTTGTGGGGGAGAAGACTTTGTTCAGACTGGTAGAAAGTCTTCTGTTCAGTAGGTCGGTCGGTGTATCTCCCTCGAACGGGAGGCCAATGTAAACTGGTTTCCTCCCAACTGTGGCTGTGATGGTGTTTGCTTCCTCCCTGTTCAGATGTTTTGTAGTAAACTTGTCGGGGAATCCATTGTCTCTCAGGACGTTGGTGAGAGTTCGGAATTCTTGTTCCAACGCTTTACCAGGGCATATTTTCTTCGCTCTGTTAGTTAGAATATGGATCAGGTTCCGTTTCTACTTTAGCGGCACGAAGCTGTTAAAGTTAATGTATTGCTGGACAAAGTAGGGTTTTGGTATGCCGATCGTTTCAGTGTACCATCGTGACGTCGTTCAAGGCCAACATCTAGGAAGTGGAAGAAGTTGTCGGTTTCTCCTTCCGAAGTTAATTGAATGTTGCTGTGGGTCTTGTTGAACTGTTGTTGGAGCAATTCCAATTCGGCTTTATTTTTAACAACAGCGAAGAGGTCGTCTATATATCGGCAGTAATATTGCATATTCTCCGTGCTAGCCTTTAAGGGATCATTTTCAAGTTTACAACAGCGAAGAGGTCGTCTATATATATATCGGCAGATTGCATATTCTCCGTGCTAGCCTTTAAGGGATCATTTTCAAGTTTACATATGAAAATGTCGGCTAGCAGTAACTTTAGCTAACTTTAACTATTTGTTCCCTGATAGGTAGCCAGTGTCGTTTCACTCGACTTCCTGCCCACGTGCACCATACTCATTCAAATATGTTGAATACTGCTCGCGATTAAATGACTTGAGAAGATCTTGCCGAAAACATATTCGTCAACCCATCTGTGGTCTTATTATAAATAGGAATTTTCGGAATATTACGCACTTCTCCATAACAATAAATATTACAAAATATTTTGGAAAACGTTCTTTCGATGGCTAGCGCTTGGAGAGGCCGGCGGCAACGAAACATGATTCTCCAATTCGGTGGTTCATTCTGGTCGATTTACTTTAAGAATCGCGCGCAGTAGCACCTGTCCAAACGTCGCATTGGCAAACTGCGATGTTCTACTTCTGAGGATTTTTAGCCACTGTATGAGTTGTGTGTCAGGTTTCGAGCAGTCGTATCTTTGCTAGAAAGGCTTCAATCCCTTTTAATGTATACAATTTTCACTTAGTCCTTGACTGTCAGTCACCTTATCCGGTGAGAAATTTGGGTTGATGAGGGTTTTCATTACGACACACATACCCGTTTTAGTGACATGGGTTGACTAGTATAAACCAAGCCTCAGACAGACCGAGTTGTTTGCACCACATCCGGAGATAGATAGCAAATTCCCGATACGATCTTTCCCTTCACTATTGTTTGTCTTTGCACAAAATCTTCCACGGATATCTCTACCCGATTGCAATCCCAGAAAAATTCAGGTTCATGGCTCGTGTCGTTCTCACTTGCACGCTCTGTTGTAACTCTATCCCGATCGCATTCTGTAAAACAACTCCCTTGATTTGTCATGATTACATCATCTAACCAAAACGACGCATTCTAGAGTAGTATTCTCACGAAAGCCAACCAGTAATGCACGTCCTCACGTGTATCGGTCAGCTGACACGTCAAGTGAGTGACTTTGTTCATGAATATACGAACACGTACCAAGTTTATGTCTACTGGATGAGGTAGTGTGTTGTAGAAGATTGATTTTCGGTCTGCCATACCGTCCCGATCCAGTATCTGCCCTGACTAACCATGCCGATGACACAAAGATAATATATTTTATATTGTCACTGTGTTCCAAAGCACCGTCACCAGTTGTATGTCGTAAATTCCGGCAAAATATGCCACAGGCAGTACTTTCGTACTTCGACTAGACTGGAACCCTATTCATGGTGCATTCCCTAATAGATGCTAAGTCTATTAATATAAAGAATCTTTGTACATTAATAAGAGGACATTAAACCATGTTTGACTCAACACTTTTTGCACTTCTAAAGTACTTCTAAAAGGATAAATACTTTTTTTCATCTGGAGCACAATGTGAAGAGCACTACAACTCGGTTTTCGCTGGCCTTCTAATGGTATGAAAATTCAGAGGCTAATTTGAATAGGTTACCTTCCGATTGTTCCCAAATCTATGATTTCTTGGGACCCACATCTCACCGGTGACTCAACCACAACTTTGTCTTTGCCAGAATCTTAAATCCTCTCTGCTAAGCCGCTCAGAGACAAGTGAAAGAGCTTATGGATGTTTCTTGAATCAAAGTATTTCATTCCAAGTATAGGGTAAACTTTTATTCAGTTGGGTACTGCCTATGTAAACGCAGGGCAAAAACGATCGATGAGAACTTCTTGGCCCATCCATTCTAGTGGAGCCGTTAGAAAACTACCGATTCCCTCCCTCTGATGGTATGCCATTTCTGAAATGGGGAAAGGAAGCTTGATGTAATGTAGATATCTTGAAATCTCGTCCTACAGTACTGATTAATTAAATCTGAAGCTGAAAAGCCGAACAGCACTGTAGTGCCATTCCACCTTTGTCGGGAACCACAAGCGGCGCACACCTCACTAATCTCCAGAAAAACTCTGACTTGTGAGATTCCGGTCACAGGTTGAACTGATTTGGTAGGACATCGAAAAATTCAGTCATCAGGGGCTGACTAGTAGTTTGTATGCCTTGTGCTTAGATTGAAGTTAGCGCCTTCACCCTCTTATCGCAAACTTTGCTTCATATGATCCAGTACTAACTTGCTTCTCAAGTGGAAACATCACAGAAAAGAGGGGCAAACATCGTTTTGTGGATTTTTTCCTTTTCTGACCGGATTACTTACAGTTTGTAGGGTGAATATTTCTCTGTTGCCATTTGAGACTGTACAAAATTGAGACACTGAAACACATGAATCCTCACGTGGTTTTCGACTCGGTTTGGAAGTGTGAACCTAAGGTTACAGGTGCTTCGTTTTCAAAGGATTTCCTCTGAATAATGTGGTGTTTATTCCAACCTGAGTCCTATAAAGTGAAGCACTTCAGAGACAAGCCAGTCAGCTCTGCAGTCCACACACTGGACACGAGCTAACGTGTGAGTTCGATAGGAAATTTCAAAGCTGTACAAACAAAATGGATGGTACCTCTTTTGATACCCCTTATTCTGAGGCTAGTTGAATGTATGATAAGAAGTTCTTTTCAGGCTAAAACTTCATTCAGACCATGAAACCCGCTTCTCTTTTCGACTTTATTAGGTTCATTCGAAATACCAGAGGAATTGTATAATATTTGTTAGTTTACTTGGTGAACAGATCAAGAATTTACGTTACACCAGAAATCACGTGACAGAGTTATGTAAAAGTCATGAATGCACTATCTCTAGTGAACGGAGAAAAACTTAAGGGGAAGAAGGGCTGAATGGGATGTACATGGATCATTGAGTCACGAAATCAAGTGAGCAACTTCTATGCCAGACAAGTTTGTGGGACCGGATTCTTCGCAGGCCAGCTCATATACAGAGGCCGCACAATTTTCTATTGAAAGCAAATCTGTGGGCGATGGAGTCGGATTGCAGTCTCCTCTGTGGACACTAATAGTCTGGATGGTATCGGCCGTGATCGATTCATAGGTAGCCGGTGTGGGACGTGGAAGTTGTGCTTTTCGTTGATGAATTGGCTGATTTCGGCCAGATATGATGGGATTGCACTTGAGCCCTGTTTCTTCCAACTACCATTCGGAGAAACGGAATTGACTAAGTTTCAGTTCCAGCATCATTGTCAGGTCCCGCTTAAGGGACAAACTGCGACCAACAGCTTCTCTTAGTGTGCTCCTGCCCAGCGTCATTCATTTAACCTACAATAGGACGTTTGTGGGAGAGAATGCGAGCATACAATTCCGTTTCTCCGAATGGTAGTTGGAAGAAACAGGGCTCAAGTGCAATCCCATCATATCTGGCCGAAATCAGCCAATTCATCAACGAAAAGCACAACTTCCACGTCCCACACCGGCTACCTATGAATCGATCACGGCCGATACCATCCAGACTATTAGTGTCCACAGAGGAGACTGCAATCCGACTCCATCGCCCACAGATTTGCTTTCAATAGAAAATTGTGCGGCCTCTGTATATGAGCTGGCCTGCGAAGAATCCGGTCCCACAAACTTGTCTGGCATAGAAGTTGCTCACTTGATTTCGTGACTCAATGATCCATGTACATCCCATTCAGCCCTTCTTCCCCTTAAGTTTTTCTCCGTTCACTAGAGATAGTGCATTCATGACTTTTACATAACTCTGTCACGTGATTTCTGTCACGAAATCAAGTGAGCAACTTCTATGCCAGACAAGTTTGTGGGACCGGATTCTTCGCAGGCCAGCTCATATACAGAGGCCGCACAATTTTCTATTGAAAGCAAATCTGTGGGCGATGGAGTCGGATTGCAGTCTCCTCTGTGGACACTAATAGTCTGGATGGTATCGGCCGTGATCGATTCATAGGTAGCCGGTGTGGGACGTGGAAGTTGTGCTTTTCGTTGATGAATTGGCTGATTTCGGCCAGATATGATGGGATTGCACTTGAGCCCTGTTTCTTCCAACTACCATTCGGAGAAACGGAATTGACTAAGTTTCAGTTCCAGCATCATTGTCAGGTCCCGCTTAAGGGACAAACTGCGACCAACAGCTTCTCTTAGTGTGCTCCTGCCCAGCGTCATTCATTTAACCTACAATAGGACGTTTGTGGGAGAGAATGCGAGCATACAATTCCGTTTCTCCGAATGGTAGTTGGAAGAAACAGGGCTCAAGTGCAATCCCATCATATCTGGCCGAAATCAGCCAATTCATCAACGAAAAGCACAACTTCCACGTCCCACACCGGCTACCTATGAATCGATCACGGCCGATACCATCCAGACTATTAGTGTCCACAGAGGAGACTGCAATCCGACTCCATCGCCCACAGATTTGCTTTCAATAGAAAATTGTGCGGCCTCTGTATATGAGCTGGCCTGCGAAGAATCCGGTCCCACAAACTTGTCTGGCATAGAAGTTGCTCACTTGATTTCGTGACTCAATGATCCATGTACATCCCATTCAGCCCTTCTTCCCCTTAAGTTTTTCTCCGTTCACTAGAGATAGTGCATTCATGACTTTTACATAACTCTGTCACGTGATTTCTGCCATCATATATATTTTACTGTACTGGCCATGGTATGGAATTATGGAAAACACAATTCGTTTGCGACATTCATTCTCCTCATGACTTCCACGGGTATACTCAACCTATTGTGTAACGTTTTCAGGGGTTAGTGTAAGCAAGCCAGATGACGCCAGGCACGTTACCTCAGCTACGCAACAGGTGATTTTGACCAGCTTTCAAATAAGGAGGGAAAAGTAAGTTTTGGGTTTACCGGAACTGTGCACTCGTTGAATGAATCTATCCTTTATGAAAGCTCTCCCATTTGAGGGCAGAGGTCACGTGCTACAATGAGTGAAAACATTGGAGCTAATGTATCTCTACGATGAAATGCTATACCCGATTACCTACAGGGGCCAACTAACATGACGGTCACTTCATTAAATCCTACTTATTTTCATATTTCCTCACACAACCATACGAACCAAATCTAATTGTATTTTGCCACAAAGTGCCCATCTGTCAGCTACTTACGTTGTTTACCCGCAAAGCGTCTGTGGCATTCAAAGGCATTTCCAATTATCACCCTACGACATACCCCAGTCTATGGCTAAAACCGGATCCGTGTGGTCTAGAGCGGCCGCACGCTCTAGAGATGCGTCACTGTATTTAGGCGCACCTAGTATATCTGAGAGTAGCTCTCACGAACTTTTACAATTCGGTTACACAGTTGACGTCAGTGACCTTTTCCGCTCACTCTATGCCCAAACACTAAAACGGTGGCTTTGGTGCTCACTTGCTTTGTTCCACTAACCTTTGAAGAAAACCTGTCGCGCGCGATCAAACACTAGCATGCAATGCATTCAAACTGACAGGAGTAGTAACACAAAGGCACGCATAACTGTCACACTATGCATTTTTGACAGTTGCCACGTGCAGTCCATTTGACGCAATAAGAGGAGAAGCCTTATCGGAGCCATATCACATGCTTAAAAATACCTCGTTAAACACAGCTACTTCGACTGATCTAAACGATTCCATTTACAGCTGCCTGTAAAGTAAGGAGAAAAACTTTCTCCCGGCTTGACCTTATTGGCAGGGTGGTACGGAAGTCAGTTCATTCATTTTAAACCCTATATTAGGAAGAAACTTCAAAGCCCTATTCCTTCTTGCGGAGTGATATGAAAACTGACGTCATTAATGCAAAAGACGTGTGAGTTTGCCATGAAGTGAGGATCTGTCAGTTATTGCACCCGTAGGTCCCCACGATAAATCGGATTTGATACAGCTAAGTGGTGATTCACTCAATTCGAACTATTACACTGTATATGTAGTTGAGGCCGAGTGTATATTTTTCCGTCTATGTTATCATGACTACTTCTTGAGGGGGCAAAAACACAATCACAGGGCATCTTTTTGTAGGGGGAAATGTACGGCACCCTTCTAACGGAGATTTTTCGAAGAGGCAGTTGAAGCTACTGAGGAGAGTAACGTTCATTATCCATCCGTTTTCCGCGTCCTCAGAGGTCTGAAAACCAATAGGCTTTGTGTTCAACATTTCAGAGTCTAGCGCGACTAAACCTCTCTTCCCAGTCCTTGCTAAGTTAGAATAGTAGTTATGAACCTTGACATAGGCGCCTTCTCAATCTTTGTAAAAGGTTTTCTCGAAGGAAGTCCAGTTCACTCATGAGAAACTAAGTGCACATCGTCTCTAAGACAGAAATATTGCACTCGATTACCACGTACTTGATTGGAAGATACACCAACGAAGAAAATCGATTTGTATCCTGCACAGGCATACCAGTTCTTACTCGTATGCACACCATACCCCTAGTCACATGCATAGAACAGGAAGTTGAACATCGAAATTTAAGGAGCAGAACTTTAAGCTCGATATCTCACATCCATCTTGCATAGAGATGGTTGCTTGTAGGCAGCCAAAACATTTGCTTGTCGCGTTGTATGACCCACCACGGTGTGACTTTTAACGTCATCGATCGCGGCTTTTTAGAAAATACTGGCCAGGCTGTTTTTTCAAATCCTGGGTTTGAAATTTTGAGTTTTCGCGCTTTGTATGATGCAAATTTACCCCCGTTTCGGAAAACGCGATGGCAACTAGAAGAACTAGTCCTCACATTCAGTATATGGATGAGAATTGCACCGATGACAATGGAAATGAGTATCTTATTGTTGATAGTGTGAGGAGATTTGGGATTTTTGTGGAGATTTTGTCCTGTAAGTGAAGTCAATCTATGCGGAAAAGCCGAGAAACACCTCCACTCATGGCCGAACGGTTAAGTGTTCAAAGTACTAGCCGGGAGGTCGCGGGTTTGAGACTCCGGAGTTTCGTGAGATGCGCACCTCTGATGATTCCCAATAAGGATGAAACAGTTGTACAGTGCTTCTCGGCTTTTCAGCATAGATTTGCTTCAATTACAGGACGAAATCTCCACAAGCATCTTATTTCATTTCTTCACAAGACCTGGTAATTTCACTGCATGTGGGCTCGACCACTAACGACGTTTCTTTCAACCTTTGTTCTATAGTGTTATAGACAGCTTGGTATCATCACTGACGCTACATTCATTCACTACAAAACCGTAGAGCTTATTTCTGTAGTTTCAGTATGAAGATTACCAGGATATCCAGTTCACCGGACAAACAACCGATTATCTCTCTGCCTTGGCATTTATAACCTATAGCTGGGGAAACAAAATGAATGTCAGTTGTTTTGCGCCATGCATGCACCATCACGTTAGTTTGGGCAGTAAACCTAGTCAATAACTCCACTGTTATTATGGGAATTACCTTCTCTATGTTTCTGTGGTCTTACTTGGCAATGGTTGTTGGCCCTCTACAACAGATGTGCGCCAAAAGTATGGGATTCCCACAGAAATGGATTGCTAGAAGACAACGAAATATAGAGAGATGTTACCGCCGTCCGGTTCA
This sequence comes from Opisthorchis viverrini, assembly GCF_000715545.1. Classification (NCBI taxonomy): domain Eukaryota; kingdom Metazoa; phylum Platyhelminthes; class Trematoda; order Opisthorchiida; family Opisthorchiidae; genus Opisthorchis; species Opisthorchis viverrini. The sequence goes on from NW_008751715.1 coordinate 723,912, forward strand.
AGCAATTCTTAACGAATAGCGTCGTATTCTTCCAATAACCTAATCAACGGAGTGTTTTGCATCATTAATTACGGTGTTTTTGTGTTGGGGGGGGGGCTCAATTGCTTATTTCGAAGCAAATCTGAAGACCAAACCTGAGTGGTCTAAATTCGAATGCATGAATTTGACCACTGCCATCCGTGGTCCAGAATGCGTTTGGCTTGGTTTCACCAGGTGCAAGTTGTGCATTGAACAGAAACAGTTCACTTAAACTCCTCAGGTGGAGTGCTGTTCAGGTCACGATGAAAGTGCCGTCAAGATACAAGTGGGTTTTGCACAATCAAATCACAGGTAGATGCCAACCTATAGAGACTTTAGTTCAAGCACTTGGTGCACGTGAATCGAAGTATCTGCTAATCTATATGGACACAGGCAGAAATGATTGCTCAGCTAGGGACATCAGCGAAAATATTCGGGTAAAACAAAGCAATCTACATGGAATCATACACACCATCCAATGAACTTGGGCCGACGAACAAAACAGAAACGCCTTTGGACAAATATCTTGGAAACCCATTCATGACAACACAATCCAGATATAATTTGAGTTCAGCCGGAAGTAATGTAACACATTCCGTTTGACAAAAATGGCGATAATCTAGTGACGACATGTAACCAGTTCATTCTATCACTGGTCATCGTGATAAAATATTAAATTATGAGCACCTGGTAATATGGCAAAAGGCCGGGATGATGCTCCATTTGCTTCCTCTCGGCGACATTCATTATCGCAACAAATATTCCCCAAAACACCCCGCAGAGTTTGTAAATTCACCATAAAATTTATGGCCTTGAAAGACTACTATTCTAAGCCTTCTAGCGCTCAGTCTTTCACGTTCTTCTGAGCTCCACTCACCACTGCAAGAACACGATCGAACTGTATGTTTCCATCAGTTCCTAGATTTGGATGGGAGTTTCGCTTTCACTTGCGGTCTCAATGCTCATTTTTGATATAATCGGAGTTCTCTCAGAAAGACCTAATCATGAATGAATAATCTCCTGAACCGAATTTATTTAACAATGGCAACCTGCTAGTTGAAGAATTATTGATTGCGGTGAGGCCGAAGTTCTGGATACAACAGAATTTGAATATATGGGAGGCAGCTTCCCAGACCTTCTTCAGTCAGGTTTAGGCACTAAAAGTAGTTACCCATGAAAAATAGGGACGACACATTCTGCCAACACATCAGTGGACGACCACGAATGGTTCATAATAGTCAAAATACACCCATACTGCTTTTACAAGATTGGCATTCAGCGACTGAAGTAGGCACGATGCTCACGGAAGCTGAAGCCATGTAGTAAAATAACGAATTCATTATCAGACGTAAACCAACCCTTTCTGTATGAGTAATTGTTCGACTGACCCAACATTTTTCATTCTCTGAGGTTGGCTTCGTATAGAACGTCAAGCAGTTTAAGATTTTAGATTTTAAAGCACACATGGGAATAATTGGAGTTCTTTTCTGGCAGTGACATATTCCCAAATACCAGTCAGAATTTTGGTCTTTATACGAATTCCAAGGCGTGTATTTTACTGTAGTTGTCGCCCTTATGATCAAATCGAGGACAGTCTCTCCATCGGCTGCATTGTCTTATATGAGTGACTCCTTCAGGTCTCGTAAATCGAAACCGTAGTGACAGCTTATTGTTCTGTCGTCTTCATCTGTCGGGTATTCCACTTTTCTAAAAAAAAATCCGTACGTGACACTGCATCCCTGGACCACTGAAAATGAAGACTGGTTTTCAAATAAACTATTTATTAGTTTGATTGCTCACTTTCTACAAATGCAAACAGATAGGTTTTTCTGCTTTTGAGATACCTAGAATTATCTGTATGAATTTTTTGGGAAAAAATGCGAATCGAATTGACTCCGTATTCATTGATTGACCAGATCATGTATCAGGTTTCCGTTGTATCGGTCTCATATTTTGGTTTCCATTACGTATACCAAGCTCCTCTTGAGCGTCTTCCTCGACGGAAGGGTTCCTTTCTATCTCAAGCCGGAAAAATTAAGGACAGTGGTACCATTCTTCAGGCTCCCTCTCTCTAGAGATATTCTCGTATGAAGAGAAACTCTGGCGATATTATTCATGTATATGAGGCAATTGATAACGTTATCTGATTCTGGAAAGTAATTGCACAGCGAATATAATGGTGTGATTTCATACTGCCGCAACCAAAGCCGATTAGTCTGGAGTTTAGCACGCTTGGTTACGGGTTCTACCGCAACCAATGCTTCAAAATCCCTAAAGGTTATGGGAGGACAAAATGGTGCCCGTCTCCAATAATTTGTGCACCACACTTTGACATTTAAGTATTCTTGCAAGACAAGTGGATATCAAGGACTACCACTAGTCGCACACGAATTTCAACAGTTGAAGCTCACCGTATGGGAAATAGAGATGGCGCAATCGTAAGCGAAACATGGGCCCGAGAGTTCTATTCTCAAAGGGAGGGGATGTCGGGAGCAAGCTTGTTTTCAACGACGTCTCGTCCCAAGGCCATAGATTTGTAGAACACAAAAACAGTCGACTGTCTTTTGCGCTTCACTTGGACAGTGCTTAAGACATTACGGCTTAAACGTCGACTCAGGTTAATTGCAGAGCAAGTTGGAATGGTTAGAATGAAGCTGATTTCTGAAAAACGGCATTCGGAATGTAGGTGAGATTACCACACACTGGAAGCAATTATTAAAACGCTCTAGAATAAAAATCACCAAGACGTGGGAATTAAAGCCTTGCTAATGCTGCCAACTTCGCACACACGTATGACTCGAAATGTTGCATTTAAATGCGTTGCATGCTTGAACATGCCAGTGTTTTGCAAGGTGCATCAAATGATACTTGACTATCATACTGCTTTGCTGCACCATTCTCGTCAGTTAATTGCTATTGACCAATCAGACATGACAATGGATGAGTTTTTCATTGTTCGGCAATGGTGAAACGTCAAGCTATAACCAAGGGGAACAGCGCTAAGGACTAGAATCTTTATTCTGAGTACAGTGAGATACCTGCTGGATATTGAACGCTGAATATAAAGGTTTTTGGTCAGTCGGTAGGATGAAATCTTCCCTAAAAATCATCTTTTGGAGTTGTTTACATCAAAACGTATGTTTATCGACTTGAGTGCGCTTTCCAGTAGAAATAAAAGTACTGTTTGCAAGCACCACTGCCTTCCATGCATCTCCTGGATAGAGTGCGCGAAGAAAGTCACAGAACACCCGCAACCTTAAGACGCGGAATGATTACACGAAACCTACCATTAGCCTGTACGCTTTAAAAGTCTCACAAGTTTCTGCCAGGAGCAATTAATTACTTGCGACGGCATCGAGTGCTAGGATAACTACCTTAATGAATACGTCTAGTAGGAGCCCTATGCTCCCACTTTTGACGCATAACCATCGCGGCAATCGGTCACCGATGAATCCATTTCTGGCTGGAATAACCATCAGAAAGTTACCACCTACCACCGTCAATCAGCAGTTTTGTTGTTCATCGATTCCGCATTAGCATTGTACTTTTCGTAGCATTAGTACATTGATACTTAGCTATCTTATAACAATTTAAAAGTGCCTATCCATCGATCAGTCTCAAGAACGGAGCTGAGAGTAAAATAGTTTCGATCTCCTTTGTTGTGCTCCTGGACGGCTCATCACAGAGGTCGATGTACGGAAAACTAGAGTAAACAGGACAGTATACAAAACTTCCATACCTTACACAACAGACACGTAAGCTATCCCGAGGAGCAAGGATAGTACGTACTCAAGTTTCCCATCAACACACCAAAAGAAGACAGACGCCCGACAAGTATACTCATCTGCAAACTAAACAGGTGTTGAGAAAATCAGATTGATCTCTCGCTCATGCTATTTCTCAGCTGGATGAGCTGTACAAAGGTCGCGCCATGTTTCAGTTGACACCATATTAGTAACACACATGTTGTATGTCAATAAAATATGCTTCGGCATCTCAAACAGCATGCCAACCGAAACACGGAGTGAAATATTTGCAGTGCATTCGTTTGGAATATTCCATAAATAGGAGGTTCAATTGAGCCTCTCGGCAGGGCTAATGTAGTTTGCAAATGAGCGTATCTGGTTAATTACGCACAATTTGGCGTTTGAGTGGAACACGAAGTAGTAGAATAGGTATCATCATCATCATCATCATCGACAGCATGACATCAGTGTTCAACACTGATGCTTCACTGCCGTACAACCTTATTGTGAAGAAAGGAATGAAAGTGGACGGGGAAAGGATTTGGTGCTAGCTTCCCACATTCATTCCGAGGCACCTACACATCTACTTATTCAGGCAACCTGAATAGCAGCTGACAACAAGAACGCCACTGACATCGGTTGGCAGCCATATCTTGCAGCGTCTCTAACCAGGCGCAGTGAGGATCACGCGGTCCCCATCCTGGAAGGCGAGTAGCACCGACAGCACCCAAACGTTTCGTGATTTCTTTCATATCCGTGTAGAATTGGTATAGATAATGTTGTTGGAAACTCAGGGACTCTACATAATCGAGAAAGGAAAAACCAGTAGTAGGGTGTCAAGAAGTCTCCGAAAACCCCATAAGTAGCTGGTCATATCAAGAGAAAGTTATCTGGCAACTTTTATCGAGAAACGTTGGATAACAATAAAGCTGATCAATGAGAATAAGCGTTGATAAGATGCGTATCTCTATGCGATTCTCTTTTAAGGATACGTTTTCATCCATGCAGCACAATTGTGCTGTAAGATGCCTTCTGCAGAGGGTACTTCTATGTACCCCTTGATGGTCAACCCATGGGAGAGTAACCTACGCCCATTCTCACCTTCAACTGCTGCTGTGTGGCGAAATGTTAGTCCAGCGCTCAGCCGCTTAGCAGAATGTGTTCTGTGAGTCCACCTAGTCTGTCCCGGGTGCCTCTGTTGCCTCTGAAATAGTCCGCGAATTTAAGCCGAATCAGCCCATAGCAGTAAAACATCTTGACTTTCTTACAGCTGAGTCGACCAACATCAGACCGAGGAACCCAGTCTTCTGCTTACAAAATAGATAAGTGAGCACACTTTGCTTTGAACCAGCAGTATATCCCTACAAGTGGACGAAAGTCTAACAGTAGCTACACGAAATCTACAGACAAGGTCCCATCTGCGTATTGATTTCCAGCCTTTTGATTGCATTGAATGAAGAAACAATTACTGGAAACCGTCTTTTATCAGTATGCTTCTTGTGAATTGAATGTCATCGTCCTGTTGAGGTGCATGCCGCAGCGGTAATCATAATATCTATGGTTTGTTAAAGAAGGCTGGAGTGATTTTGATTCCGAAGGATAGGTGACCCTACTGATATCAACCGCGATAGATGTGTATCCTAAGTAAACGTTTATAATCCGGTTAAACGTCAAATGAGTTCAGTCTAACAGTACAGTGAACACTATTAGTGGAGAGAGAATAGTGGAGAGATTAGTGATGAGATTATAGTTTACCACTGAGTGGATTTGAGCATTCAGCCTTCAAAGAAGTTGAACCATTTGTCGTTTTGACGACAGTGGTTGATGATGCTCTGGAGGAATTACTAACCACTACGATGACATCTGCCGCTTCTAAACGTCTATGACCTGTAGTCACATGAAGCAGTTGAGCACGAGGGAAGGTCGTTTCGGATGGAATACAGCCTATGCACTAGGTTTCAGGTGAAGCGGACTTTTTGGTTCGAGTGCAAAAATAAGTGTGTTCCAAAAGGTATCGAACGAATTTCCAGTAGACTTATGTTGACCGTCAGACGTAACTTGCCGGCAAGCCAATAACACCAAGGTACTGTGTCTAGTCTAAGCCCACAAGGTTCGGATCACTATGAGCAAGTTACGATGATACAATACTTAGCATGATGGCCAAAGGAAACTTCGACAGAGATCTAACCAGCAAGCTCAAAAAGATTCCAATGCACTTTCAGCCAGTAGATATGTGAATTTCTAAGCAATATTTCCGAAGCGTTCATGTAGATGTGTTTGTCTTGAAGATTTATCCTCTAGGCAACTGATCATCGACGCATATGCTTTCCACCTCCTGAGTAGATTACATACCATGCCACGCTTGGAAATATCTGAAGCAAAGCTAGAGATGAGAAGGTAGTGATTATTCCGCATTATGCTGTAATGAGTGCTTTGTTTAAATGTATTATACAGGCTTAGTTTTGTGAGCAACCACGAATCCCGGGCTTTGATTTGAATCTCCCTTGTAATACAGAGACGGATGAGAATGGTAATCAGCAAAGCGAAAAAGCACTTAAAAACAGAATATCGTTGAACCTAGGTTTACACGGTGTGGCACATGCAATAACATTACGTAACTAACTCTGTGCCACTATTACAAATGTCACGAAGAAATGGATCTAATGTGTGGTAACTATTGATCTGTTAGCGGAGCTTGTCATTTAACATTTTCACACCCAACAAGGATATACCACTGAGTGTTTGGGTGCGCATTGATGATACGTCCTCGTTTGGTGATGAGACGTTTTCAAGTCAGTTAATACGCTCTGAGAACAGACCCACAGCCACCTGATCAAAAACCAATAAACGTCCCCAGCTACTAATATTTCAACACGTTGCCACCGATGATACTGCAGAGCTTTTCATATGGAAAACCCTGGAAAGTAAGAAGACAGTTTCTGAGCAAAACAGAATTTCATCCATAATTAGGACCAATGAATCACACTGTGGAGGAAACAGGCACTTGCAACTGAACCTCTCATGTGTGACGTCCCATAACAGGTCGTGAGCTGTCAAAGGGTCTTCAACAACCCCCCACAAGTAGTGTTATGTCAGGAAATAAAACACAGATGTCTTGAGTATCATACTAACTTAAAGATGGGACAGGCATCGTGCAGCACATCCAATCGGAAAATATCACGGACAAAGGATTCAACTTGGATCCAATTTTATCTCTCACAAAACCAATTTAATTCGAAAATGATCGCATTTTGCCACTTGCGTAATCTTTGGTGCGCAAATAGAAAATAAGCTTGGTCAAGGATATGGGACCACGCCTACTGGATGAGACCTCAATTACATTGAAGCCAACTATGAGCTGCCGAAGAGTTTTCATCAACCTTATGAGTAATTTTATGTCAAGGGAAATAGTGAAATACCTTGTTACTTATTCTCCTATTAACACGGATAGAGTGATAAATGCTGACGCCATATCAATACTCCGAATTTTGTGTAACAGCATTTCAACAAAGCCGACATTATTCACATGCTTCGTGAGAAAGAAACGGAAATCGATACACTGCTGGAAGAAATGGCAATTGACCAATCCCAACGTATGGAGACACAAGATGCTCTCTCTGAGGCGCAAACAATCATCGAAGAACTTCATGACCAGCTGAATGTAGTTCGATTGCGAGCCGCACAGTGCGAGACAGATATTGAAAACCTCAAAGTAAGTGCTTTGTCTTTTCAAGTGAGTCGTGCGGCTTTTGCATCTCTAAGTTCCTCCAGGTTGCCCATTTTCAAAAACCACCGTTGCTGCTCACATCGATGTATACTGCTTTCTACCGAATGGTCTCACAACAGGGAGTACTGAAACATTGTCGGGTACAAATTAGTCTTGGTACATGGTGAGAATAACCAAGTCAACCTGTTGCAGAGTTAGTCCTCCTGTTCTACGGACATAGTGAATTCGGATGTATGAAATCAAATTCCGGAAGAACGTTTTCTTGTGTTTTGGACTTTCCTTCCTCACCACTCACGGAGTCATGCCAATGCTTCGGACTGTTGACACTTAAGGGGAATTCATCTATTTTTGGCCTGTCCACTGAGCTTCGCAATTCTTTTGGAGCAGATATCGTCAGCGGGCCATTGCGGGCACCGATAATGTCTCCTCTGATTGGCCATTTGACAGGCATGACGCACAGGTAGATAACCGAAGAGTTGAGCCTAATTTACCAAACCAATGGTTTACATGACTTTGTAGGAAAACTACCGAAAACAAAACAATGGGCCACATCCCAGTAAGGATATTTTGGTGCAACTTTGCATAAAATCAACAAATATTAGCTATGAGCTGACATCTACAGCTGCCAGCTGGCGTAAAAAGCAGCTGAGTGAACTCCATGAATAACTTTTTCAAGGAAAATTGTAAGAGACTGAATGGAAGATTTCAGATCACTTCGACTAAGGTCGAAATTCGTTCGACCTGAACATTTCAAGCTTCATTGCAGTGCAGGTTACTAAAACCTGCATGAGGTCTATGTTCACTAAATTAAGTCTCCCTGAAAGCGAGCAGTATCCTTTGGGTTAGTCTTCACGCAGTTGCACATCTCTTATGAGGGGATGGGGCAGCAACTAAGCATATTGATCCAAGTATGAGCAACCAAAATGGAACATATGGATTTGCTAGAAAGCAGTGGTGCAGTATTCCAGAATGGGAACGTTTAAATGCGTGTTGATGCAGTTGAAGCATCGTCTTGCGGTTAAACTGATCAGATACCGTGGACGCCAAACCGACTGTAACGAGTACATGGAGGTTCACGTAGGACAAACAGCAGCTGAATTCCGAGGTGCTAGAAGTCAAGAAGTACTTGTGTGAAGAGAACGTGCAAATACGTGAAAAGTTGTTGTAGACCAACCTAGTTGATATGTGGCCGTGTGTAGCTATTAGTGATCAGCAAGGTAAAAGCACCTTCCAGCTAGAATCTACGCGACCCCCTTTCCACTCCTTAGCCAAACCATGGAAGCAATTACCAGTCCCATTCGAACTAGCGAAATTAGTAGTTGATACTCAACAGGGACGTCAACTGAGATGCCCTGAAGTGAAAGAACAGGGTCCAAGAGCAAAACAAATTAATATTGGGATTGGTAGGAACTCTAGGACTAAACCTACCTGACGAGCTTCAAAAAAGGGTGGGCCAGTAGTAGACTGTCGAAAAATATCACAAACGAGAGATTCAGAGAGTCTATCATCGACACCAAAGCAGTTCAGTATTGAAGCAGAAAATGCGTACGATGTAAACTCGGGGGACTATGAGCCCCAATAAGGGCAAAACGGTTGGTGGAGTATCAAATGATTTTCAGTTAGAAAATTGGTGCTAATGTTTCTCCCTTATCCATCAGCCGTAAAGCCCAGTCACTCGCACTAACCGGCATAAACTTTCAAAAGACACTCAACAGTGACTTAGTCTGCTAGCTAAAATGGACCTTTTAAAACCCGACAACTTGACAAATTTCTCGGCCCAACGAGGCAAATGCGGTAAAGGCGGAACTCCACGCAGCAATAATTCGGCCAATCGTTTACCAAACTTTTCTGAAACAGTAGCTCAGGGTATACCTTTAGATCTGCCCTCATGTGGAATAACTTTTGTCCCATTGGTAGGGTAACAATGGTAAACGCATACACGTCCGCTGAATTTCACGGTTCGAACTCAAGCGCATACAGTACTTATGAGCCCCAGTCGGAGCGTCAGTAGCCCCAACTAAGTAAAAAAATAAGCTTATCTGTGTTTGATACAAGATGGGCAACTATAGTCCCGGCTCGCTTATTGCCCATTTGTTGGTAATTAAGTGGAATTTACTACAACAGATAAAAGGATTTTTGAAACTTATTATAACAGGTGATCCAAGCGGCTTTGTAGATAGCATGGTGCATTAACACTAGATCGAGCTGGTCTCGAATTCCACACCAACCTCTTCAAGGTGTCTGCCAGCTCTCGTCCTGCTGACGTGCACCCATCTTCTAATAAATGAAGACGTAGAAAAGAACTCTAGGCCTGACCCCATGAAAATTCTTACGAACAAAACGCATGACTCACTTTCAACATTATGTTTTGTAAATGAAGCTAATTCATATGAAAAACCTATGAGTACTGTGCAGCTGTTTCATCTTCACTGTGATTCATCAGTAGTGCGCTTCTTACGAAACTCCAGCGAGCTTCGAACCGGCGACCTCCAAGGCAGTGATTTAGACACTTAAGCACTCGGCGACGAACGGCTAATCAGAAGTGTGATTAACTCACACTTTGACAGGATAGACTTATTTCCCTTACAGAACGATAACTTGATTAAAAATTATTAAATGCCCTCACACTACCATCATTTATTTCTTCGTTCAGCTGAAGTCGCTGTTTCTCAGTAAACAAGGCAATGACGATAAGGCAGCCGAGCAACACTTGTACGACCTTTGTGAGCAACTCGATGCCGAGGTGAAGGATTTGAGAAAACAACTTGGGCAATCCGGCCGGGTACAAATCAGCCTGGAAAACCAAAACGAATATCTCAAGCGACAGTTGCAAAACCACGGTCTCTCACGCTCCGCGTCCCCTAGTCCATCTGCGGAAGAATCCGGTTTTGTAGATAGTCAACTATCCGTACCTCAACGCATGCTTCCATTATCACAAAGACAACTCCATCAGCACTATGAAGAGCTGCAAAGACGGATGGTGGAATTGGAGGAAAAGCATCGCGAAGAAATCAACACGTATGAACAAGAATTGGACCGTCTAAATGCTGAAATGGATTCTTGGAAAAGCAAAGAACAGGAATGGCACGATATCCATCAAACTTTGTTGGAACAACAAGAGGACCTTAATGAAGAGCTGAAGGCAAAAAACAAAAAAATCGACAGAATGTCACGTAGGAAAAACAAAACGCCCACAGGAGCCTCCTCAGACGTGAGCTGTCCACAGGTATTTTTCTAATGTTTTGACATAGTTTCATATTCTCCCAACCGCTATTCCCGAAACCTCACCTAGTTTACGGCTTCTAAGCAATTTGACTTGTGAAATCAGATCTGAAGGAAAGTTAATCATTACCATTTTCATTCATAGGCAAAAGGAACTTTATGTGGATTCCCATTGGAAGCGTAATTTTTATTCACACACGCTCGCTTTTCTTTTCTCTGTGTGTTTCCTACCTGTACATGGATTGATTTGGAGTAATTTTTAGGTGAATTCGTCGTACTCAGCCTTGTGCATTACCAATGTCTCCAACTGCAAGACGAATTAGCAATGATCAGTGCTATATGCAAATGTGCTGCACAGTCGTGGGACGAGATTATGCTACCACGGGTCCCTACACAAAAAACGTTGTGAATTCATACAACACCCTCCATGGCTATATTGCTTCTTCTCCATATTTCTGATGTATAGCATGGCACCGACATGTCAAAAGAACATTAAAAGTGAATAAGTAAGCGGCTTTGTTAATTTTAAAGCATCAAAGGTTGCATATTACTGTGCAACAGATGTGTGCATACCTACTGAAAAGTTAATTGGCCACTGGGGCGAGATGGCCCAAGTGGTTAGAGCGCGAATTTACTAACCGGAAGGTCCGTGGTTCGAATGCGACCTCCGCCACTCGACTTCCCCTGTTTAGGCTTGGGCAACCTGGCAGTATTCCAGTCCTCGTGCTTCCTTTGGGTGGCATGGCAGCTAGGCACCGGAAGGGTGCTACAGCTGAACGTTTAATTGGCCACTGCAACAAGTTGAGAAGCATTCATTGGGTGGCAAACCGATTGGTCGTTTACTTTCTGAACTCTTTTTCACATCTTCATAGTAATCAGGGTATAATACACCAATCTTAGCTCTCCACCGCTATCTAAATAGGATTCGGTCTTTTTTACCATAAGTCATCCTGGAATGCCTCTTTTGCTTGTCTTTTTTAGGTCATTTCTAAATTCTATCGGCCTTGTTTGAATCATTGCATTGTTTTGTCGTCAACCGAATCATTGGGTTGAATGTGAAATTGCCCTTTCACTCAAGGTTGCACAACCAGTTTCCGTCGCTTATAACACACATGGTCAGAGTAATATTGCTGTTGGGATGTGTAGGTGTGCTGGATACGTGTGACGACCTGACCTTAATTCCATTCTCTACCTAGCTCGTGCGTCCAAAGAGAGGGGAAGAGATAATTTCACAAGTGAAACTTTCTTCTGAGATTTCGTCACTCAGGGAGGCAGTCAATACGTGGACACGTGATGTGGTTGCGTGACTTAAGGATAAGTGACACTGTCCTGCCAAAGTGAAATCTAATCAGTGTTGATCATGGCCAACCAGTTAGGTGTTCAACCACTGGCCGCCAGGTCACGGATTCGAAACCCTCTGAGTTATGTGAGATGCGCACTGTTGATGATTTAAAACAAGGATGGAACAGCTGTGCAGTGCTCATCGGGTTTTCAGCATATATTAACTTTACTGACCAAATGAAACCTCTACTGAAGACAAGCCCCAGTTTAGTTTGAAAGTCACTGCTCTCTGAGTCTCATCGATTATACCGAAAAAAGGTTAACTAGCAATACAAAAGTTGACAGACTTCATTAAAACGCAACGTTCAATTTCACCGCACAGGCCACAAATCAAACGTAGTTCACGGCAGTTCAGTCTCATTTAAATGTTGCATTTAAGTCAAGCGTTTCGTCAGTGCTCATACCAATACAAGGTTATCATTCCAGTTCGATAGACAGGTCAATATTCGATGCGATTACTCTCCTAAAACTAGGTCACAAATTGGTCTGTACAGGAAGTCCATGAGCAAATTCCTAGCATACCAATTTTTGCCCAAAGATAACCAACTGTTGCTAATCCTAGACTTTACAAAGTAGTCGACTGACTGAGAACAAAACTACGGTCTACTCGAATAAGAATGGGATGGTTTCAAATGGATTTTGTTATCAATAACCTCAGACCACATTCATACGTTGGATGAACATGAGGTGATGTAAGAACGAATAAATTGTCTTTTCTAGTATCTTCAGAAGAGTATCTGACTAACTGTTTTGTTTACACTGTTTTTATAATGCGACATTTTCTATGGCGGCAAAATTCTTTGGGCTAGATCAGACGGGTTCTCAAGACAATCATACCTCATTCAAAGCTAATAATACGTGGACGGGCATGTCCGGGTCTGTTGTTCTCTTCTCATATTTCCGTTACATACCACATGTGCATTTATAGAGTGAAACATGGCTCTTGGTAGTTCCTTAGCTGTTGGTTTTATATCCACCTGCCATTCGGAGCTCCTCTCCGTTTAACTTGGTGCGATTTCACCCTGTTACTTTTTGTTAGTTTTAAGGCTAGCGATGCTGCAGAATCCGTTCCATGGTTCAAGATCACGGCTTAAAATAAGGTGCTTGTTTTCAACCGGCAATAAAACTGTAGCCATGGGTTAGCAAACTGAGGTGTTGAAGAACGCTGCACCTTGTACGAAGCGAATGTAATCATGTTTATTCATGTAACGTCAAGACACATTTGTGTATCTCTGGTTGACAAAAAAACATTATGGCCGTCCAGTGCCTCAAAGTAATGAGAAGGACTTCTAACCTGGAAGTCCAATAAAAAAAGTACTTGCCATTCCAGTTGACCAACCAAGTCAATTAAACAGGCAGCTCACATGAAGCAGACATGAAGGTAGAATGAAACCACAAAATCGAACTACTGACAACTTTACAGTAGTGCAATCAAAGGTCCATTTTTCCATTGTTTCGGAAAGCGGGCTGTTTCCATGTGCCAACGATGGCCCGTCACCTGATAAACATACCTAGACACAGATGAACCTATCTAACTAAACGCCAAGGAATTTTCATGAGAATTCAGTGTTATGAAAAACTGGGGCGGTCGTTCAACTAGTTGTAAGTGTCGGTCGAGGTCTCCCACTGCAAGTGAAGTCAATCTGACGAAAAGTCGAAAAGCACCGTACATTATTTGGAATGATCAGTAGTGGGCATCTCACGAAAATGCAGGAAGCTCCGAACCCCTGGCCTCCCGGATAGAAAACGGAGACAAAATGGTCCGACCATCAGCAGTACGACTACATCAAATTTGGACGGAATATTGCTCAATTCACGCTGCTGATCGATAGCTCTAACTACTAGATGATAGATTGCGAGTTCATATTGCCCCGAAAAGTCATAAGGTCCACATTGATGATGATTCCCAATAAGAATAAAACAGCTGTACGGTACTTCTCGGCTTGCTGACATAGAGTGAATTCGCTTACGATCCAAATTTTCATATCTCCGCATGTTACTAATAGTCACAAGTGAACAGTTCCATAAGGAATTCCAACGCATGAGCTAAACCTCAGAACAAACAGCTGTACGGTACTTCTCGGCTTGCTGACATAGAGTGAATTCGCTTACGATCCAAATTTTCATATCTCCGCATGTTACTAATAGTCACAAGTGAACAGTTCCATAAGGAATTCCAACGCATGAGCTAAACCAAGCGAAAATGTTTGCGCTATACCTGCAAAGCGATGACCACTTAGTGTTTCGGCCGAGTTATGAAGTTGAACCTGAAGATTGGGAACCACTCTCATCCATCTGATGAGTCGTGAATCAAGACTAAATGGAAGTAGATTGCTGGGTAAGAACTGATCACTCTGGCCTCATAAGAAATACATTCAAACAAGATTTGGATTTGCAAAGCCAGGACGACTCGCGTCGCAAAATAAAAAGCACCGTCTCTGATAATACGCACCAGTAGTGCTTGAAAGCAGCATAACACCACCTGCTGTCACTGACTTGGTATATGCATTGGAAGCTACGTGAATACCGTTCCGGTCTGTCCATATCAAATAGATCGCGCCAGCCAGTATAACCGAAGTCATCGCAACTGGCCAAATGGTTGTTAGCTTCGTTATTAGCCGGTTAATAGCGAATGAATTGACCTAATAACCAGAAATAAGATTTTACCGAGAATATTGATTGCCGATCTATGGGCACCGGCGGGCAAGACGAGAATAGGTATATCCCAATGACATTGTTCTGTCAACTGATAGATCAGAAGAACCGCAACGCATTCATGACAACCAGGAAGCGTTTATAGGGGTGAAAATCATTACTAGGAAGACTAAGTTTTTCCACCTGTACAGATGTGCATGCATGACCTTTCGACCCAGAAAGTGAAGAAACCGAAAAAGTCACTCTATTGAAATGCGTGGATCTTGTCATCCAACTCAAAAGAATGGACGAAAGAAATCAAACGTCCTATTGGCGCAACCAAGCATGTTACAGCCGTCTCCTATTAACAATAACTTACTGTGTCAATCGCAACCTACGTACAGTCTGGTGTTCGCATGTGAAATAAGACTGACGGAAATTCAGCGACTGGACCTACCCGATAAGATTCAAGGAACACGACACAGGTAATGGCATGTCCGCAGTCTTCATTGACCGTGATAGTAAGTTAGGTCAATAATTCTGTGTATAACCGTTCAGCCTGGCTGCCATACCACCCGAAGGAAGCAGGAGGGCTGGGATACTGCCAGGTTGCCAAAGCCTGACCAGGGGAAATCGGGAGGCAGAGTTCGGGCTCGAAACACGGACCTTCCGGTCAGTAAATTCGCTCTATAATCACTGAGCCATCTCACCCCAGTTACAAGTGTACGTTGAGTCCATTAGTTGAGGAGCTGATTGTAAACAGACCTTGACTAAAATGGACTGATTTATGTTCGTTCTAGGTGGTTGCGGGTTGTGGACTTCACGTTCACATAACTTTCGTCTAAACAGTTCTCCACCTGTCCTGGCACAGTCATTCTCACATAAAAGGATCACTGTACACCAGTTTAGCTCTCATCATTAGCTCTTATTAACAATGCATATCTATGGATGACGCTGAGCATGAACTCCGCACATTGGAAGTGCCAGGCAGGTTTTACCGCTAGTTCACCAGCACATGCTGAACGTTCGGGAGTTCATAGCGTACGATTTCGTTCTAAAGGGGTTCTACTGTAGCTGATACACAAGGTGAACTAGAACTGATAACGAAGTTTGAAGATTTTTTCTATTATTTTATCATTTCGAAGGACGACCAGGATGCGAATCACGAGGAACTGATCCACAGGATCACGGAGGAACGTGATCGATGGAAAGCCTACGCGTGTGCCTTGGTTCGAACTATTGTAGAAAACTGCGACGAATTTATTGATAAGACCTCATACGATGAACCTGACTTGTCTACCACGGCGGAGCGTCGATGGTACAATTACGCAATATACTTGCTCGAGATCCTCCTGGAAGTGGCCCCGCAAAGACTGACCGAAATGGATGTGCAGCTCCTCAGGCGGCGCAGATCAGCCAGTTGCCCACCAGTCTCTTCTAACTCGATATTCGATCATGGATTTGAAGGACCAGATATCCTTTCGGCAGTCAACATCAGAACCATCGCTACAACTAACCGACTGACATTAAGTGAACGCGTGGCTCGAATGGCCAGAAAACCAATATTTCGAGCCAAGGTACGACATTAACTTCGAAAAGAAAAAGAACTCCACCCAAGACGGTGTTTTTACCATCAACTTGTAAATAACAGTGTGTGCGCCAATCCAGTATATAACCAATTCAAAAACTGACTTTTGTCCATTTTTGGGGATTACACTGCAAATATAAAAAATGCCCTATATGTTCAACGAAGTGTCCAGCAACTTATCTGCACAACTAATCCTAAATCGGCCGCACAGCCTGCGATCGCCGTACCCAGCAGAGTTGGTAAATTCTGGCGGAAGGCCGCAAAATCTATTACTGGTCAAACAGGATGGATAAAGTCTATGATTAATGTGTGCACTACAATTTGAGAGTACAAAAATCGGCGTATATGAAAGTGCTCTCTCATTCCTGTTTAACCTAGTTGTAAAGTTGAATTCAGGCCCACGAGCACTACTTAAGCTGAATGAGGTATCGGAATTCGTGCTTGTTTCTTTATTTAGTGTAGAAGGCTGAAATTAATTGCACTCTCATGGATTCACTACCATTGGTGACGTATATTAGAATAAGTCCCTCAAGCATGGAAACGAGAAGTAACCTCCAAAGGCGGCTGAACCGTCCTGAGCACGTAAGATTAATTCCAGTCGACCGAACTAATGCGAAAGTGGTGCATTTACCAGAGTTCAGCGAATTTGCGTTCGCTATCCGGAACGCAGTTCTACTGAACCTATATCTCCCTGAACTTTTTCAATCTGCTTGTCCGAGCAAAGTTCGTCCCTAACAAAACACTCATCATCATTCAACCTAAACGAAGATTACTTTAAAACGACACGAGCGAGTGTGCTTTCTTACTCTCTACAGCCCATAAGGAGTTGAGTTGACCCACTCAACTGTGCATTGATGATGTCTCCTCGACTGAGGACGAAACGTTTGCAAGCCAATTGACAAGCTCGGCCAACGAACAGATCGTAGCATACAGGACTAACACAGACGATTGTATGATGGTCCAGCGCGATCAAATTCATTGCACCGCACACCAATCAGTCAAACGATTCTGAGAACAAAAGTCCGACTGTAGATGAGAACGCAAGTTCACTTTTGTCAAACAATGCACGAACGACTGTAAATTCACCAGCTAGGTGTGGTCAAAAGTGAAAGCATTATACTTGGAAGTAAGACTTGTAGTATCATGATACGTACAAACCAGTTTCGAAGAGAACTAAGCCCAGAGCGTCATTTACAATGAACGAATGAAAAAGTAAAAGTAACGAACGAAATCTAAGTGAATTTCATTGAATAAGTAGCAAATCTGTACATTGCAAATGCTTCCTTGGATACCTAATGCGGTATACAAGCCACAGAGTTAGTCATTCACGCTCAATACGCCCAACAGCGCCCAGAGTCAGCCGATGGAGATTAGCAGTCTGTCGAAGATGCCTTCGCTCTCTCCTAGCCTCTGCACGCCAATCTTGTCTTTCTTTCCATAAGCGAGCCCACATGGCACTTACTTCTTGGTTTTGGAAAGACGATTTGTCCGCTCCACTTTGTTCGGATGAGTGATCCGTGCCCTGCAAGAGTAGGAAACAGTAAAAAATGAAAGTCACAAATCGTTCAGCCGTAACACCTTTTTGGTACTTAGATGTCATGCCACCTGAAGGAAGCACAATGGCTGAGGTACTTGCAGGAGCAGTCGAGATGCAGAGGGTGGGTTCAAACCATGGACCTTTCGGTCAGTAACTTCACGCCATAACCACCAAGCTATTTCGAGCCCAAAACAGAAGGAAAAACGTGGATAACAAAACTGTCAACCGATCTCGTCGAACATCGGCGAACCAAGTGCGCGAAAACCAAGTCTCCGGTAAAATGACCCCATGAGCTTATCCGTAAAGATATGTTAAGCGCACCATCAGTCATAATCACGGTCGACTGGTAGTGCTGAGAAGCATGTCCAAGACATCATCTCCTACGTGAGGGATGTACTGTTGTGAGCAAAGTTAGAGGATAAAAATGTGAACAAAGGCCGAATGTGGGTCAGAAAGTGATATCGTAAGATCTTGAAATGAATTTACATGACCACAAGAAGATATTTTTAAAACATTCATGATTTTGAACATATCGCGTGACTATGCTTGTAAACCTTTCATGTAGTGAACTGATCAACTTACTAACTCATTCCGTTTACACGCAGACCGAATCTTCTGCAGTAACTCATCTCTCGGAAGACCATAGACGTTGTTCGGTTTAATACAGCTAACCAGGGAGGAAGATGGACAACTCCATGTGCTACCTCTAACATCAGTAGTTGTTGATGACGATGTGCGGCTGATTTCTTCGTCCTACATATTGTAAGTGAAAGAACATAATAAACTCAGAACAATAAAAGCACCAGGGAGTTCAAGAAAAGGACACCCTACTCGAATGCGTACAGGGACGCGACATGTGTTTATGATACCAAAATATATTCAACGATTTTAACACACGAAAAAAGAATATGTCCACGATTACGCCTGACCCATTTTCGATCAGTACTGCCCAGATGGCAGCCGCAGACAAAATCGACTTTGCTATCTGCTGGTAACGCGCAACTTTGCCTACGTTGGTTACATAGAAACTCCAAGCCGCTCAAAATAAACACCTTGGACCACGAAGATGGGCAAGGGATTCTTCAAACTTTTAGGCAACGGGCTGACACAAACACCTTAGAGATTAGCGTATCGTGCATCGATCCATGATATCGACACAGAGAAACTTCGTCACTCCATGTGGAGGATGCATAATGGTTGCGTCTTTGTTCAACATTGTCTAAGGAGTATTTTGCGCGTTTGGCACACAGTACAGAAGTTCTAATGAAACCAGAGACAGAGCTGTAGCGCAAAAACTTCCCTCGCCTCGACTGACAGTATTGCAGCCTCGCAGAATGATAAGACACACTATTTGCCCTTCCCGGTCCACGTTTTAAAATGCAGCCAAGAATGTGTGCTGCCGTAAGGAGAGAAAGATGGGCCTCCCTACTAGGTCAACTCCGACTCGCAGCTGGTATTCAGAAGACACTAATCTTTTGTGTCTACAGCGACTGTCAGTTATCAGAGACACCTACTGCTTCGAATGCACTAGTTCGTCTACCAACATGGTACATGTATCCCTCATGTTAGATATATACATCTGTTCAGAGATAAAACGATCAAACCACTACAGGTACGGACACAAGTCTTGGTGCTGAATGGTATTTCCAATTAAACCGACCCCGGTTTAGTTAAGCTGTTTTTCGACAGTCAATTGTATATCCTGGCAAGTGCCTGCTTAGTGGACATTCCATACCAGATTGAAACGTACAAAGCAATTACTTGGTAATGAGGTCGCACAAACAAGTCCAGTGTGACCATGAATAGACAACCAAAGACAACAAACTGATGAGAATGGAGGAAGCTGGGAATGGGTACGTTGTATCAGGCTTGAATTTAAGACAGTATTGGAAAGCTTTGGACCTATGCACATTGCCTTCATCCAAAAATGTGAAACCATTGGAGGAAGAGGTTTAGCATATGCATGATCAATTAGTGTTATCTTATCATCATTGAAAAAGTGGACTCGGTGATGTGGACAGCTAACTAGTTAAAATACAACTCAAGAAAATCTCTCTTCCGGGACAGGCGCTTTTTTCGTTCCAGATGAACAGAACTTACGCCAGTTTCCGAGGTTATGGTAAATGTAAATTTTGGAATCTTGTGAGAGCTCAAACGTTTCCTGCAAAGCAAAAGGTAAAGAAAACGATTAGCTGTCAGGTTTGAGTTGTCGAAACAGAACCCACCGAAAGTCAGTTGAACTGCCGTTCACCTTGCATTCCAGCTCCACAGCGAGTTCCAACGCCCGCGCCTGACTGAGTGCATCGCCTGTCACCAAACAAGGTAAGGCGCAACGAACTTCATAGAGATTGGGTCGGTCGCCAGGGGAGACCTAGATAAAGTCGATGACAGATTCAGGATTAAAAATTAACGATAACGACAGCAGTGGAGCTGAGGTATAAGAGCCATAGAGATTGGCAGTCCCAGACAAGAGTATGTCTTAGTTCGTACTGTTTTCAAGCAGGAGGATAAAACATATTCCTTTAATAATCCTTCTAGCTCAAATATGACAGTTCCAGCGCATATAATACAGTTATCGGTTAGCCGTAACACCCTTTCGGTACCTAGCAGCGCATACCACTATGTAGCCTGTCGAATTTCCAAGACCTACACAGAAGTAATTGAAAATTCGGGGTCGGTTTCGCACCAAAAACTCTTTCGTTAAGAACATGCTCTGTACAATTTAACGGGAAAATATCATCTGAGTCCCCACCCCCATTTTGATCCCTGTATCGTCCCTCAAGCCCACACACTCGTTGTAAATTGTTGGTGTTAGTACTTAGATATGGGGCGAGTGCACACGATCATTTCAGAGGGGCAGTTACGATGCTATCGTTGCGCTTCCGTAAGACTACCTGGATTACTGGTGGGACGAATGCGCCAAACACAACATCCTTTCGTGTCCCAAGTGTTTAAAGCAGGAAGCCTAGAACACGACCGAGGATATTCATGACAGAAGATAGACGGAAGCAAGATCTCTTTGGAATCGAAGAGCCCATGTTCACCATAACCACCAACCTTATCGTTCCACTTTGATCCAATTATAAATTTAAGTTTCTTTGAGATGGCCGTACATGTTTTTTAACCGCCAACAGCCGAATCACTTGGGTACATATGACCTGTAGTCCTGAGATCAGCATCTTTCAACTATACACAAAACTTCTGACCTCTACATGATGGAAATGTGGAATGTCAAGACACAAAAATGATGTCCAAACAATGTGCATGAGTCCCCATACATGTCTGATTGTCACTTAGTCTTAATGAGTCAACCAACTGTTCATAAGGTTTCGGAATGGACAGTAATAAGGCTATTCAAGTTCATAACGGCTACACTGACGGATATTTTATTTGTGGATGCTTCAAAATCACAGCATGCGATAAACGGTTAAAAGAGTACTTACATCAGTGACCTGTAATAATGTAGTATCTTCTCCGAGTACGCCCTGCTGGATAGCTTCCTGAATGACTTTCTTATACTTATGCAATGCCTTTACATGCTCCTTCTGTGGACCACAGTCTTGTAAACAGGCTCGCGTACCGTAGTCCACCGCCGGAAACACAAGACCACGCACCTCGCGGCGCAAATAGCAGAGACCTTCATGGATCATGAACCGCTTGGAGAGCATGTCATCTGGAGGGAAACAAAAACAATCAATATTATATTACCTTCAGGCATAGCAAAAACCCGGGGCCCACAGCGCGGTTCTACTTAGTTTTTCATGCAACAATCAATTAAAACAACTTCCGTATGACCACCAATAACGTCTTGTTTTGTCTCACCTGCACCAAATACAAGTTTCCCGAAGGGATTGTAAACAGCAAATTTCATTCTATTATACAGGTGCCCGAAATGAAAACGTTAAATTCACTTGCCTTGTGTGTGGTCATAGGGTCGTATTGGAAATGTTTAGTGGTGGGTCGGTAGAGAGTGAATGAGACTCCAATACTCAGAGTCAAGATGAAATAGAAAGCGGAGGGGTTCCGCCCCATAGAAAATTATCGTTTAGTTGTAACGCCCTTTCGGCGCCTAGCTGCCATGCCGAAGGAAGCACGAGGGCTGGGATGCTGCCAAGTTTCCAAAGTTTATACAGAAGTCAAAATGCAGAGGCTGGGTTCAAACTACGAACCTTCCAGTTATCAAATTCGCGCCCTAACCACTGAGCTATCTCGCCCGCCATCCTACAAGAATACCTTACGACCATGTTCGAATTCAGATGGGATTAGAACGGTAGACAACGTCTCATCAGTGCAGAGCCCCGTACCTAATAATACTAAATTGGTAGGAGGAACAGGCGGTAAGGTTCCCTTGGTGTGGATTTGTTACGGTTCGGTCACGCAGCGAGCAAACAATATGATATGCGGATTGTGGTAATACTCTATCCCCAGCTATGTTGCTTGATCCAGACTCCTAGCACGGCGGATAGTAAGAAGACGAAAAACCTCGGACACAAACTTTAATGATCCAAAAACACGCGATCAACAGGCGATGCCCCGAGCTTCCGAACCCAAGTCAATAAAAAGATGGTATCGTGTAAGTAGTGGTCGGATTTTAGATTTCTTGGAATATCAGCAGGCCATTAATTTATTCATAGTTTGACCTTGAAGATACTGGAAGTTAGCTAGCACACAAAAAATACAGCGCTTTTGGTCCGAACCCAAGTAAAAAGAGGGTATCGTGTAAATAAGTGGTCGGATTTAAATTTCTTGGAATATCAATAGGCCATTGATTTATTCATGTATGTTCTTGAAGATGCCGGAAGTTCGCTAGCACACATAAAAATACAGCGTTTTTTGGGGGATGCTGATATCCCCAACATCTCCCTTTGTGGAAAGTCAGTAACATACTCGACGGGGGTCGACCTGGATATGTTCCGGCTGGCGGCGGCGTCGGTCTGTCCACCGCCTGGGAAGAAGTGTTGGATCAAATACTGAGCTGCCGGTCACACTCTCCTCTTTCGAAGCTGTCTCAGTTTTCAGCTCAAAAGTATCGAGCAATATGTCCAACGGTATGCTACCCGAACATACTTGAGTTTCCGGCGTGCTGTTAAAGCGGAGTTGGTTTTGATGTCTGGTCCAGGTGTCTTGACCAACCGACACGTCGTACATTACACTACCGCGTTTGCGCAGGATACGACCTGCAATCCATGAATCATGTCCTGGGCGATAGTCACGGACAAGCACGGGCGTTCCCACCTTGAATGGAGTTCCAACTGCCACCGGTATGGACCTTGACTCAGTAGGTTGTGTTGGCAACATGGAAGAATGCACAGTTCTAAGTTTACGGCCCATGAGTGCCTCTGCAGGTGACTGGTGGTTTGCCAAAGCGTCATTCGGGGTCGTTCGGTACACAAACAGGAATCTCTGAAGGGCTTCGACGGATGTCTCCTCCCCTCGAGCTTTAAGCAAAGCCCTCTTGAATGTGTCGACGAACCTTTCTGCTTGACCGTTCGATTGTGGGTGGTACGGTGGTGAACGAACGTGTGTTATCGCATGTCGAGTGCAGAAGTCGCGGAACTCAGCAGAGGTGAACTGCGAACCATTGTCTGAGACTATGGACTCCGGTAATCCATGCTGACTGAAAATGTTGGATAACACTCTCAGCGTACTAGATGTTGTTGGAGATGACACCGGAACGATTTCTGGCCACTTGGAAAAAGCGTCAATCAAAACCAAATAAAAAGTGCCATTTATCGGTCCTGCGTAATCAATGTGGATCCGAGACCAGGGCTTTTCAGGTCGAGGCCAGGGAACCGGTGGTTGGTGTGGCGGATTCTTTGAAGCTTGTTGACATCGGGAGCAGCGTTTTACAAAATCAGTGATGTGCTGGTCCATGTGCGGCCAGTATGCGTAACTGCGAGCTATTGACTTCATACGGTTGATTCCTGGATGTCCAGAATGGAACTGACGAAGAACTCGATGGCGTAAAGGTTGCGGAATCACCACGCGATCTCCAAACATTAAACAATCTTTTACGATCGCTAATGCATCTCGGCGATGAAAGAGCTGTCGAAGGGAATCATCTTTGAGATTCGAAGGCCACCGAGAATTCATGAATCGGATCACCTTTTGAAGCGTTCCATCAGCTGTGGTAGCTCTTTGAACCTCTGTTACTGTCACGGGCAGGGCACGAACGGACTGGACCAACTGTGGGTCGGCTGGGTCCTCAAATGCAACATGCGCAATAACCGTGTCTTCTTCGGGTGTTGGCTGGTTGTTGATCAGCCGAGATAATGCATCGGCCTGACCGAAGTCGGTGGTGCGTCGATATTGAATATCGAAGTCATAACCCAGCATAATCAGGGCCCATCTTTGCAGGCGGTTGGCAGAGTGTACGGGAACACCTTTCCTTGAGCCGAAAATGGAGAGCAATGGTTTATGATCGGTAAGTAGGGTGAAACGGCGGCCATACAACATTTTGTGGAAACGCCGAACCGCGAACACTAAGGCCAACGCTTCTTTCTCTATCTGTGCGTATCGCTGTTCTGCTGGGGTTAGTGATTTCGACGCATGCATAATGGCCCTCTCCGATCCGTCTGGAAAGACGTGTAGAATGACGGCACCGACACCAAAATTAGAGGCATCAGCTGCCACAACGATCGGCAGCTTTGGGTCGTAGTGGGTAAGTAGCAGATCAGAACTGAGCATCGTCTTTAGTTTGCAGAATGCTTCCTCGCATTCGTCTGACCAACACCAGGGGACATCCTTTCCAAGCAACCGATTTAGCGGGGGCCGGATGTCGTGCAACGAAGGCAGGAATGCCGAATAGTAGCTGATTAACCCCAAAAGGGAACGTAATGATGGTACATCCTTAGGAGGTGGCATCTGCTGTATAGCTCGAACGTTTTCCGGGTCAGGATAGCGACCAGAGGCGTCAAAAATGAACCCAAGATATTTCACAGTTGTCAAGAAGAATTGACACTTCTCGGGACGGAGGCGGAGGCCATTGTCCTGAATGCGCAGTAAGACGGCATTGATTCGCTCACGAAGCTCTTCGGGGGAAACAGCAACGATCAGCACGTCGTCCAGGTATGCGACCACACCTGGAATGCCAGAAAGGATGGTGTCCATCAATTGCTGGAAAATTGCTGGGGCGGTTTTGACGCCAAACGGAAGACGGTTGTACTGATACAGCCCGCGGTGTGTGTTGATTGTCAGTAGTGGGCGTGATTCTGGTGCGACTTCAACTTGAAGGTACGCTTCAGCCAGGTCGATTTTGGCGAAGAACTTCCCACCGTTCAGAACAGTGAATAGATCGTCGGGTACTGGTAGTGGATAATGGTGCTGCTGGATAGCTGCATTTAGGCCGGTTGAGAAATCGGCGCATATGCGGATGCCACCGTTAGGTTTCTTTACTACAACGATCGGCGCTGCCCAGGCAGAGTAGGATACAGGGGACAGAACGCCTTGTTCTTCCAACCGTTGAAGTTCGGCATCTACCAGTGGGAGGGAAGCGTACGGAACTGGTCTCTTTGGACGGAAGACTGGCGTAGCTCCAGGCACGAGGTGGAGGAATCCTTGTGTCGCAGTGCACTGACCGAGACCGGACTGGAAAACAACTGGAAATCGCTTCATAATGTCGGATGCATGATCTGGATGCGCCGTGGGAGACTGAACTGCATTACAAACGACACTGATTGGAATGTCGGCTAACCCCAGGCGATCGAACCAATCAAGACCCAATAGGTTCAACTCAGTTGCCGTTATATAACACCCCACGAATGTAGTTCCTCGAAAAGATACACAGCACTGGAGCTCACCGGAAAGTTTCAACTCTCCACCGCAGGCACCGGTTGCAGTTCGAGCTGCTTGTCTAATCGGAAGTTGCCCGAGCGTGCGCCAAAGCTTCTCCGAAATGATGGTAATGTCCGACGCAGTGTCTAACTGCAGACGGACTGGATGACCATTTACGGTGACTGTCAGATACTTCCGGTTACCTGGCGTGTTGATCTGGAAAGTAGCCAGCAAACTGAGAGAGGAGTCAATAGGGTTCGATTTCGGTTTGGGACGGACGAGTGATGACTGCTTTGAAACAGCAGAGGCCGTATGCATCCGTGACTGACAATACCCATCTTTGTGTCCCACGGACTTACACTGGCGGCACCGATGCTGCTTGTAGGGACAGAACCTGACGAAGTGCCAGGCTCCACAGTGCCAACACTGTGAAGGTGGTGTCTTCTTTGAGCCTTTGTTTTGCTTCGGACCAGAACACTGCGAGGTCGATTTGGTTGGGCCAGATTTGACAGGGCCAGGCTGTTGCGTAGCCTGATGTATTGCATGAACTTCGGAACCGCCATGACCCCCAAGTTGGACCATCGCGGTGTCATGCTTCAGGTTAAGCAATCGTTGACACTCCGAGGTGACGGCCTGCAGCGTCATGGATGGGCCCTGATCGCTGCGTGACCGAACCGTAACATATTTGGCGACGCAAGATGTAGGGGGATATTGATATCCCCAACAGGATTCGTACGTCCGGGTCAGTAGCTGTCCCATGAATGTGCATCCACTTTGACGCCGGACGTCTGAATCGTCGGTGCGATGATAACATTGTTCAGAAGCTAACTTCACGAACCCCCTGACGTGCAAAACAGGCAAAATACAGATAATACGCTCCCCAACTTTTATGGGTGCTCTTCCTTATTTGTTGTATTTGCCAGGCTGGAAAGCGACTCTACCGAAGGCTTCCGCAATAGTACGAGGCGACAAAGGAGAATCGTGCTCTCGACAAAACACATTTTTATAAGTTTACTACAAACGCTTCGATGCCCCTGCCTACTTAGTCACTATTCCGCCTTATCAGGAAAGCATAGTTCACAAGTTTCGACTGGTATTGTGTTCCACTCTAACGGCAAACGATACACAAGTGAAAAAGTACACACATTTGCAAATTAACTAGGCTCGATCAAAACCGTAACCACGTTTTGGTTGTGGTGCTCCCGTTCTGCAATGATCGTGAGGGGTATACTGGGTGGAACTCAGTTCCAGAAGGCTAATGGGAAGCAGTGCGACGATGAACGAAATGTCCCCGTAGGACGAGATGGCTCATCAGTTAGAAAGCGAATTTAACGACCGAAAGGTCCGTGAATTGAACCCGACCTCTGCATTTGACTTCTCCCGTCTAGGCCTGGGCAACCTAGCAGCATCCCAGCCCCCGTGTTTCCTTCTAGTGGCATGGAGGTTGGACACCGGAAGGGTGCTACTGCTGGACGATTTTCCACAGTTCGAGGAGTCGTATTACGAGGTGGACTGAAGTTAAAGTCGTGCTGTCTTCTACAATAGGAGTGCGAAGACAGTAAGGTGTTTCCTTCAGGCGAACAGCACGTACAGAATTACGAAAGCAGAGATGTTGTCCGCCACAAAGGAAGCACGGGTTAGATAAGGTACACACTAAAAACCATACTTGATGACCCAAAAGTTCCCTGTTACTGCCGGCATATCATTGAAGACGGCTGAAAAACTTTTAAAACGAAAAAGTCTGGCACTGATTAAAAGCCTTCTGTCGTGCGCGGCCATGTCTTACTACACGCAACCTCGAGTCAGGCCAACTCCATGCAATTAACTGCGTCAGACTGTTGAGTCATTGGCTCCGGATAGGATCCCAGAACAAAGCGCCGGCTTCTTCCACTGCCTTGTGAGTCAGACTTTTGGGTCAAGAGCTCAAGGCGGAGTACCTCTAAGAGACTGCCTTCGTCGATCTGGGCAACCGAAAAGTACCATTCACCCTTACAGCCCTTCACTCGCAGACTTCTCCCCGCAAGTCCCTCACCTAAATCTGAGTTTGATTCATTTAGTTGTCAGCAAAGTAGCCGATAATCCTGTCCGACAAAGTGATTCGAAACAAACCCTTATTAACACCAAGGAATCAGTCCCCCTTTCCGGCTCCGATATCCGTATATTAAACTGGGCAACAGGTAGCTCTCGCTCAGAGCTTCTTTGCTCTATTAATCTGAACTACACATAAGACTTCATTTGGGTATTACACATCAAACCGCTTGGGACGAACCCAGATTTCTCCCACTTTACTCTTCGGGTACTGGTTATCCTCACACAATACCTCGTGGTGAATACGGGTGGGACTTAGCCAAATGGATGAAAGCGCCTTACTGGCCTTATAGTACAGTTGTCTCTATGATGTTAGGTTGGCTGGTTCAATCAAAACCAATGTACTAGGACGCGATAAATATTTAAGTCAGCATAAGCCTCAACGGACGGCAATTGAAGCTGAAGACAGCTTTTGTCGTGACTTGTCACGGTTGTTCCGGTCAACGAGAAGCACAGAGAAAAGCTGGTGACAAGAATGTCCAGGGTGCCGGACTAAATCCCCAGTAGATCCATTTTGGTGGCCGATTCGGGGTTGTCGCCTTCTGAGCAGGTAATGGGGAACGACTTCTTCAATTATATGCTGAACAGCATTTGTTTCTAGTCAGCACGAGCTCCCAGATCGTATAACTTCGAGACCACCAAGCACAAACCTACTGTGAACTCATTTGGACCATGTGGGAACAACTACCGGTGGAGACTGCCGTTCAGTTTGGAGCGCACCATCTGACGTTGATCATGGATTGTAAAGGCGCGTGAATCTGTTAGGTTTCCCTCAGGAACATGCCGGTTGATACAGAGCCATTCAGTTCATTATCTGCAGGGCGTCTGTACATCACAGTACCAATCCGAGTTGGTTAAAGAGTGTCCAGAACTTGACGTATACGACGGTTGTAATGGCGATTTAATGAAGATTGGGAAAAGGTGAAAGTCATACTCTGCCCGAGGTCACTCCCACATCCTAATAAAAACGGGATCTCGTTCTGATGAAGCCAGGAAAACAACAGCATGAGCAATCGAATACGATAGCAAGCGAAAGTTCCTCAAACGCCAAATAATGAGGAGCCTGAAGACTGACAGAGAGCCGGTGATTTGCAAAAGCCCGGGAAATGGAGGAAGGTCTTGGAACCGGGGTCAGTTTACACTGTTGCTGATCCTACTGAATGTTCTGAGGGTGGGTGTTGGTGAAACGACCTCCTAAGAGGATGGGACCTCAATTCAGTCACCGAAACGTCACCTTGAACGACGGGCTGATTATTTGAGGAACAGATCGTCTGGCCCCCATCAACTCAAGATTCCGTAGAACCAAAATGAACCGGAGTGGAACGTCCATACCAGCTCACCATCGATAAGAGGTTCAACGTGCAATCTCAGTAGTTCAGCATAAAGCGGCTGGCGCAGATAGTTAGCATGTTGCAAAGAATCTGCGGTGTTGAAAAAAATAGGCGAATTCGCGATAATCAAGCTGGGTTCTCTCTGCCCGGGGTTCCGCCGACCATAACACTACTTTGCGACATGCACATGATCTGCTTTTGATTCTGTTGGTCGTCAGAAACTGTGGTGATGTCTGGCGATGACACGTGTGCCTATATATCCTTGTCTCATAAAAGCTTCATATGCCTTTTCCCATAGGCATGTATGCCCTCTGTCGTCCTTTATATTTAAACACCCAGGGATTCGAAATAATTCAGGGGGGTTTACGCACGGTCATTGAGTAGGCCGATGAAACTGCTCCCCTTTGATCAGACGATTTAGACAATTTTAAATATAAACAATTTAGCTACACTTCGGTATGCACTTCATACCTCTAAAGTACTACGTTTTAATGCAAAACTAGGTGGGAGTAAACTTAGATGATAGCAGCTGAACCGATCGATGGGGTACATATAAGTTCGCCAGCCTGGGAAGTTGCACAAATCCCGGCACAGTGGCGTAACTACTTTCAGAATTTGGGGGAAAATGGAAGCATTTGCTAACTTCCAACATTTGGGGTGCGGACGTAACAGCTTGACTGTCAAAGGGTAGTGTACGATGCCACGGTCCAACCTGTCCTACTGCATGAATCAGAGGCCTGGCCGCTGCGTGTTGAAGACTTTCGAAGACTGCGCCTCGGCATCAGTGTTTCCGAAGCATAACGCGTGTCTGTTGGGAACAGCAGATCAGTAAAGCTGAGTTGGACAAGATGAAGCCGACCTCGGAAGATTACCTGGTCACACTTCACAGGTCACTCCCAACCTGTGGCCTAGTCAGACCTCGAGGTCCTGGAGGTCTTAGAGGACCGCTGACCTCGTATATCCCTGCCTTGTATCAGACACGGACAAATCAGAGGCAGTCAGTTCATACCTTGGCAGTGGAGCACGAGAACCCTTATCGGTGAGCTCAGCCGTGTTGGCCGCGCCATTGCCTCCAACGCGCGGTTATCACATTGCCATTTTCTTTATATTCGGTGAACGAAGCCGCAGTAGCCGTGACCGCAGTTCGGTGCACGACTTGTGAGCTGGAAAACTGACACGAGCAAAACTGAAATAGCCTCGATATAAAGAGACACTCAGCTGAGTCCCAGCTAGATCTCCAACCGAATGCATTGTACCGGGGTTTAAAGACACAGAATAGTCCTCAACAGCGCACGGATTCACGGATTGATACACA